>NC_052473.1:15535136-15598588 GCF_009730915.1 Dioscorea cayenensis subsp. rotundata
GTGGGAACTTGATGTGATTTGCACACTTCTTAAAAATTAACAAACTAAATGATGAAGCTGGCCATCTCTAAAAGCAAAAGTAAACATCTTGATCACTACCTTGCAAGTTAAAAGCAACAAACAAAAGATATTACAGGTACCTTTGGTGACACTAAATTAGTGTGGTTTCATGTTAAATTAATATTGATTAGTGCTTTTAGATAAAAGAAATATTTTGTTATTGGTTTAATCTTGATTGTATTGGTCATTATTTTTCTTGATAAAATTTTATGTGCAAGGCAATTGGAACAAGATAATTAAAAATAAACAGTACTACTAAACAAGAACAGTCTCATATTGGATAATTACAAAAATAAACAATAATATAAAATAGTGATAGAAGTTAAGTTCAATTGGCTTTAAACAAATATGTTCACGTTATATGTTGTCAACAAATGTCTTAACAATGGTATTAGAGTTTCGGATAATGAGAAAAAAAAAAAAAAACTCAGGCAAAAGTGACTTGTAAATGACTTTAAGGACAAGGGTCCAGAGCAAAAGAAAGACAAATTACGATTGATTACCTAAATGACTTTAAGGACAGTCGTCAAAGATGAACTGTAATATAAATAGTACTAAATGTGGTTTAATAGTCCAATTAAGGTTTAAGGTCTATTTGTTAGAACAGCTGTTGATCAGCATGTTTCACAAGAGATTCAACAATATGTTCTACTACACTAATAAATCTGAGTTGAGCTTTTATAAACATTTTTAAAGTTAACTAGGTAGAGTTTGGTTTATGAGATTTGAACTTCACCTAATATTAAAAAATAAACTTGGTATATAATGATGATGAATTGATGATGATGATATCACAGTAGTTGAAAACTCTTAACACACTATCTTGTTTTTTCATTCCATCACAACAAGAAGTAATCCACAAGTAAAATAAAAAAAAAAATCAGACAAATCTAAAGCAAACACTGATCAAATTCAAAACAATATTGCAAGACTTAATAATTACTGTCCAATGATTGCAGGATTGAACCAGCGAGCACAACTATAGACTGAGCAAAATGCCTGCAAACTGGTAAGCAAAAGCAGCAAAATAGCTGCAAGAAATGTGAGGAACTGCCATGAACCAAAAACATACTTCTTCATGAACTTTGTAGTCTTCACTCTCCATCTACTGCTATAATATTTGTTCACATCTTCTATCACTTTATCAAGAAATGGCACTCTTGTAAGCCTAACAGATCTACTCATTGAATTCCACAGCTTCGCGACCTCGCCGTCGCTCTTCATTTTGTTCAAGATAATCCCTCTTTCCCTTAGAAGCTTTACATCCTCATCAGTATCTATAATTCCATTCATTAACTCGGTATACCGAGTAAAAACAAGAGGTCCTGATGCCAATGATGATTCATAGGCTACCAAGTTCCTAAGTATAACTTCAGTGTTGTTGTCCAATTTAACAGTAGGAAGGTATAAGGTGACAGTCTTTAAATCAAATTGAATTGTGGTCATATCTCCTTTTGTTGCCGAGAAGCTAATGCCTGCATTGACAAGTTCCCTCACTGATGGAATCATGATCTCTTCTATCAATGGCTGCTTGCTGATGTTCTGATTTGAACTTGAGTTTTCGGTCTTCGAATTAGCACTTGTTTCAGAGAAGAAAAGATATTCAACTGGTTTTTTCAAGACAGAGAACACTGGCAGACTGGTGATTATCTTCCAAGGTACTTTCACCAAGAACTTTATTGGTTTTGAGAACAGAACTTGCTTGATGTATTGTATAACCGATCCATTAAGGCCCGAAGCCGCTGTCCAACTTGCGTTGAAGAATTGTTTGATATGACTAGAATCATCATTATTAGTTTGATCAATTGATCCCCCGGCATCGTTTTGATCTTCATGGATATCTATAACTTCACAATTTTGTTCTTCAGGTTTCGGAACAAGAATGTAGTAGAGAAGCTCTAACAAATGAGCATGTCGAGTGACATCAATGCAAAGAAAATTTTGCATCATCTTGAATGGACAAAGGGCTCTCATGAATCCATTCAACATCAAAGTGAGCACATCATCTGCTTCTTGAAGTGATGAACATTGGAACTCCAAACAAACTCTTAACAAGAATAGAGGCACTTGATTCTCTAACATCATAATGTCTCTTAGAATCATATTGTGAGCTGATTTCCTCCCGGCCTTGTCTACCAAATGAGACATTCTGGACGGCACTCGCCGGAGAACTTTACCTTCTTCCGGTGCATAACTTTGCAGAAATTCAAGCAAAAATGATGTGTCAACTATCATCATCCATGCTAGTGTTTCACCGTTAAAATCAAGATACCTATTCAATATAAAGATACAATTTTAGATCTCTCATCCTATTAGCTTAAGCTTTACAATCTAGAATAAAACAAACACAAACAAACCTGTGATAATGTGCGTGAGTAATATGCTCAAGTTTAATAAAGTGCTCGACAACTTGTTGAAATTTTTGGCCATGGAGTTGTTTTTGAGCACGCTTCGCCGCCGAGAGCTTGTACCGTTCCATCTCATAGAGTTCCGGTTGCCAATGATGATATGGACCGAGGGCGATGAGTTGCGGAACAAAGGCTTCAGGTTTGCTAACTCTCAGAGCCTTTGGCACGCTGAAAATTGTCACAGGGATGTCGTGATCATCTTCGGTGCTTTCCTCAAGATGTCGACGGATTTGGATAACCCACCGAAGCTCATCAAAGAGATGGTTGGAGTTAGATGGTTGTGAGGATTGGTTTGAAGAATCCATTGATGTATTATTTGAGAACTCTAGTGGTATTACTATACTGTATACTTTCTTTGTGTAGTGCTTGTGGTTGTGTTTGTGAATTGAGGATGGCAAGGTGAATATTTATATATTTATGCAAGTGTAAATGCTTGCTTTAGGTAGGTGAAGCATAGCAATTGGTCTGTGTTGTGATTAATTATTCAAACAATGTGATACATGTTCATAATATTTCGGAACGCAATTTCATTGCACAATACTATATGTCAACAACTTCCTAGAAAAATCCACAATATTTCTTTCTTCCATTTTATTTTATTTATTTAATTTTTCTTTGTTGGCTTTCTTACCTCAACTCTCTGTGGCTTGCTAGTCAAAGGAATTGACTATTTTGAAATAAATTCATAAAATTATTAGGATTTAAAAAATAAAACTTATTTTACTTCAATGTGAAATCAATATTGCTATTATTATTTAAAGGTTATTTTTTTAAGTAAATATTATATATCAATATTATCAATTCCATATTATTTTTAAAACAGCATTGAATATAAATCAATTCAAGATAGGATAAATAAAATAACATCATGGAATTTCTACCATAAACTTTTATGAGTTGTGAAGTTATGTTTTAAAAATTATCTTTGTTTTAATTTTAAATATGCAAAGTACAAAAAGAACAAAGTTAATAATAAACAGCATGTGATTAATTTATTTATAAAATAAAAATAAATAAATAAGTCTAATAATTTTTTGATGGTAATTCATGAATTATGACTTTCCAAGAACAAAAAGGACCATCAATGCGAGGGAGAGTTAATTTACACCTGCATGCTTGATTAATAATTTACTTTTACAATAACAAAGTTTGACAAAAGTGCTACTATTAGGAGTGAAATAATCACTTGTTAAATCTTTGTAAACACAATATAGAATATTTAATACTAGCATGTGGAATCACAAGTTAATTTTAATTTGGAATTACTAGATGTCAACATTTATCTTGAAAAATATTAACCTTTTATACCATTAGTCTCATGCATTACTTTTCTAATCGCATTATAAATAATGTGTGAACATATCGGAATTGACTCATGAATTTAAATTGAGTTTGATTTTTTTAGATTTAAATTAATTAGTCATCAATTGGCCAACCTCATGCTTTTATTTGACGACATTGTTAAAATTTTATTATTTTGTTATTTTAGCTTTTTTATTATGTAATTAATAATCTATTAGAATCACTAAAAGTAAATGATTTACAGATAAAAAAAAAAATTAACCATTACTACAAATAATAGAAAATAGTCCTAAGATTTCCCACAATTTCTTTGATGAAATCCTAACTTAATTGTGATCACATTAATGTAATTGAAAAAGAAAGATTTTGATATTAAAAATACCATATTGTTTTCAAATATGTCAAAATACATCTATAAGTAAAAAAAAAGAGCCTTTAAGCAATAGTAGAGGTATTCTTGATATTTTGACATTTTGTACTAATATTAATAGAGGATGCATCCTCTGCCAACGTTCACAGATTCGTAATCTGTGAACGTTGATATGGACCGTTGGATTTCAATCCAACGGCTGCACACCGTTCTATGAACAGTAATACTGTGCACTATTTATAAGCACAGTAAAAAGTGAGATGCACAGTGTTTTAATCTGAACCATCCAATCAATCTCAGCACAGTAACTGAATCAATCACGGTCGTCCAATCCTATTAAAGTTATTGTACATCATCTGCGGACGCTCTACGAACGTCCGCAGATGATGTTTAGCCATATTAATATATATAATTGTGTGCAAGTGATATATTTATATGGTTTAAATCCAAATTTTTTCAAATAATTATATAAGGATTTTGAAAGAAGGTTGAAGACAAATATGTCACGGAATAAATTTCACATTCGAAATCTTGATGGATTTGCATGCTTGTACGTATTTATCTTATTTTTAAGTATTTTATTAGTTTTATAAATAAAAAGTACATGAGGAATGAACTCCTTCCTATTAACTTAATTTTCAAGTAAGAAACTAAAAAAATAAGATAAATTACAAATTTAATCTGGATACATTTATGATTTAATTTAAAGAAAGAAGTTAAATGTATCTAGGAGAGTTGGCCGGATTACACTCGAGTTCACTATAGCTTAATGAGCTTGTAGTGTGCTCAATAAATTCCGAGAGATCATCATATTTGATTAGTAAGTTTGCTTGTGTTTGCTAGAGCTCTCACTTAGTAGAGCAAACTATTAAGAAAATGTAGAGTTCGTGTTTAAACATTTCACACAAAATGTAGGAATCACAAAAAAAATTAGTGTGGTCTCTCTTAAGATATATCCGGAGATCACAACTTAAGAAAAATATGATTTTTCTAAGATCTCATTATTACCATAGAGAAGAATTGAAACCATTTTGATTTTGTTTTTGTTTTTTGGAATCACAAATGTCTTGCATTAGTCATGTATTGCTTCAACTATTAATATTTAACAGCCTCTAAAAAGCATTTTCTACCACTTTTGACCTAATGGTATTATTGAAACTCCACAATCTTTGGCTTTTGAAACGCGCCTTTGAAGTGTTAAAAGTTTTTACATAATGGTTTCATTGAAGCATCACAACCTTCGGCTTTCAAAATGTACTAATCAATTTAATCATAATATATATTAAAGATCTATACAACATTCTGCTACTAGATTATTAATATTTACAATCAAATGTCTCCCAATAATAATATCACACATAAAGAATGGTATCACTAAATTTGAACCACTTTTTAGTGTAAGTTCTCAAAAATAAAATAAAAAAAATAAAAAATAAAAAATAAAAATAAAAAAAATAATTATCAGGTAACATGAACCAATTATCCTATATATGTCACGCCTGACCCATAGATTTGACACATGACAACTGCCACGGCAACCCGAAGAGGGATACATATACTACTCAACCTTCGAGCCGCCGTAAGGCTAATAAAACCTTGGAATAAATAACACTGAATAGAATATACAAAATAAGGAACACAAAGATTCACAGGGGAAGCAACACTATTATAACATGATAGCTAGTAGAGTTCAATGAAACATGCTCGTAGTAAATACAACAAAGTTTTCAAGAACTAGACAAGCATACAAACCACACATATAGACTTCAAACACACTAGTGGATCCATGTTCCTATACATCGTAACATGTTCAAAGAAACATACATAAGACTGGAAAGAAACAAGATAAATAGATAATGCCTAGCACTCCGCCTCGTCGCAACGCTACTAGCCGCTAGAGCCTAGAAAGGAGAGAGGGTGACTAATCTAAGTCACTCAGTGAATGTGTTAGCACAATTCTGATAGAATACACAAAAAATAATCGATAAAACCTACAAAGCTAAGCTTTTGCCATAATATATATAGATTAGAACATTTTGGCATATAACAGTATGTATAAGTATAAGAAAACCATAGATAGCATAAAAGAATCCTTTTGTTCAAATGCGGGTTTCAACATTCATAACTCATGAATGGTATAATATGAGTTTTAAACAATAAAATATAATACTCTTCATCAAACCAATTTACTTTCCAAATATTTTACAAGAGATCACATCTCAAGGTTTACTTTGCATAAAAACATAATTTCTTTTAAAAATATGAAGTTTGCATCTCAAGAAAACAAGTAGTGGTCTAGAAATCTCTCTAAACTCTAGCCGTGACCAAGGTTAAGTTCAGAGCCGTCAAGATCCTTATTCCCTTGACGTTGACCCATTGGTCCACCAGGTGGTGACTCCGGCTTCCCGATGAATATCCAATCAGGGCTCTACACACCCACCTGAACTGGACCAATAACTGAGTTGGTCTTCTGCCCACCTCAACAGGCTAGCTGTGAAGACTGCCTACTGCAGCAGGATGTTATCATAAAAAATAATGCAATACATGCATATTTCCTCATAGAGTGCATATTCAGGACAACATTTAAATATCGAGAATAAATGTCATTTCCACAAACATCAATGTTAGAAGCATGCTTGAATAACCAAAGCCTCATAAATCATTTCAACTCAGAAAATAGGTATAATCATAAACATGTTTTTCCAAACATCAAGAGTTTTTTATATGGCTCAATAGCATAGGAATTTCCTTCCAAACCGATTGAAACATTGATTCAAATACAATAAAACTATGAAATACTTTCAAATAGAGTAATGGAAATTTTTGGATAATATTCTAATAGAATCATGCAATCACAAATCCCCACTCACAACTTAGGCAATTTAAAACCCAAGTGCGCTACTTCTCTGCAGCTCCTTGTCTCGAGCTGAGCTCTCACCACCTAACCATAGCACACACACACTCACAAAAACAAGCAAGAATTAAGCAAAGGAAAACAAGAATGAAACCCTAGGTCTATTAATGCCATGCAACCCTAAATCGGTCCTAAGGTTGCCTTAAGACTAGGTTTCAAGGTTTCTAATGAATTCCTAAGGGTTTGAGCTTCACTCTAAACCAAAGAAGGCAAAGAAACAACCAAGGTCTATGGTGCTATAGTAATGCTATAGTGAACAAGAACCATAGCAAGAATTGGTACAAGGATACAATCAATCGCAGAAATAACAATGCTACTAACCTCTCAAGTTACAACATCAACCAACTAGAAAGAAGGATAAGAATCAAATCACAATCCAACCATTAGATCATCTATCCATCTAACAACATGGGAGAAAGAAAGGAGATGCTTACCTCTAGCTCTCAAAGGGGAGATGGATGGATCTTGGGGCTCAAACTTGGAAGAACAAGGCCAACAAACCTCTTTTCTTACTCTAAAGATCACCCAAGGATGAGAGGAAGAAAGAAGAAGAGAGGATTCTAAGAGAGAGGGCAGGAAACACCACGCAAAAGAGGCCCAAAAGGGCTTAAAAATCAGGCAGGGCATAGGCGGCCCAATAGCTGGCCAATGTGGCTCAGCCTTTGATCTAAGCCACGAAGGTGAGCATGCACACCCATGCTCAATCGTGCGAGTCAAAAAATGACTCAAACACACAAAAAGAACTTAGTCTAAATGATCGAGGTAAAAAAAACAAATAAGCTGGAACAATAGTTCGAGTCGATGCACACGGAAAAGCCGAAACATAACAATATGCATGTATCAGAGTACACTCATACTCTCCTAGTAATATATATATATATATATATTGGTAGCATCTTAATATTACCGTGTTCTCATTCTTGATTCACAAATATTTACAAGAGATGCACCCCTAACTCTTATTAGAAGTGGTCCACTTCTATACTTAGGTGGGATCTAAACTGACATGTAGTCCATCCATTAAGAGAGATTTCAACTATATCTTATCCTTAGTTAAATATGGCACCCATGGAACTGCCAATTGATGACAATTTGTTCTTATCCCTTGAATCTCAAAACTAATGATGTACTAGAATAAGGTAAGGTTCTCACTGCCACCAACTATAAGAGTTTTAAGCCCATCTGGACTGTACTTATAATTACTTTGTCTTTCGTAAACAAATTCACTAAATAATCATTAGTTCTCATAAAGATGCTGGCTATTGTTAATCAATTGCTTGATATATTCATGTCTCAACCTAATGTGTCCAGACTTTTCATTACAAACTTTATTATAGCCACGAGACACAGTGGACTCACTATCATAAAAGATAAAAATAGGAGGCATTGATTGTGGCTGCAAATCCATCCTGATTAATAGATTTATAAATTATTTGTCCTCTTTTCCAACTATTGCTAATGTTTGTAAACTTAGTCTCCATATATTGAGTGAGTATAATTTGCACTAAATTATATAGACTTTTTAACTCATGATGAATGAAATGTAAATTATTTTTTGAACCAAATTTACTCCCTAATCTTATTGTTATTCCATTGTAGGAAAGAAAGATAATGATTTGAAGGAATATAATATAAAAATCATAAAATTGGAGAAAAGAAGAGCAAAGTTTCAACAAAGAGGGAACAAGCAAAATAGAAAATCTAGCACCTAGGCGTTATCATGCAGCACTTAGGTGCTATAACATTAAGAGGTGCAAAAGAAAAATTATAGCGCTTAGGCGCTAAATTCTTTGCCACTTAGGCGCTACCTCGATTTCAAGTTATAAAAGGGTCTAGGGTTTGAGATGAAAGAAGGAGGAGAATTTCATAGATCAAAAGGCCGAGAGCGAAGATTCTGCGTGGATTCATTACTCAGGGCTTTTAGTTTTTTAGTTTTTCTTTGCTTATTTGATTATGAACCTTATTAATATGTCAAGCTTTGCAATTATTATGTTCTAAATATCTTTTCTAGGGCTATAATATAGCCAGCCTATGAAAACCTAGATTCATCTTTGTTTAATTTAATTGATGCTCTTTTGAAGATTATGTTGGATATTTTTAATCTATGCTTAATACTTGTAATTGCTTGATCACCAATTGTATGATTAGTAATTCGATTTAAGACTAAGAGATGATAATTGAATTAGGTCTTGGTTGAAATATCATATAATCATCATAAGATAGAGATATTTATGAGATTGTATGCATCATTATAAATTTCTAGAGTTTAATGAGGTTCCTTAGATTCACGATTATCTCGGAGATGATGTTAACTTATCTAATAGAATATGCTATTGATGCTTGAGAAAGATCAATATGTAATTTAGGAAAATTTAATGACAAAATAAGAAATAAACATTGATTCATTCAACTAGACGATCTAGGTGAAATTAGTTTAGGTGAACTTAGAAACCATAGAATACGTTGGCATTGATTTCTTCTCATTTAATTATCTCTCGATAGTCCTTAAATTAGATTTTATAAATTAAATCTTTTCAATCTCATTAATCAAGTAGAATTATTGTTAGTAATTTTTGGTAATTAATAAACTCAATCCTTGTGGAGCGATACTCTCTTATCATTATAATGCATACTCAAATTGGTGACTAACTTCGAATGTCTAAACACTCTAGTTATTACTATCTAATGCTTAGAACTAGGCTTATACATCTAGCTAATTTGCACACAGCAAAGATAGTATCTAGCCTTGTGTAATACGAGGCATACATAAGACATCTTATGGCACTAGTGCACTCTAACTACATAATAACTTTTTAGGATTCTCAATTTAATTTGAGGGTCATAAAGAGTCTTATGTTCCATAAATTTAAACTTATCTAATATTTTTTTCGATGAAGTGACTTTAACTCAACACAATTCTCCACTAAAAGTCTTATCTACTTCACACAAATCCTTCATTTGGAATTGAGAAGTTAGATACCTTTTAGTATCATTAGTACCTTCCAAATTTGTACAAAAAATTAATAGGTCATTAATGTATATACAAATTATAACACCATTTTCAACGAATTTAGAGTATAGATACACTTGTTAGCAATGTTATACCTAAACCCATGTTTTAGAATTATGATATCAAACTTTTATGCCATTGTAATTGCTTATTTTAGTATGCACACAAAGACTTAACTAACTTGTGATCGTTTTTCTTATTACCATGTAGAATAAATCCTTCAGGCTATTCTATGTATATTTGCTCATTAAGTTTACTATTCAAAAATGCGGTTTAATATCCATTTGATGAATATATAGCTTATAAATGGATACTATAGCCATAAGAATTTGAATCTAGGTCATACGAGCAACTTGAGCATAAGTATCAAAATAATCTATCCCCTCTTTTTGCTTAAATCCTTTAGCCACTAGCATAGCCTTAAAGGCTTGTAATGTTTAGTTAGCATCATATTTGCCTTAGATCCTGGAGGTAGGTCAACTAAGATCCATGTGTTATTCAAAATAATTGAATCAATTTCATGATTTATTGCTTTCCTCCAAAAGATAGTATCCCTAGAAGGCATTGCTTCTTTATTATTTGTGAGTCCCTCAAGAGCAAGCGGGATTTATCCCTGGCCGTTCAACCTTTGATAACATCTTAGCAACCCAGGAAGTCACTCATTCTCTTGAATCAAATACTAGCAACCCCCTATGATGCTAGCCAAGATTGACATTGAGAAATCTTTTGACACAATTGAATGGCCTGCTATTTTAGCCACCTTGCTCAAAATGAATTTCCCTCATATTTGGATTTCTTGGATCCAGGAGTGTCTCTCATCCTCCTTTTTCTCCTTGATTATCAATGGGTCACATACCTCGTGGTTCCCTTCTTCTAGAGGTATCCGTCAAGGCGATCATATCTCCTCTCTCATGTTCATCCTTGTCACTCGTAATCTTGGTGCCATCCTAAATCATGCTCTTCATCTTAATATGATCACTTGATTTAATAGCAACCTTCATAATAATTTAACCATCTTATGTTTGCTGATGATATTCTCCTGATTACTAGGGCCTTGCGTAAATCAGCTAGAAATATTATTTTTTGCTTGAACCTATACTCAGAGATTTCTGGTTAAAAGCCTAACCTCACAAAATCTGCTTTTTATCTCCCTTCTTAGTGCAACAAAAGACTTGCTCTTTCGATTTCCAGACTTCTCAATATCAAGAATAATAAGTTTCCTTTCTACTACTTAGGTGTTCATATCTCCCCCAAAAATTTCATTGTTCACAATTGTCACTTTATGGTGGATAAGGTATTTTCTGCCATTAACTCCTGGCATCACTCTACCCTTTTATTAGATGGCGGTGAATGTCGATTAATAGCAGTATTCTACCTATTCTCACCTATTTTCTCTCAGTTTACTCCATTTCTGACACTACTATTAATGAAATTTCCAAGCATGTGAGGAAGTTCCTTTGGGGGTCTTGGCATTCATAATCTTTTCTCTACTAAGCATGCTTTAATGTCTAAAAGCCTTTTCTTGGTTTTAAATGGCTCTAATAAACTTTGGGTTGAGATTTTCAATTATAAGTATCCCAATTGGAATCTCTTTTGCTCACTCGAGTATAAGTCTACTTCTTGGCTCTCTTTGGAACATCTCCCAAACGCGCCCCAAGCTTGGGTTCAATTTTAAAAATCAATAAAGCTGCGAAATCCCATCTTGACCAATTTACGGAATGACCCTTGGCTTCATGATATTCCTTTTTGTCCAAAAACCCATATTCTTCAATATTAATGAGATTACGAGTCCCATATACCTGGTTGACTTTGTATGCGATGGGCACTAGAACCTTTCTGCCCTTGAAGCATTCTTGGGCCCTAATGTTGATTTCGATTGGTTGCAAAAAGTCAAACTTGATGATCTTACGATGGTAACAATTGGATTTGGTGGCCCAAATCTTCTCATGCTTCTATTGTTCCCTTTCATCTCATACTTAACAATGACTCTTCTAATCCTCCTTGAATCGGTTTGGAAAATGATATGCAAATTGGAGGTCCCTCCCGAGTCAAAACTTTTATCACAGGCTTGCCCTCCAAACATCCCACTTGTGATGTTTTCTACAACGAACTTTGGTCCCCTAACCCTTGCCATTTTGGCACTTGTTTCTAATTGGTCGAGAACACTTTTTGGAGTTGCGCATCATCCCTTGTTGGATTAATATCTGGCCTCCTTGGGTCTTTTTGAGGGATCTTATTAATAACCTTAGATCGGGAATGTTGGTTGGCTCACCCTCCTAAGTTTTCCTGTAATCCCAAACTTGGGAGAGGTGTGATCGCTATCACTCGCTGCTAATTTGGAAGGATCATTTGCAATGTATCTTCAATCACATTACCCTAACTTGAGGCTAATTCGGAGGAGCCTAGAGCGGCCTTGGAATATGCCAAGAAAACAAATCCTCTCACCAAGGAGTCTTATTCTCTCTTTCCTTGATTTAGTCACGCGATTTTTCTGCAGTGCCTCTTGGGTGATAGCTATTACTAGCTTTTGTAGGCTGGTCTTTATTATTACTTCTAATCTCAACTGTTTCATGTTAGCGAGGTCTTTCCGCGCATGATTTGTGACTCTACAGTCCATCGAGAAGTTCTTTGCTGACCTTCCTGTGGAGGAATGCATGAAGAGGAGGCTGGTTTCACTTCTTAAATTTACACCGATTCCATTAGCATCATTGACCTTATCCGAATTTCCAAATTCCTACTCGCTACAGGCCCCATGCGAGGGAGGCTCTTCATTCAACAATTAATCAATAACCTCCTCGATCCCAATTGAGTCTATCGATCAGGGAAGACAATATTATTCTTTGAAAGACTTGCCTTTCCTACCGTTGCAGATCCTCCCTTGACCCTCTCGCCGGGGATGCGGTTTTCCCTTTACGGCTCTATGATCTTTGTTCCAACAACAATATCTTTTCTACGATTATCTTTTCCTTTTCTTTAGCTTAGCACTTTGTCAAAAATCAAAAGCGTAGTATGAGAGAATTTTATTAATTATGAGAATTACAAGTTCCTTCTATAATATAGGTGAACTGTGCGGAAGTAACATAGTCTAGACCAAAGTCTTTTCTTTTTCTAATACCATCTATTTCTTTTTTAAGTTCCATAATTATTTCCTCATTAAAAATATTTGCTTCATATTTCAATCACTCGTGTGGGGATTGTATCACTCAATGTAAGTGACTAATAAAAATTATTATTAATAAATTTAACAATATTATGAGTTTCAACTACTGTATTAGATACTAAATCTGATATGTGCTAGGTTTTCGAGTTAGCATATCCTATAAAAATACCCTTCATTGCTTTGGGCCCTAATTCACTTCTTTTGTTATCGAACATATGATAGTGGCCAATGCAAGCGTATGGTGATAAAAAGCAAAGTGTTGTTGGTAAAAAGCGAGGTATCGATCCACAGGGAAGATTGAGATTACTAGTGCTAACCCTAATCCTGAAAATTAGCCTAATTAAAGTTGTGATGTTGTCAACAAGAACTCAAAAACAAAAAAGTAAAATCACGAAAATAGTGAGTAGAAATCGGGAGAAGTGATGTCCGGGGCATAGATCCTCTAGGGTTTTATGAAATTCAGAACAAAGGTTGTCTAATCATAAAATCTTATTTGTACCAAGAGATAAATTATGCTAAACACCTCTTTAGCAAGGGTGAATAGTAACTAAATTGAGTATGGATTAGGTGCAATTACCACTGATGCTTTTACATTATGTGAAATCTCAATGTGAGTTAACAATAATTTCTTAAATAGGTAATCTCTTGCAAAGAGATTGCCTTAAACGAACAGAGAATAGAGATGCAATTTCTCCTATAATCTATTCCACATGATTGCAAAGAGTGCAGAAACAACTTGTTAACCCTTTCGGGAGGATTGAGGAGAGAATTCTCCAAAAGTACACCATTGATAGCCATACTCATAATCTCCATTGATTGCGGCGCGCCTATGCTAGGTGGGTATTTCTACTCATCACAGAAATCGTCAAATATGATAACTAGAACTTTCGCTACAATAGCAAAGAAAGCAATACAAACACTCAATTAGATTTAAATAACAGTGAGTTTGCAATTGAGACAACTAAATCATAGGGATCCACATCCAATGTCAAGGATAAAAACCCTAGAGTTCAACTATGCCCCAAACATCATGAAATTAAGCAGTCCATTAATAGAGGGCAAGAATTCAAATTAAAGACATGGGAGAATAAAACAAAGCATTAAAACCCTCTCTCCAATTGTGTGGGAGGTTGATATTTGGAGAATACCCAAAGAACCTTCCGTGAACATCGCTTCCTTATACTGAGTCTTTACGAATATGATAAGTGCCTAAATGTATGTATTTTATACATATAAATTTAGTATAATTCATATATATTTTGTTGGATCGATACCCTGTGTTTTAATTGGGTTTATTTGTGCTACAAAGCCTTAAAAAGCCCAGGAAGCTCAGCAACGCATTTGGGGAAGAAATCTACACCAAAAATGGTGCTTTAGGCCTCGGGCGATCTGATAGCTCTTGTGCATGTATACGCGAGGATTGAAGAAATAAGCGACCTATGATTCTCCTTCGGTAACCTTACCCTCGTGGGGATGCCACTTAAGATAGTTGGAAGATTCTCACCAGGTTATTGTGTAGCGGGGTTATTGTACTTGAATTATTGTAGCACTTATAGCAGTTATCTGGCGGAAATCTCGAGGGCCTTTCAGGGCATCGTGCGCCGCAAGGTAGCTTCGTGAAACTAAGCGGAGAGTACTTTAGAAGTCATCTCTAGGGCATCATTGAAGGGGTCTTTGGCCATCCTTTTCCGCAACAATGTCTCCTAGGGCTCGAGGGGCTGGAGAAGGTAGATCTTAGGAGTAGATCAGGGAGAGAAGAATGTTGCTATCAAGGAGATCATCAAGGTTTGTCGGTGCCGATCTGGCAGTTCTTGTCACCACCTCTAGTCCACAATTAAGGAGTTTGTTTATGAGATTTTTCATGATTTACTTGTATTCTAAGCTTTTCTCTCGCTGTGATGTGAAACTAGACTCCCTAAGGCCACCGAGGCATCAGGTGTACTAGGATGAACTTACTTGTATGGATGTTGTGATTTACTTTTGATGTATTTGGTTTGGTTTTGGATGTAGTAGATTGCATGAGAACTCTATAGTTCAATTTCTAGTTTGTACTTGGATGCGTGTGATGCGCCTTGTACTAAACTCATATATAGCTTGAAAAGGATTCTGTACTAATACACCAAGGTTTGGGTATTTGGTACCCTCAACCATTGAGGGATGAACCTAGATATTGTGTTTGACCCCTAATTAGAGATTTCCTAAGCGTAATGCAATCATAGGAGGATTTGGTCGAAGGTTTCGAACCAATACTTGTATGGGATCGATAATCATGCCGAAGGATTGGGGTTAACCTACTGCGAAACTCTTGGTTGACCATCATTGCCTTTATAACCATAGCATATTTTCTAGCTCTAGTAATTTCGAGGAATCCCATTCAGTTCCTATCGCTTTCATTGTCAATTGTTTCCTTAATTTTTCTTATGTGGTGTGCCCTTGGTCCAATTTGTTTATAATCCTTTGTGTATGTTCTTATCTTTTTGTAAACAAACCTTTGTTTGAGACTAGATAGCCCATCTAGGAAGTAATAATAGCTCACTTGGGACTCTGCTCGACCACCTCTCATGCTTGCGTGAGAGGTTTATAATGATGACTGCGTGCTTGCGGACTCACACATTTCGGCCGCATGATCGCCACTTACCGAGATGAGTGTTTGAAAAATCCTACTAAAATTACCTCCAAATCCTTAGAAATTCTCCCTCTTCTTCCCTTAGCGCTTGTACCAAATATTTACAGCCAACCTTGCATCTCATCAAATCTATTTATGTTGTGCTGTCTTCTACGGCTCTAGCTTATGGGCGTAAGGACTAGCAGCCATAAGGAGCTGAGAGATGATGGGTTGCAAGCTTCTTGGATCCATAGCCCATAAATTCCCATATGTAAGGTCTTTGTCTTGTGTTATAGTCAACCTAGGGCTAAGTAAGCGTTGAATTTGTAAGCTTCTTTAATGTTCCCTTGCAACCACCCTTATAAATTGTAAATTCTACTTGTAAACTCACTCTAGATGCCCTTTATAGTCACGCTTATGGGCTTAACTCCTACCGTGGTCTTTTGGTTTGGTTATACTCACTCATGGGCGTAAGCATGCTCACTTAAAGTTTCTCTAGAAGGGAAAACATGATCGTGAGCTGGCGGCAAATATCATCTTTACTTGTGCTCGAATTGATTTTGAGAGGAGTTCCGTCTTTCGTTAGTGTCACAGAATACTTCTTTTGGCTCTCTCTCATCTTTAAATACATCGAACATGAGAATATAAACACACTATGTTTAACGTTAAAATCCATATTATACTTCTAATGCATACCCATTAGGTGTACAAAATAGTAGCAAAATAATGGAACATTGTACACTCATCAACTTGCTCTGATAATAAACAACTATCTTGCATGTTTTACTAGAAAATTTAACCTCAGTTTAGCCATATAAAATAATGTACACTTTTCCTTTCAACTGCACTATTTTGTTGTGGTGTGTAATGTGGCGAATACTAAGATTTGATATTATTTTCTCCAAAATTATATTAAAGTCGTTGAAAAGTACTCACCTCCTTGATCACTGCTTACCATTTTGATTTCTTTTGGTGCATAATTTTAACCACGATTAATAGAACTTGAATCTTGACACACTCCTTGCGTGTGTATACCATAGAGATGTACAGGTTGTTGATAAAATGTTTACATTGAGTGGGTAGTCAAATCCCGCGGGGAATAGTTGTTCGAAATCACAGTATTGTTATTTAGCTAGAGAGAACCAATTTGTGATTTGATTGAGAGAGGTATTAATGAAAGGAAAAGTAAAAGAAAGAGAACAAGCAAGAGGAGTAAAGATAGATAATCAATGGTAAAATGGAGTACTAGGATAATGCTTTCACGCACTATAGGACTATTGTTTCAAGTGCAAGACTAATATTATGCCTCCTAATTGAAGTTTATTAGTCATGGAAATCCGAAGACACGGTCCAAAACACGAGGACATTCGACTAGCCCTACCCACTATACTACGATGGAAAGATACTCTCGACACTTGCATTGTGTGGGGGTACACTTGAAGAGACTCTAGGGACTCAAGTGATAAACCCTATTCCCTAATATAGATCCCCAACCGCTTTGATTACAGGCGAAGATGCTAATCCGCGGTAAGCCTCGACACTAAATTCTACTCGACACTTCACTCATTAACTTTACCTTGTTAGCTACGGCTGGGTTAGTCTCTTAGTACTTCACTCATCGTGATCGCAGCAAAGAACTTTTAGAGCATTACTGGAGGTGGGATAAATCACATCGGAAAATAAAGGGGCCGCTACCTCTCGACTCACACTCCAACCTCTCCAATCCTAGCTAAGTCTAACCCCTAATGAAGTTTATCGCCCCTTCCATTGGATTACCTAGTGATTCGACCCTAATGTCACTCTAAGGGAAAATCAAATCAACAAGCACACAAGATTGAAACTCAATTAAAACATCAATTAAAAAAAAAAAACATAATAAGAATCAATGAAAGAAAATCATCCTAAGTTTTACAAGTCAGAAAAGCACCTTTGGGGGTTTGGCTTTCTCTATGGAGCAATACAAAGAGCAAAGATGAAATCAAAAGTAAGTTCAAGCAATTCATAGGGGCCTTGTGGTAGTGTCGATGGTCTTGAGGGCATGTCCTTTTCGAGGACTCGCTTTGTCGAGCACAGGGCCTTGGCACTCACGAATCAATGCCGTGACTCACGATAGCTGCCACTCCACGAAGGAACTCGTGTAGAATGCCATGGGAGCCGGCTCAGGCAAACAAGACCTCTCAGGAGCCTGGCGGTGTTCCCCAAGATGGGTAAAGATGGAAGAAGATCCCAAATAAAACTCTCAAAGTGGTATTTATAGGGCTGGAAATCGGGCATCACTGCTGGCGTGGTTTTGAGGTTTTGTTTTCATGCTTCTTGTGAAACGATGGCATGTGGCCAGTGATTTGCTCTGATTATACTACTGTAGTACTTTTTGCTCTGATGCTCCTAACTTCAATTTCTTCATCGAGGGTTGCCAAGTTGGGCATACAACCATACGGTGAATCACATCAAATGCTGCTTTCAAACACATTGTGAGGCTCTTGTGATGTTGCAATCGAGAACACATGAGTGTGTTGCTTTTGTGCCACTCCACCTTGTGTATTCACTTGAACATTTTGGAGGTTGGTACACACCCACATGTCTATGAGCACAACTTGTGCCTTGATCCTTATTCGGTCTAAATTTCCTCATCAATTACTGACTAGTGATGCAATATTTTTCTAACTTTCCTTTCTTCGAAGCTTGTCTCGCTTGTACTAAATCGTAAAAAATCTCTGGCATGGATAGTAGTAAAATCGATAAAGTGATGTGATGTAAGGAAAGTATACTTCGTAATACTTATACATAAGCACTTATGGGATACACAAACTGCTCATCTTTATGTCAATAAATAGACATATCTAAATCTAGAATGATCATAAATGAACAACTTATTACTAAAAGAATATTGCGTAAACCTCTCAAATTCCTTGAAGTCTTGTTTCTTGACTCTAAGAATAAGTTTGTTTCAGATACCATGGTAAAGCGGAATACCAAAAAAAGAAAAAACCTAAATATCTCTAAGATTGTTAAGAAAACTTAATATTAAGTGTTTAAAACAAAATCATCAAAAGTGTAGGAATAAAAAAGGCGTCAATTCATAGGTAAGCTAGTGCCATTGTCCTTAGAAGTTCTGGCAGCTATTATGGAGATTTCCTTAGAGGATTTGATTTAGTTTCCTCGGATATATACAGATCAATGCTTATTAAAACATGAGAAGGCAGGTGTTGAAATCATAAATAGTTGGATCCAACCACGTGGTGCTTCAACTGTTATAGCCTTTACAAAAGGCACTTTGAGCGTTACAACTTTTAGCTAATGGTATCGATGAAACACCACAATATTTAGCTTTTCGAAAAACACCTTTGAGGCATTAAAACTTTTGGTGTAATGTGGTATTATTAGTGCATCACAACCTTTGACTTTCAAAATGTATTAATTAATTTAATTATAACATTAACAATTTATGCAACACAAACTCATTGGAGCTACTAATTTCTAAGAAGTTCATTGCAACCTTGCCTTAAGCTCTAAAGATAGCTTGTTTATGTGTGTGAGTGCGGGGACCTTGTGAGCTTACTGGTGAAGCTATATATTATTTATTTATTTTCAAGAACTTTAGGTACTATTTTTGTGTAAATACGGACAAGCCACAAAACCCCATCATTGTTTATATAAAATATGGATTCACTATTTAATTAATAATAAATAAGATAATTGAAGAAATTAAATTAGTAAAAGAAGATATTTTTTTTAAATGAAATTGCTACAAATTTCATTATATAAATGCAATGACCTAATTTAAAAGATGAATTATCTAGGGCATTAAGTCGTTACTAATTACAACTATATACTTTGTGTTTACGATATGGTGAATATAGTTCGAATATTATTGAAATAAAATAATAGAAATACCACTAGTCAAATAAAGTCATTCTAATGGATCACTAACTTTTATACAAGTTCGAAAAGACCAAATCGTTTAGTTCCAAAAATGTTAATATGAAATTCATTTACTATAGTAACATTTTAAGATATCAAGAAAATATGGCTCACTTGGCATACTCGTAATCCACCATCTAATCACATTATCAACCAAATACAAAGGTGATAATCAAGAAGTATATTCTATTGGTAACTTTTCAAAGTATGAACATGAATGAGTCATCACCAGCATCTAATCCTGTATTATCAACCAAATCTAAAGGGAGCGATAATCGAGAAATATTCCATTAGTAACTTTTCAAAGTATGAACATGAATGGAAGTCGTATCATGTCACCCGATATGTATCCTAACTAATTTGCTTATGATCTATTTGTATAACAATAAGCAGCCATGTTGTAGACCTCATCCTCTTTATTAAATTTAAATTACTTTTAGTTAAGATATTTATTATTTATTTATATTTTAAAGGAAAAGTACTTCTTATCCCAGCCTTCCGGATCGATTTATCTTGATAAAGCCAATGAAAGTGCTACGCACGATATTGTTTTGGTTTTTAAATAAAGGAGAGTAGAAAGCAGGAAGACTTTATCTCCTCTCGTGTGTGGTGGCGGCTGGCGGCGGGCTCTTGATATTTTCCCGTTGAATTTTGTGATGAAAATCAAGGTAGATGCTTGAAATTTTTATTGTGGTTGTGAGATCTTGCTTATTCTCATCCTTAGTTTCCCTCATGAACTACCCTAAAAATTTGATATGTGTTATCAAGCCTTTTGTTTATTCGTTTCATTTATTTATTTTATTTAGTATCTTTTTATACATCCAGCATGTTCCGTTTTATGTGTATGGGTTTTAGTTACTTAGTCTTTCTCTTGGATACCCGATGCTTTTCATTCGTCAATTCGTCTTAAGCCGTTGACTTGGACAAGAATGAATCTTCTCGAGGATTTGCTATCATGGCCTTAAATTTTTCTAGGTATCTTGTTAACCAAAGTTGGTAGAATTTAATGATTGTTTAATTTCTACAATTTCGGATAATTGTTTAAGTATAGAATGAATTAATGTATTAAAGTTGAATTATTTATTTATTTATTTATTTTCGAATTTCAGGTATTTATTTATTTTTGATTAAAGAATATTATTATTTTATGCTCGTTCGTATTTGTATTAATTAAGCGGTTTAGTTTGATATGATAAAAATGGGATCATTCTTGTAAATTTCTTGCAATTTGCCGATTAGCTTATTGTTTGTGAGCAGAAAGTATTTTGACATGAAAGCTAGTCCCGAATAACTTTCTGATAACCACTGTCATTTGGGGTTAAACAACGACCGTGTCAAACCACAATTTTGTTCTAGAAACTATAATTTCCACACGCTTTCATCGGTGAAGAATAATAGCACTACGATAATAATTTTGTTTGAGGGAGTCGCGTGGGTAAAAATAACGAAACTTTTGTTAAAATTTTGTCTTGGAGTCGTAGGGTAAACATATGAATATTGTTATTTTGTTTAGGCGAAGTAATTCTTGGGGACTACTGCATGCTTAGTGTTTGGCATTTGGTGTTTTGAAACAAATTTCATTTATTATTTTGCATTTTCTGGAAGCAAATTATGGTTTTGTGTGGTAGTGCTATGTTTTTAGTGGTTAACTTCTTGGTGTCAGCTCACTTAAATGTTGATAATTTTACCGGATCGGGGAGTAGGGGTGAGTGGGCGGATGAAACACGAGTGGGGATCGTTGGGACGTCTGCAATTTATTTAGCATGTAATAAGTCCGTTTGTTGTGGGCATAGATTTATTTGAATAAATTTGTAATAAGCGTACAAGACACTTGGTTATTCTTTTAGTGTCAGCTACATTCTTGTTTCTAGTTTCGGCTTCTCTATTAGATTTTTTTATGATGTTAGTCCCGGGTTTTGAAGCTTGCATGCCTCTGGGTCTTAGCTTGGTTGGTATGAGGAGCCGTTTAATATTATGGAGCTGAGGCAGGGTTGGTGACATATGGGAGCAATGGCATTTTAAATACTTATCCAACAAAAGTGGGTTCATCAATTTCTTTATAAATAGATTTTAATTAGGAAGTTTCTGAAGTAGTGATCTATAGTCGGGGTGACAGTCATCGTCCATAGATTGGAAAAAAGGCAACTTGGGTTCACCTTATAACCTACATATATATATATATATATATATATATATATATATATATATATATATATATATATATATATATATATATATATATTTTAATAGTCTCTCCCAAAAATAGTGACCATAGTCGGGAAATTGGACATGGATCTATGAACACGAGAACATAGATTGACCATGTGATCTATAAATTTTTAGTGAGAGTATTTGGCAAAAGTTGAGTCATATGTAGGGGAGACGGACACACTATGTAAACTATGGACTCACACTATACTTGGTTGTGTTTATAATCCGTGATTACATATATAGAAATATAGAGTTAGAACTTGGAAATGATTTGCACATCATGCATTACCAAATTTCACTAATGAAGGCGCTGAAATCTCTAAAATCATAAAGTAAACTTCTTTTGCATTACAATCTAAGAGAAACAAATTGAAAACAGAGAAAAATATTTCATATATATAGATTATTATTAGTAGCAAATTACGATTAAAGTTGTTAGTTCGAGGGTGGTAGTGTGGTAATTTTACTCAATCACTTATGTAATGTATCACACACACTGATGTAAAATCAAACATTCAAGAGAAAGGAGGCGTATGGAATTGGGCTGCCCGCTCGGAGCAACTTGCCTACTGTCCTGAGGCCGAGCGGAAGATAAACGACATACTTAAAAGAGTATGAAAACAATTAGTACAACTCCTCACACTCATCTTCACAGCGTAGTAAAACTAACCCTCTCTGACTGTCCGAGCACCCAATCTCCTCAACCCACATGCACTTGGGTCTCTCTCTCCGATGGCACAGTCCCTAAATCGCCCGGGAGTTAGAAGGTTTCGCATATAGGCGTCTCAACATCCTGAAAATGTAAAGAGCGCTCTCTCTAACTTTAGAATCTCCAGGATTTTCTAAGCTGTGTACCTTCTCCAGGTTAGACGTCATAGACCCCTGCTGCAACCGAGATTACGACTGCAGCACGTATCGATCCTGGCCCAATCTGTTCGAGGAGGGCCTGCATTGCTGACACGACCTTAAGGCGCACTCTTGCCCCTGCGGATTGTACGCCTAAGTCGATGCTGATCGACTACATCACTGAGACTCTCCTTGCCGCTGACAACTCAGCTCAGCTCTTCATATCTTATCAAAAGTGGGTCCCTCTCCGAGTATCACACCCACTGCGCGGGTCTCACGCCTCACCAAAGATAATCCTTCAAAGATCTGCGTGGGCCTCTTCTTCCTACGAAACTTGATCTCCGTTCGTCGAGGTTTAGCTCTTTCACATGATCTTCAACTCGATTTTCTATTCGTCCAAGTTTGGGTTCGTGATTGTTCTTTGCTACTAAAATCGATCTCACTCATCCAAGCTTAGGCTCTTGACCTCTTCCAAGCATTATATTTAGTCGTCGAAACTGGGGTGCATTTACTCTTCTTCAAATGTAGCAGCTGCACTATCCAGATAGCTTGTGTTCTTCTTTAGAAATAGTCGAGTCTTGAATCAGCTTCCCTATAAATCGCCTTGTGTGTCTTGACGCAGCTCCGCCTCATGATTAGCTTTTGGGATCTTTTTCTTCAAGTTGACTGCATAATTATGGTCTTAAGAATCTTGGCAGCTTGGTGTCTGCGCTTTCTTAGTTTTCCTTTTAATTAAACTTAACGCCCAAATTAAAGATCTCCCAAAACTCTTGGCCTCCAAGTAATAAAGTCGTCTCTGTGAGAAATAGAGTTATCGAAAGATGAGATGTTACTCATCTTGGATCTTATCAAAAATAAATTAAATCACTGATTTTAGGTTTTCTCCCTCGTGGGCTCTCTTCGAAAAGAGATATATTTTCGCCTAATGTTCCTTACCAAAGCATACTGAGTGTCTTTATTTAGATTATCCTCCACAATTAGTATGACGCGTAATTATAATATCTGTACGTCTTTCGAAATGAGTACTGATCGCTTTCCAAAGATAGTCTGTTTTACTTCCGCTCCTCAAGCAGTAGAGTCTTTACCAAGTGTCGATGCTTTTACCAAAGATGTTTCTTCAATATATTCTCACTTGGTTCTTTGAGAGATCCTCCAAAGCAAGTTCTCCTACCAAAGATAGCTCCACACGGTTTTCGAGAGATCTTCCAAATACAACACCTCAACCATGGTCTTCAATTTTCGAGAAACATTACTGTCTTTGCTGAAAGTCATCTTGCCATAAATACTTAGTTGCCATGTCACCTTGATTCTCTTATGACAGTCATTGTTGCCACACCATCTTGACTTGGTGTCAAACGACGCCACCAGAGAGCTCTAGCTTTTAACAAAAGTTTAATGTTGCATTTAGCATTTTCATATAAAAAGAAGCTTCTTTCATTTTTTTATTTAATCTTAGTTACATATATTTATATATATAATATAATATAAATTATATAAATCATATTATTAAATAGGAAATAGTTCTAACTTTGTAAACATAATCGATGTCAAGTAGAGTTGTGGTTCTGCTATTTGGCATCATTCGACACGGTCAACAAATCTATGTGGCGGTGGATGACATGGAAACCAAGATGATGTGGCAAAGAATAATGACATGGACCAGACGTGACAAGATATTTACGTCAAGAGATAACAAGAAGATAGAAACTATGTTTGAAGGGAGTTAGTTTTTGGTGTCAATCAACTCTAGAGGATCTCTTCATGCAAGTAACGACTCATGCATAAAGCCAATGGAGTTACATTATATTTGGCTCAGAATCAATCATGGAAGATCAATTCAATTTTGGAGGCCAAGTTTAGTGAGAGCTAAAACGAAGACACAATCTCAAATTGAGAGAAGATAATTATGGCTTGGACTATTTGAAGATAAGATTCATAGATAAATATATTTGGGAAGACACAAAACATATTTGGTCAAAATCGAAGCCCCAGATCGATAAACGTAAGATAATGCTTGAAGATATTGAAGAGCCAAAACTTGGATGAAAGGACTAAGTTTAGTAACAAGAATATTGATGAACCAAACTTGGGGTGAATGAAGATCAAGTTCGAAGATTACAAGACCAAACTTGATCTGGAAAGAAGATTTTGAAGACCATCTGTATGAGACGCCGCCTACAGTGATCCCTGAGAGAGTATTGGTCGACAAGGATGGAGGAGGCAAGCTACTTGCTAGTAGATCGAGATCAAGTGAAGATCAGATCACATTGACTGCACTTCTAACATAGTCGTATGATCAGATGTCTCACAGTCAGCTTGTAACCAAAGCTAATACTTAGTCAAGGTATGCTGTGTCGTGTTTCTCCAATTTCAACATGAATTGCAACAACTAAGTTTGGAAGGTGTCCAAATTAGGGGCCGTGGAGATTCTAAAAAGAGGAACACACGACATTTGGGATGTGGAGACGTCTATATAAAAGATCATGCTTTAAAATTTAGGATGAGCTACAAGAAAGACCCAAGTGTGTAGGTGAGAAAATGGGCATCGGGAAAATCTAAAGAGGGTTATGCTTTACCCTTGTGAGGATGAGTGTGAGAGTTGTACTCATTTTTATTCTCTTATTTTTGTGGATTTTTATCTTCGGGCTTGGACCCCAGACGTAGGCAAATGTTATGCTGAACAGGGTTATCAATTTCATGTGCCTTTCTTTCTTTGGTTTTGTGTGTGGTTGTTTGAGTGCTTGCTTTAGAGATTGAGTAAATCTTAACATACACTCACTGGAACTAATAAGTGGTATCAAAGCGTTGGTCACCATTGTTTACTTTTGGTTTTTAAAGTTGATGAGGTCCAAGCAAGTTCGTTGATGGCCGAGAGAAGAAGCTTCTATCACACGCATCATTACTACTCGATCATTCAAATTATCTATATTGGAAAGCACGATGTGAAGGCTTTCATCAAATCAATTAATGAGAGTGCATGGGTAGCTGGGTAGAAGAAAGATGGTCTCCCCTAGTAGAGATTGATGCAAAGAAGAATCATACTAAGAAGAAGAAGATTAGTTGGAGTCCGTAAAAAGATGCGTAAAGCTAACGTTAATGGAAGGCACTCAATGCCATCATTTAAATGAGAACCAAATCAAGTGCATTACAACATGTGATTGGGCTATAGAAGCATAGGATATTGTAAAAAGTATCCATGAAGATATAAATTTAATGATAACCTCCAAGCTTCAGATGTTGACTATCAAGTTTGAGAATCTCAAGAATGAAGAAGATGAGACCATAGGCATGTTTAGTGTTAAATCAATGGACATTGCAAATCAAGCTTTCCAACTTAGCAAGAGATACTCAAATTTGAAGGTAGTTCGGAAGATTCTTAGATCTTTACCTAAGAGATTTGAAGAAAAAGTGGCAGCTATAGAAGAAGCTCGAGATATCACATCTATAAGACTCCATAAATTGATGAGATCTTTACATGCCTATGAGATGAAAAGTAGGAGATATGGCATTGAAGGTAGAAGCAAGAAGACAAAAAGAGTTAAAACAGACTGATGAAAATGAAAATGAAGACAATAAAGAAGATTAAATTACATTTCTGTCCAGGAAGCTACACAACATGTTTAGAAAATACAAAATAGTAGATAGAAAATTCTATAAAGAAGATCTCCTAAGAGAAGAAAATAAAGAAGTGAAGATTATCAGAAGAAGAAGATTAGTGTAGGAATGCGGTGGCTTTTGGTCATGTTCAAGCCGAGTGTACTAACACTCTTAAGAATAAAAGGAAAAGTCGTTAAATGCTAGGGTGGAGTGATGAATCATAAGGGAGTATGGAAGAAGAAGATGAAGAAGGCATGATTAGATATCATACTTCATTTCTAGCCATGATGAAGAAAACATAAGAATACAACAGATCCCAGGGTGTTGCAAGCTACCATTTATTTCAACCTCTGAAGGAAGCCACAATGATAGTGAAGAGATAAGTGAGAAGGATCTTTTGATGGCTTGTGAAGTCATGTTGAAGAAATTTGATGAGATGATTTTTGCTGCAACAAATGCCTCAAGAAAGAGAAGGAAAATAATCGAAAAGAAGTTAGGAGATTGTCGGCAAAAGAATTGAGTCATTCCAAGAGAGACTCATAGACTCCATCAATAGAGGAAAAGCCAAGTTGGATGAGATACTAACTCGTTGGAAGACCTAGTAGAGCCAAACATGGTATTGGTTATGTTGGAGAATCATCAAGTGTCAAGAAAGACAATTCACAAGTGGTCTTTTTAAAGTCTAATAATCAACATGTGAAGAAAGACAAGTTTAGAAGAAGACAAAGAAGAGAAGTTCTTGTATGTTTTATCAGAGAAAGTGGTCATCATCAGACCCAAATGCAACAAAATGAAAGAAGACTTAAAGAGTGGGAAAAATAGTTGGATATGAACAAACAATTATTAGGAGGGGAATTAAGGGGAAGACCACAGTAATAAAAACACTGGATCGAAGAGTGAAAGTTAAAAAGATTCAAAGGGTTCAGATTCTCAAAAGAAGAAGTCGGATGGAATGCAATATCAAGTTGTTGTAACTACCGGTCACAAGTAGAAACTCATTGACCGAGGACCACCAAGGTCAAAAGGAGAAAGAACACCGACCTGGGTAAAGGACTTAGAACCTCCAATATAAGTCTAGGACAAAGGTTTTAAGTTAGCAAGTCTATTTGAACCGAGAGAAATCCTAAAAATATACTATCCCCTTTTTCAAGGTGAATAATAACTTATCTAGTATAGTGCTGATGCAAACAACCCCACGATCACAATGCACTCTACAAAATCCAAACAAGAAGCAGCAAGAATTCAAAGTGTAGACCTTTCTCTTGAAGTGATCACCTCTAATCCCATACAAAAGTAGAAATCAAATTTCTCTCGATCTACTCCCCTATGATTGCAAAAAGAGAATGGAATTGCTTTGCTAATTCATTTGATAGGATTGTGGGAGGAGAACTCTCACTCCAAAGTACCCTATTTCTAGGGCTTACTCATAAAATGCTCTCCAATCGCGGCTATCCTATGCTAGGTGTGTCTTTCAACTCATTACACAAACAAATCATACATGAAACTAAGGTTTTTCACCCTCAATAGCATTCAAGACAACAATAACACACGATAAAAAGGATTGCAATTAGAAAACAATTAAATCATGAAAGATCCACAACCAATGTCAAATAAATCTAACCCTAAAGTTCATCTATACCTAAACATCTACAAAATTAATTCTCCATCAAGGGAGAACAATCATACAATTCACAAGGGACAATAAGATTCAATGAAAACATGAAACCCCTTTTTTAATTTTCCTCATGATATTGCCGTGAAATCTTCCCAAAATCCTTCCAAAGACGCCGCCAAGATGCTTCTTGACGGCTCTAATCTCCTCCAAGTTAGGTAGTTTCCTCCTATCTGATAATTTGCCTCCAAAGTTCTGAAGAGAAACCCCTTCTCTTACCCCAAGCTTGCTCGTTAAAAGATTCAAGAATCCCTTTCAAAACCCTCATAAGAAATATATATAGTTAGCCACTTACGATGTGTTATTTCAGTTTTCTTTCTTGGGTAAAATGTGGTATTTTGGTCTTTTCTTGTTGATTAGATGTTTTAGTCAAGTTCTTTTTGTTAACTCGATGAGTCTTGCCAAGCTCTTTGGGGTGTGTAACTGGAGTTCTAGAAGTATGTGGGTTGTGCATAGGCCACACAAAGTGTGTGAGGGCTGTGTACAAGCCTCATAGCCTCAAGGTGAGGATGTGCGGCCTCCTGAGCGGTTGCACACTAGGCTGCACAATAGGCCGTGCACACGCATAGAGTGAGTTTTTAAGCCCTTTTTGAGTGCTTTTTCTTGGGTTCTTCTCCCTCATTCTCTCATCCTCTCCTTCTCTCATCTTTTGCTGTTCTTTAGAAGATTAAGGTTGGTTTGGTCGATCTTTTGGTCTTTCTAGTGGTGCTTAAAGATCAATCCTTTCTTTGCTCAAGGTAAGCTCTCATTCTCTCCTTCCTTCTTCATTGTTTGGATGAATAGATCTAGAGGTTAGATTGAGAGCTTAACCTTTATTCTTCTTCTTGATTATTGCTAGCCCTTGTCATTCCAACCTTGGAGCCTAAAAATCCATCAATTTTAATTATTGAATCCATGAGGTAAGTTTCCATCTCCTTCCTTTTCCTTGTTGATGGAGAATGAATGATTTAGACTTTGATGGTGGCTTGATTTATATTCTTTTTGTTGGTTATTGCTTTGAGAACTTGAGTTGAGTAAATCTCTTTGCCATACTTCCTTGATTTGTTGTATTCATGAACCATTTCTTGCTAGGGTTCTTATATAATGTAGCTCAGTCATTGTAGCACCAGTAGAACTTGGGTGTTTTTTCAAATTCTTTGTTTTAGATGAAGCTCAAAACCTTCGGAGTTCTTTACGACCATAGAAATCAGTCTTGCGCTAACCATAGGATCGAGTTAGGGTTTCTTGGCATTGTTAACCTAGGGTTCTTTCTTGGCTTCTTGGTTTAATTCTTGTTTATTGTTTGTGTGTATGCTTTGGCTAGGAGGAGAGGGATTGTCGCGAGGCAAGGAGCCGACAGAGGAGTAGCTTGCTTAGGGTTTTATTCGCCTGAGTTATGAGTGGGATTTGATATTTGCATGATTGTATAGAATATTACTTGAAATTCTCCATTGCTTTAATTAAGAATTTTTCTATGGCTTTATCATTTTGCATTGATGGTTTGATCGGTTTGGAAAATGAATTACATGATATTTGCCTATATATGAAACATTTGATGCTTGAATGAATGTGTTTATGATTATGTTTACTTTTTGAGTTGAAGTGAATTATGAGCCTTTGGTTATACAAGCATTCTTGTAGCATTTCTATTTGTGGAAATGACATTTATGCTTGATATTTGATTGTTGTCCTGGTTATGGACTCTTTGATGGGGTATACATGTATTGTATTATTTGTTTGGTGATATCCTATTACAGTAGGTAGTCTTC
This sequence comes from Dioscorea cayenensis subsp. rotundata, assembly GCF_009730915.1. Taxonomy (NCBI): domain Eukaryota; kingdom Viridiplantae; phylum Streptophyta; class Magnoliopsida; order Dioscoreales; family Dioscoreaceae; genus Dioscorea; species Dioscorea cayenensis. The sequence continues at coordinate 15,564,961 of NC_052473.1, forward strand.
ACGGCTAGCCTTTTGAGGTCGTGTGGAGGACAGGTTGATTTTTTCGTCTAGTTCAGGAAAGGGTGTAGAACCCTGATTAGATAGTCATATATCGGGAAACTGAAGTCACCACACGGTGAACCGATGGGTCAACGTCAAGGGCATGAGCACCTTGACTACTCTAAACTAAGCCACAGCCACAGAGAAAGTTTAGTGAGTAATCTAGACCACTACTTGTTTTCTTACAATGAAAACTTCATATTTTGAAAAGTTTATGTTTTATGAAAAGTAACCTTGAGATGTGATTTCTTGTAAATTATTGGAAAGGTAAATTGATTTGATGATGAGTATCATGTTTTATGGTTTAAAATTCATATTTTACTATTCTTGAGTTTTGAATATCAAAACCCTTATTTGAGTAAAGAGGATTCCTTTATGTCATCAATGGTTTTGTTACACTTGTATAGATTGTTATATGTTATTATGTTCTAAACCTTTTGTAGTATGGCTATAGCGTAGCTCTATAAATTGTATCGATTATTATTGTGTATTCTATTAAAACTGTGCTAACCCACTCACTTAGTGACTTAGGTTACTCACCCTCTCTCTATTTTCTAAGCTTTAGTGGCCATTAGTGTTGTAGCAGGACGAAGTGCCGAGCATTCACTGGCTTTCTTTCTTCACTCATTTCCTGTATCATGTATGTTTATTTTTTAGTATGGACATGTTGTATAAGAATTTGGATCCACTAGTGTGTCTAAACTCTTTATGAATGGTTTATTTGCTTATCTAGTTCTTGGAAATTTTGTTGTACTTGTGACCAGTACATTTCTTGAATTCTATTATCAGATCTTGTTGTTGATGCTTCCCTTGCGTACCTTTGAGCTTTCTATTTTGTACATTTTGTTTAATGTTGTTTATTCCAGGGATTTTGTTAGCCTTGCAGTAACTTGAGGGTAGAGTTTGTTACGTCTTGGGGCCCACTGGTCATAGTGTTTGTTACGTCTTGGGGCTCGCTGGTCAGTGCGTGACATACGACCTATTTACGGGTGTAAGAATAAGGCCGTATGGAGCTAGGGATGATGGGTTGCGTGCCTTACGGGAAAACTTACGGCTGTTAGTATCGTTCGTAAGGTCTTCTGTCTTGGTGTTAAGATTCAGCTTACGACTGTAAGTGCTAGGTCGTAATCTTCTTTAGATTGCTCTTGCGACCACCCTTATGGGCGTATGTTGCTCCTCGTAAGCTCCTCAAGAAACCCTTATGATTTGAATTACAAGTGTAAGTCCTTCCCGTAAGGCCCTCAGGTTAATCCTTATGCTTCCCATTACAGGCATATGTATGCCCGCAAGGTTCTCTACCTAAGGCTTACGGCTGTAAGAAAGACCGTAAGGTTCCCATAAGTGGGTCTGTCTGGCCTATTCTTCTGTTATTGATGCCGAGAGGATTCTTTCTTATTTCTTTTAACTCTCTCGTCTTTAAGCACTATCCGATGCCTAAAAAATATTATTTACACCATATTTAGCATTGTATTCCATAAAAACACTCAAATACATGCTTAATGGGTGTACAAAATGATATTAAATAACTTATAAATATACACTCGTCATTAATTCTACAATAAACACAATCCATAATGATGATAATAACGTGGTGACTGAAAAATCAATTTTTTTCTTCATTCTATCAAGAAGCAGTTCACAACTAAAATGAAGCAAATCTAACAAATCTAAAGCAACACAGATCAAAACCAAAGCCTTAGTTGGTCTATAATTACTGCCCAATGATTGCAGGATTGATCCAGCGAGCACAACTATATACTGAGCAAAATGCACGCAAAGCCGGGTCGACAAAAGCGTAAAAAAATAGCTGCAAGAAATGCGAGGAACCTCCATGAACCAAACACATACTTCTTCATGAACTTTGTAGTCTTCACTCGCCATCTACTGTCATAATAGTTGTTCACATCTTCTATCGCTTTATCAAGAAATGGCACTCTTGTAAGCCTATGGGATCCGCTCATTGAATTCCACGACTTGGCGACCTCACCTGCCGCTCTTCATTTTTGTTTAAGATAATCCCCCTTTCCCTTAGAAGCTTTGCATCCCTCATCGAGATCAATTATTCCGTTCATTAACTCGATGTATCGAGTAAAAACTAGAGGTCCCCTGATACTACCGATGATTCATAGGCTACCAAGTTCCTAAGTATAACTTCGGTGTTGATGTCCAATTTAACGATGAGGGAATGTATAAGGTGGCGCTCTTTATATCAAACCGAATCGTCGTCACATCGCCCTTTGTCGCGAAAAGCTAATACCCGTGATTGACAAGTTCCCTCACCGATGGAATCATGATCTCTTCTATCAGTGGTTGGTTGTTGATGTTTTGATTTGAACTTGACTTTTCGGTCTTTGAATTTACACTTGTTTCGAGAGGAGAGAAGGTAGTCAACTGGTTTTTTTGAAGATGGAGAACACAGCGGATCGGTGATTATCTTCCAAGGTACTTTCACCAAGAACTTCATCGGCTTTGATGACAAAAGTTTCTTGATGTATAGTATATTTGATCCATTTTGGCCGAAGTCGCCTTCCAACTTGCATGATGAAGAATTGGTTGATTTTACTAGAATCATCATCATCGGCTTTCATAGATCGATTTCCCGACATCGCTTTGATCTTCATCGATATCTATGATCGCTTCACAATTTTGTTCTTGAGGTTTCCGAACAAGAATGGAATAGAGAAGCTCTAACAAATGAGCATGTTGAGTGACGTCAATGCATGGAAAGTTTTGCATCATGTTGAGCGGGCAAAGGGCTCTCATGAATCCATTCAACATTAAAGTGAGCACATCATCTGCTTCTTCAAGTGATGAACATTGGAACTCCAAGCATACTCTCAACAAGAATAGTGGCACTTGATTCTCTAACATCATTATGTCTCTTAGTATCACATCATGAGCTGATTTCCTCCCTTGATTATCAACAAAATGCGAAATTCGGATGGCACTTGTTGGAGAACCTTACTTTCTTCCTCGCACGAAGATTTGAAGGAATTCAAGCAAAAAAATGATGTGTCGAGTATCATCATCCATGCTATTAGTTTCGTCATTGAAATCAAGATACCTATTCAATATAAATATATTAGTCTTGATTTCTCATCCTATCAGCTTAAGTTTTTTTAAGTAAAACAAAACAAATACAAACCTATGATAATGCGCACATATCAATTTTTTGGCTTTTATAAAGTGCTCGGCAAGTTGCTGAAATTTTTATCCATGGAGACGGTTTCGGGCGCTGCTTTTGTCTGCAGAGCTCTTGTACCATTCCATCTCGTAAAGTTCGGTTGCCAATGATGATATGGGCCGAGGGCGATGAGTTGCGGAGCAAAGGCTTGTGGTTGCTTACTCTCGGAGAATTTGGCACTGAAAATTGTCACGGGGATGCCGTGATCATCTTCGGTGCCTTCCTCGAGATATTGACGGATTTTGGATGACCCACCGAAGCTCATCAAAGAGATGGTCGGACTTAGATGACGGTGGGGATTGGAATGAAGAATCCATTGTTGTGTAGCTTGAGAACTCTTGTGGAAGAGTGGATTTATATATAAGGGTGGTTTTATAAAGCAATATGATACATGTCCAAAATTTTTTGGAATGCAACTTCATTGCAACCATCATATATACCAGGCCGGCTTCCTAGACCATTCCTCAATGCTTTTATTTTATTTTATTTTTCTATCTTTGGTTTCTTGCCTCAATTTGTAATAATGAATTATCCTAAATTTGGGTTGGTTTATTTGAAAAAAGAAACGCACTTTTTAAAAATATCTCCTCATATTGATTTATGAAATGCCCACATGCTTTTAATTTCTCTAGAATGAAGGTTTTTTTTTAATGACAGAGTAGACAAATCATGTGGCAGCCGTGTATGCACCACTGAGAAAAATCATTTAGTTTGAATGCAGTTAACTGACAAATGTGGTATTTGGTTGCAAATCACTCTCATAGCTTGGGATTTTTTTTGACACCACTGCACTAAGCGCGGTGGTAGAATAATATATATATATATATATATATTTAAAATACTTAAAATTTTGAAATAGTTTAAACATACATCTATTTATTATAGAATAAATGAGGATATATATTTATAAATTCAAATGTAATAATTTTTTGTGAAATATGTATACTTGTAACTACTCCTACAATTAAAGAGTGATAGTTCATTTCTCTCCCAAGTGAGGTTGAGAGTTTGACTCTTTTTCAATTTAATGGTTGAGGGTTTGTACTTGTATTTTAAAAATAATGGTTCGTTAATGTTGAAATTGATAAATTTATTTTTGAAATTAAAACCGTAAAAAATAAAAAATAAAAAATAAAATTATTTGTTAATAATAAATGCCGAGTGATTAATTTATTTATGGAATTAGAGGGTTTGTCAAATTTCCTTTTAATCTTAATTCATTTTTTCTGGCTAATTAATAAACAAAGCGGTTAGCCAATGCAATAGCTAGCCTATCCATTCAATTAATTTAGGTGTCGTTTGGTTTAATGTAACTGTAAATACAATGGATTTCTAGTTACAATATAATTGAAAATACATAAATTTTAAAATACAGTGCAATCAAATCCAGATGTTGTACTGTAAGATTTTGTATTTGGTTAGAGAAATTTTAAATTTGGAATAAAAAATCTTTTACATTCTAAAAATCTTAATGTTATTTTATTGATTTTAAGTACCGTACATATTAATCAATTTAACTATTAATTTTATTATTAAATTAGTTATTAAATTTTTTATTATATTTTGTAATTTTTGAATTTAATTATTAACTAAAAAAGAGTATATATAAACTTTTCATACATTTCTAGATGTTATTTAATGAGTTTAATTATAGTATTGATCATTTTAACTATTAATTTTATTATTAAATTAATTAATAAATTTACTGTGTGAAGACTTTTATTCAGGGAGGGCGAATTTAGAGCGTATTAACTGGGCGAGCATCGCTCTCATCCCTAAGGTCACGAGCCCGGAGTCTCCGAGTGATTATAGACCGATAAGCTTGATTAATTCATCCATGAAAATCATATCCAAGATTCTTGCTTCACGGCTCAGCACTGTGATGGAACCTTTGGTGGATCATGCCCAGTCGGCTTTTTTAAAAGGGAGATGCATTTTAGACAATATCTCCACAGCTGAGGAACTCTTATTTAGTCTCCACAAAAGAAGATTGGTTGGACATGTGTTCAAAGTAAACTTTGCCAAGGCCTTTGATTCGGTGGACTGGGACTTCCTCCTTGATCTGATGAAAGCCAGGGGTTTTGGGTCCAGAAGGTTAGAGTGGATTCACTCTCTCCTGAGTACGTCCAAAGCCTCTATCCTCATTAATGGGTCCCCCAGAGGATACGTCAGATACCAGTGTGGCCTCAGGCAAGGCGATCCTCTGTCACCATTGCTCTTTGTTTTGGTTACGGATGTACTAAGTACTATGTTTGAGAATGCGCTGCATTCACACATTTTGGTCGGTGTGCCGGTAGGGGATTTTGGCAGCATTTGCAATTTGCATTATGTGGACGACCTCCTGGTCATGACCACTGGTGGGTCTGAATATCTGAGGGTGATTAAGCTGATCCTGCTGGTGTTTGAAGGGCTTTTGGGTCTGGAAACTAGCTTCTCCAAGACTTGTTTATACTCGACCAAGACAAATTAGCTACCTGATGTCAGTGCTGCGAGCACTTTTAACTGTGTTGTGGGCCTCCTCCCGGTTAACTATCTGGGAATTCCGATATCTGGCATGGCCCACGTAAGCAGGACTGGAGGAGCCTGATAGATAAAATTAAAGATCGCCTGTCTTCTTGGAAGTTAGCCTATCTTTCTATTGGTGGCAGGCTTACTCTTCTTAACTCGGTTCTGTCCTCAGTGCATGCCGACGTTCTGGATGTCCATGTTTCGCCTCCCCAAGTGGGTCATTAAAGATATCGACCGGATTCGTCGGGATTTCTTATAGTCGGGGCCCGACATTGATTCTCCTAGATGTCGCCTCGTTGCGTGGAAGAATATTTGTCGCTCAAAGAAGCAAGGGGGTTGGGATATCTTGGACCTCTCCGCCTTTAATTTGGCCCTGCTGGGCAAATGGAGACGGAAATTGCTGACCGACTCGAATTGGGGTTGTGCGAAGGTGCTTCAATTCAATTATAACAAGCCATCCTGGAACTTGTTCGGCCAATCTAGAGGCAGGATTTCTTTCTTTTGGTCAGGGGTTCTGAAATGTCTAACGGCATTCAGTGGGTGTGTCACCGTTAAAGTTATTACGGGTAAGGAAACATTGTTTTGGAAAGACCGTTGGCTCAATGGTCATGGTCCTATGCTGCTATGGCCGGAAAAATTTTTGTCTTCTCCGTCGCAGAATGCGACTGTGTTTAAACTGCTTCATTTACTTGAACATCAACCGTTCTCGGATGATCCTGTTTTTGCACAGCTTCTTGCTATGCTGAACTCCGCTTCTGGGATTGATTTGGATGTGAGGTACTGGAGTTTGACTGCAAATGGCTCCTTCTCGGTTAAATCTATCTACGATCGTCTTAATGATGGGGGTCTCCGATGCCCGATAGCTAAATTCTTTTGGAAAGACCCTTGCCCAAGGAAGGTCAATATTTTCAACTGGTTGGCTTGTAAGAATAAAATCTTTACCCTTGATAATCTGGCTAAACGTAGGTGTAACAGACTTCCGACTGACACTTGTGTTCTTTGTCACGTTGCCTCCGAAACTGTGGATCATCTGTTCCTCCAGTGTCAATTCTCACTGGATGTTTGGTCGCATCTTAGTAGGATCATCCAGTTACCACCTCTTCCTAATTCTTTGGCACTTTTATGGGGGGTCTGGAGGACTGCCCTGCGCCCTAATTACCGGGTGATTGGGGACGAGGTGGTCAAAGCTTTCTTGTGGTCTATTTGGCTCGCGAGAAACGATGTTATCTTTTCTGATAAATGTGTGAATCCGCTGGCTATTTCAATGAAGACTGAACACTCCATTTTATCTTGGTTCTTTGCAGCTCCAGAGGGGTTGAGATCGACACTGGATGACTCTATCTCCTCCATTCGGCGTAGCTTAGAGTTTACTGGACCTCAGTTTGAGGGGGCGGAAGCTGCTCCTACGATTGAGGAGGATCAGGATGGTGGCGAGAGGTAGTTAGGAGACTTTTTCGTTTTGTGGGTCAGGAGGAGACCCGTTGTTCCTCCTTTTTGTTGTTCTGTTTGTTGTTTTTTGGTACTGTTGTTCCACTGCCTGTGGACTGATGTTTTACTTTGTTCTTTTTTTTACCTATGCATGTGGTATATCCACTTTTTCAAAAAAATAAAAAATAAAAAAAATTTACTATTAGATTTTATAATTTTTTTCACTCAATTTTAAGGTACATGGACAATACTTAATTTTTTTTAATTGGTCACATATATGTCATAAATTATATATGTGAAGAAGCCTAAAAACAAAGATTATACATAGATTATACATGTAAATAACGTGGAAGATATGGCATTTGAGTGGCATGAGGTTGACATTAATCATGTTAATGTAATTAAAAAGGAAGAATTTGACATTAAATTAAGAAAATCAGACTATTTTCAAATACATTAAAATATATCTATAAGAATCTAACAAAAAACCTCATCTTTTGTCTCAATACAAACACATTAAATGCATGGTGAAAGAGAATCCTAAACTCTAAAGAAGCAGGACCGAGTTGATGGGAGATTTTGTTGACATGCAAAGGCAGGCATCTTCACAATGGTCATGCAAAGCCATTGGAAAAGTTAAGGGTTTTGCTATCATATGTACCATTTAGCATCTATACCATTGATCCAGCTAGATTGCATGCATGTGGGGTTCATCATAACCTCTCCTTCTCCCCTAAAGCACACGTAACGTGCAACATTGAAACACTGTTCATCACTAAATCCCAAAAGCATGTCCACTCATCCAATGAGAATTCTCATAAAACAATAGGTAAGACAAAACGTTTGGATCCTTACAGATAAGATGATTAACCCCTCTCGCATCGGTCACCGCATAAAATAAAAAGATTTAAACTTATATGTATATATTTACGCTGTATGTATGTATGTGTTTATGTAAGTTTGTCTGCATGTATGCAGGATGAAAACTTTATCTAGTGACTCAATAATAACATGCATTAAACTCATGCATATATGTGATCTCATGATCAAGAATATATGTGAAGTTGTGAACCAAATTAAGTTGCTAAAAGTACACTAATTAGACAAACCGAAATTGCAGTATCTGAACATCATTTGAGGTCAAGGCAGCTGGTCTTAGTGAAAATGGAGCCCTACACATGATAAATTTTTAAAAATTTATTTTCATAAAATAACAAATTATATAACAAAAATAAAAATTATAAATCATTGTTAATAATTACAATAAAATAAAATATTGATACAAAAAATCCAGAGATTTGAGATTTTTTTTTAATCCTTCGTTTAATACTTGTAATTCATAAAAAAAAAAACTCAGTGATAAGATAATATTATGCATATGGAATAATAATATATAGGAAAAATTACTGTTTATCCCTTGTGAATTTCAAATATTCCTAAACAGCCCCTCGAACTTTGCCAAACTCCGGACACCCCTTCCGTTATTATTTAGGTTCCCTTTTACCCCCTACCGTTCACTTCAAATGGGTCCATGTTATGAAATTTCATTTTTGCCCTTGAAAATGGTGGGAAAAAACCGCCCAATCACATCATGTGTTTGTTTTTTGTCAAATCTTCTTCTTCTTCTTCTTCTTCTTCTTTCATTTGGTTTGTTCGATTTGAATTCTGCGGGTTTCCTGATAAGGTGAGAATTTCTTCGATTCGAGTGCTAATTTTCACAGCACTGACTTCTTGGAAATCGGTGTTAGCTCAGCTGAGATATGTGAGCCATGGAATCTCGATGTTTCCTGTGTCAGGGTGAAGTTTATCACACCCGATGGATATAAAACGGTTTGTCCAATAGAAAACGATGTCGACTTCCAGCGGATGTGTCACGTGTACTCCATTTTCAAATGCGTCATAGTCGATCCTGTCAAGACAGATGATGTGCCATTGTCGAATCCTATTGAAAACGAGTTTTTCTCGTTATAAGATTCTTCTCTTTTATGTTTATCTAGTTGTATAAGTTCATTACTGTTTAACTGTGCCTTTTTTGTTTAAATATAATACGTTTTTATTTAAACATTGTCTTCTTCGTTTAATATAATTGTCAGTATGTAACTATTTGAATTAACATTTAAGTTTAAATTGATAATTTACTATTTAAGAACTTTATGTCTCTGCTTAAAACATTTATCTTCTCCGTTTAAACTGAAGTGTTGGCAGGTGACAGATGGAAAGTTTGTGGTATCCCGTGCACAAGAATTAATGACGCCATTAAATGTTGTTAAATTTAACATAAATATCGGAATACCCTTTCCTCGTTAATGAGAAAAGCTCGGTCCCCCGTGCGTTTCTCTTTTTTCTCGGATCTGAAGCGTCAACCGGCTTGTGGACTTCACACCATAAATGAGAAGGAAGACCCCTTCCCCTATACAACCCCTCATCTTTCTCCTCCTCCTCTGCTTCTTCTCAGATTAGTTTCTTCTTCATGCGTCCAGGATTTTCTCTTCCGCCAGACCACATTTTTGAGATCAACAAGTTGAATTATCTTTTCTTGCCCAGGTCGAAATGCTCGTGTAATTGCTTGAATGCGGAGAATTCTCTAGCGGAGGATGACGGGGAAGCAATTAAGCAGGCATTTTGACTTGGGAAAGATAAGAAACTTTTCACTTCTTGCTTCATTGCAGAGGATTCTCCAGAGGAGGATGACTGTGACACATCCTTTAAGACGGAGTTGATATTTATCACTTGAGATTTGTTCTTATCCTTTTAAATCTTTTCCATACTGTGCAAACATCATTGTCGGCATTTAAATATCTCGCTCTTCGTTTAAATATACTTTTTCCTATGTAATTATCAGTGTCTTTGTTTAATATTGTTTAAGTGTTTGTGTTCAACATTGTACAGGTTCAAGTTGATGCGCATGTTATGCAACCGCCGTGAGCATTCGAAGGTAGAGATACTTGTTGAGGAAAGCCGAAATCTTCATGCTGGCCGTAGTGTCGATGATCTTAATAGACGAAAAAGCTAGGATTGAGTCGCAAGTGTCTGAGGTCCGACTAGGCATCGTAAATGTTTAAATATTTAAATGAAACACGCTTATTTGGGTTTCAACTTTTGATATTTAAACAGAAGGCATTGTAAATATGTAAATTATCTTAAATGAAACAAACTTATTTGAGTGTCAACTTTGATTTTTAAACAGAGACATTCTCTCTTAATGTTTTACTTAAACATTTTGTTTAAACAGAGACAATGTTTTTCAACAAATAAACTTAGAAATCAAACAATGAAAATGATATTTAAACAACGTCGGGGGTGCATTCAATTTAAACAATAACATTAAATAGTTAAATCAAAATATTTAACATATTACTTATGTGTTTAAACGATATCGAAACTAGTTAAACAGTGAACAAGCTGCTCAAGTGTTCTCTTGATGGAGGCTCTGTCAGTGAACACAATGTCAATAAAAGCATTCAATTTAAACAATAACATATATTTTTAAATAGTAAAATGATAATATTTAAACGGTTTACATATGTGTTTAAACGATATAAAAAAGTCATAAACAGTAGACCAATTTTTCAAACACTAAATCACATTTGTTAAACACGTTTAAACAGAGACTTGTGGGACATCCTCCATCAGCCACTTGTACGTTGCTTGCGCCCATGCATATCGTCCTATGGCAGGTAGGTCATCGACATAGTCAACTATCCAGTTCCGAATTGAGCAGGACGTGTTTGGGAAGAGGATTGTACCCATGAGGTACACCATCAGGAGCTTGACAAATTTTTCTTCTTCTCCCCTCTACTGATGGAGGCTCTGTGTCTCTCGTAGGTTTTGAAAAAAAATCCATCTTGAACACAATATCAGTGAAAGCATGCAATTTAAACGATAACATATATTTTTAAACAGTTAAATGATAATATTTAAAGGTTTTACATATGTGTTTAAACGATATAAAATGGTTTTAAACAGTGGACTAATATTTTAAACACTAAATCACGTTTGTTAAACTTAGTAGTTTGATATTTTAACATAAACTCATGATAAGGTGAGAACTTTCCTTCGAGCGATGACAATATGGAAAGCGAAGAAGAACTTCGAGACAAGGATGCCCGGCAGAAAAGAAAAGCTGAAGTGTTGGAAAGAGGAAGAAAAGTATAACCGGCGCCAGTAATGATTATCTCTAGGGATTGCCCCTTTCGGTCACTTCAAGTGGGTCCATGTTATGAAATACCTTTTTTGCCTTGAAAATGGTGGGAAAAATACCACCCAATCACATCATGTCTAACCTTAATGCATACAATTGTGTACTTTTTTTGTTTGCCTTTCTGCTTGCTTTTTGTGAAACAAAGTTTAGAAGGTTGTTTACATCATCTTATTCTTCTTCTTCTTCTTCTTTTTCTTCTTTTTCTCCTTATTTGGTTTGTTTGATTTGAGTTCTGCCATTATATTATAGAGAGTTTTTGTGGTATTGCTAGATATAACGGGGAGGAAAGAGTGCTAATGTTAACGGCCTTGACTTCTTAGGAGTCGGTGTTAGCTGAGATATGTGAGCGATGGGGTCTTAATGTTTCCCGTGTGAGGGTGAAGTTTATCGCACCCGATGGATATAAAATGGTTTGTCCAGTAGAAAACGATGTCGACTTCCAGCGGATGTGTCACGTGTACTCCATCTTCAAATGCGCTGTAGTCGAGCTTGTTGTCGAGACAGACGATGTGCCATTGTCGAATCCTACTGAAAATGAGTTTTTCTCATTCTAAGATTCTATTCTGTTATGTTTATCTAGTTGTATAAGTTCATTAGTGTTTAACTTTTCTAATGTCTGTTTAAATATATTACGTTTTCATTTAAACTTTATCTTCTTCGTTTAATTTACTTGGCATTATGTACATATTTGTATTAAAATTTAATTTTAATTTTATCATTTAAACACATTTTGTCTCTGCTTAAAATATTGATATTTTTCGTTTAAACTGAAGTGTTGGCAGGAATTCAGATTCTGCGAGCGCACCCAGTCAACCCTATGGCGATCCTGACGGTGTGGGATGCCTTCCTTCCTCGTCAGATTATTCTGAAGTGTTGTCGTTGGATATCGGACAACGTTTTGAAGACGTTGAACATTTCAGGGATGCACTTCAAAATTTTGCAATCAAACGGAATTTTGACTTCAAATTCATAAAGAACGAAAAACACCGAGTGACTGTGGAATGCGCTGCCGTTGGTTTTGAATGGTGCCTTCATGCATCAAAAGAATATAGCAACAATACTTTCAAAATAAGCACAATCAACTCGTCACACACTTGCGGTGGTGGACTAGGATCGGCCTCACATCCGAAAGCGTCCAAAAAAATGGGTAAGTGCTCAAGTGATTCAGAAACTGAAAGACCAGCCTTGTATAAAGCCAACGATATTCAGAAGGACATGTTGCGGGAACATGGTGTCCACATTCCATACAAACAGGCTTGGTTAGGAAAAGAGCACGCCCGAGTGGTCCTTGACGGTAGCGATATCTCTAGCTAGGATTTGTTGCTTTGGTATGTGGATAAGGTGGTTGAGATAAACCCCGGCAGCATTGCGATTGTGGAAAGAGACGGTGAGCATTTAAAACGTGCATTCTTTTCTTTCAGAGCCTGTATTGTGGAATTCAAGAGGGCTTGCAGGGCGCTGCTGTTTGTTGATGGTACCCACCTCCTTGGAAAGTATCGGGGTACTCTACAGGGTGCCATAGACAAAGATGGAAACAATTGTTGAAAACGAGACCGATGCCAATTGAACTTGGTTCATATTCAAGTTAGGTGATGCTTTATACGAGGAAGGAGATTATCATGAGATAATTACATTCGTGTCGGATAAGTCCAAGGGTCTTGTGAACGCTATTGCGAGAGTCTTCCCTTCTTCTCCACATGCATACTGCCTTCATCACTTGGGGGCCAATTTTATGAAAGCCAATGTCAGACTTGGGAAGGCATTGAGGGAGGAGTGCTAGTCTATATACTTTCGTATTGCGTGGGCATCCACAGTTAAAGAATTCAATGATACCGTGAATGAATTGCATGCCACATCACCTGAAACCCATCACTGGTTGATTAATAAATCGAATATGGCACATTGGTCGAATTATCTATTCAGAGGTGAACGTTGGGGGTGAGATGTATTCAAATGTCGCGGAGTCGTTCAATGCTTGGATCAAAGAAGCTCGACATTTACCGTTGACGAAAATGGTCGACTCCATAAGGTATTCGAATGTTGATATACACTTAAGAATTGGTCTTATCCTTTAAAACATTTTAGAAATGTTCAAATATTATTGTCTGTGTTTAACTATCAACCTCATTGTTTAACTTATAATAATACTGTTTAACCAAATGTGTTTATGTTTAACTATCAATGTCTTTGCTTAAGCTTGTTTGAGATTTGTATTCTATGTTGTACAGGTTCAAGTTGATGCGCATGTTATGCAACCTCCGTGAGCAAGCGAACAAATGGGAGACCTACTTATGCTCGGACATACATTCGAAGGTAAAGATACTTGTTGAGGATAACCGAAATCTTCGTATTGGTCATTGTGTCGAACGTATTTGTTGAGGCGCGATTGTCCAACGTATTTTTCTTCTTCGAAATAAAGACTTTCTGAACTTCGTCTAATCTTTGATTGGCAAGGATCATATCTCTCGTTGCCATTGCGGTGGCGTTCCCTTGCCCCTTGTCAACAGCTGTTTTAAGATCATCAAGTGGCACTATTATTGACGGTTGTCGTTGTTCAGCACCAACAGCATCTTCCTTCGATGCGGGCACGATGACAGCATCAACCGGAGACATATCCTTACTTGTTTCTTGTTGTTGTGGGATTGTGTCTTCCTTCGATGCGGCACTGTCGACCGTTGGTTCCATCGTGACTATGATTTCGTTGGCAACAGAGTCAACAATCTTCTTTACCGTGGCTACGGCAACAGCATCAACGGGAGACGCAACTTTAGTTGCTTCTTGTTCTTCAGGGATTGTGTCCATCTTTGATGCCGTACTATCGGCCACCGATTCCACCGGGTCAGGGATTTCGTTAACAACAGTCAATGATCTTATCAACAGCGTCAATTGCAACATCATCTATGATCTCCTCCACCGTCACGGCCATGTCATCAACGGTAACAGCATTAACCGCCGATGGTGCTGCTGTTGTTTTATCATCAGCCGGTGGTGGATACAGAGGCGTTATTGTTTTCTTTTTTTTGCAAGTCTCTTCAAACTTGGCCGTCTTGGAATGGCCATCCCGATAAAGTCATCATCGTCAAATTCTGACATCTCGTCCATCCCGGGTGTTTCATTTGTTTGGAGGGACGGCGCAGTTGATTGTGACCGTCCTTCCAATGCCTCAACTCGAACGACAAGCCGAGGGAACTCGGTCATCAATATCTGGCACACCTGCATAAGAGTTACAGTGACATCATCGCCTAGTGTCGTCGTGGGGCCTGCCACGGTTGGGGGCTACCACGATCCGGGGGACTATTGTTGTCGTGGTCGGGGGGTGTCGCAATCTGGCAGGGTAGGGGAGGGCTTCTCTGGCGTCGAGGAATACGCGTGCATGTTGGGATGGAAGTAGGAGAACGGCGTCGAGGGCGCACGGAAGAGGTTGCCCTCTCATCTTGCCTTCGAGCAAATGGTTCCGGAGCAATAGCATCCACTCGTCGGTTGGCCCGAACAAATATATCTTCATTAGCATTCATCGGAACCAGCTCAGGAAACTAACATATGTAAACCAAACAATAATACGTTTAAACAATAAAAACTATATTTAAACATTTAACTTACATATTTAAACATTATAGCATAAACGTAAACAGAGAACAAAATGTTTAAACTTTTAATAATACGTTTTAAACAGTAAATAAACATAGTTAAACGCTAAATAATATGTTTAACTATTAACGACTACTGTTAAACACATTGTTTATGATTTATTACCTCTTTTCCTTCGAGAGATGACAAACTGGTTTCTGTCGTTGCTTACTTCCGATAAGTATTTTCACCGTAGCACAGCATCGTTGGGATCTTGCCGAAATGGAATTTCTTTACAGTTCCGGTCAGCTAGTAAAACCAGATGTTAAGCGCGACTGAGCAACCCTTAATATACCCTGTGTTGGTCTTCTTCCGCGCGCATCTAGCTTGCACTCGAGCGGCTACTTGTGGAATGTCCTCCATAAGCCACTTGTGCGTCGCTTGCGCCCATGCGTATCGCCCCATACCAGGTAGATCATCGATGTAATCAACGATCCAGTTTAGAATCGAGCATAAGGTATTTAGGAAGAGGATTGTACCCATGAGGTACACCATCAGGAGTTTGGCAAAATTTTCTTCTTCTCCTCTCTGTCCAACGAGTTGCTTAAGAGTACTCTTGATAGAGTCTCTATATCTCTCGTAGGTTTTTGATAAATACCTCTCTTAGAAAGCTGAGCATGTTTTCTTCTTCTGAAACACGACTGCGTTTCTATCGCAACGCAGACCAAGAACGAAGACCACATCTTCAGGCCTGGAACTCAGCAGGCTTTCCCCGATCTTGAATTTATTTGTGCGGCCAGCGTACCTTTGCAATAGAGAATCAAGAAGGGCCCTCTCTTGGAATATAGCTTCCAGCTCAGTAAATGCTGCAAACGGTGTCCTTCGGATGATCTCCCAGTGTCGAGGGGTTATGTGAACTTTCAATTCAGCCAAGGTCTCCACTACCGGTATCAAGTAGCATCGCCCATTAATTAGGTTGACTGCCATAATCACAAGCCTGTGACAATAACAACACATTCAGCCAGCAGTATTCACAAATGTTTAAGCGGAAATATAAAGTTTTAATCGGTAACCTCTCAATTCTTAAACATAGATATCACTTGTTAAACAGAGACCTAGTTTCTTAATTAGAGACAACAATACTTAAATAGAGACAACAAAATTTAAAAAGTAACCTCTCATTTCTTAAACATAAACCTCATTTACTGTAACCATATCAAATGAAAGGGGAAACGTACATTATTAATATTACACAAATCATAACAATCGAAAAACTATTTCGATCGTGTACACTAATGGAAAATGTAAAACAAAACAAAACCCTAGCCGAGAAATCTCCCTGTAGACTAACAAAACCAAGCCGAGAAATCCCCTGCAGACTTCAATATCTTCCAATAAAAACAGAACCACAAAACAAAACCGAAAAATCTTTCTTTGTAACAGAATAGTTAACATAAAACCATAATTAATATCTTAGATTGCAAGCCCGATGAAATGTCGAATACTTCAGTGGGACTTCGCTCAAGACACTCGATGGAAAGGGAAAAAGTGAAATTACGGAGGATGTGCTAGTAGAGACAACTTGAGAAAGGGAAAAAGTCGAAGACGCGAGTTGTGAAAAAACAAATATACGGCT
Source organism: Dioscorea cayenensis subsp. rotundata (assembly GCF_009730915.1). Classification (NCBI taxonomy): domain Eukaryota; kingdom Viridiplantae; phylum Streptophyta; class Magnoliopsida; order Dioscoreales; family Dioscoreaceae; genus Dioscorea; species Dioscorea cayenensis. Next base: position 15,581,524 of record NC_052473.1, read on the forward strand.
CTAGTAAATTCGTCTCTTGGGGTTACCATAAGAAAAACCCCCCACTTCCTCTCAAACCACCGAAATGGCTGCAGCCACGACTTCCCATACAAGGGCATTTTCGTCTATAAAATTTAAAAATCACTCCGTCAACCACCGTTACATGCTTTGGGGGTTTGAAAAAGCATAGAGTTTAAAAAGAAAGGGGTTTTTAGGGATTGCAAAAATTAAGGGGTGTTTTTGGCAATATTGCAAAACTTAGAGTTTTTGCAATTTCCACTAATATATAATAGTAAATAAAAAAATTTTTAAATATAATTTTAAAAAAAGAAAAAAATATGAATTATGGGGTCCTAAAAACTTAGTGAGATCTATTAGAAAACCAAATTTATTTTACGTTGATATTATCATAAATTAAGTATTATAATTTAAAAAATATTTAAAATTTTCAAGATTATAATTATGTGTATAGGAAAATATTAATTAAAAATTTTAAATATAATTTTTAATTTTTTTTGAAAAAAACATGAATTGTGGGACCTAAAAATTTTGTAAAGCTATTATAAAACCAAATTTATTGCATATTGACATATTATCATAAATTAAGTATAGTTTAAAAAATATTTAATATTTTTAATATTATATATAGGATAAAAGTAATTGAAAATTTTATATATAATTTTTAAAATTTAAAAAAAAGCATTAATTGTGGGGCCCTAGAAAATGAAAAATTATAAAAATATAATTTAAATATAATTTAAAAAATAAAATATGGCGTCTCAAAATATCAAGGTTCTATTATAACACCAAATTTATTGGATATAAATATATCATAAATTAAATTTTATAATTTAAAAAATAGTTATAATCTTTAAAATTATAATTATGCGGATAAAATAATGAATAAAAATCTTAAATATAATTAAAAAAGTAAAAAAATTATGGGATCTTAAAACATTATGGGTCCTAGGCATATAAGCCTTGGTCGCCTAGGCCTAGGCCAAGGCTGGGCATGTTTGGGATCAATAATTACTAGATAAACATCACTTAATTAATTAATCAGTGTCTTGTAGATGCACTTACACGATTCATGAATTTAAAGCTTTTTGATTCAGAAATACCAAATCTCAAGAAACTTTGATGGCAATGTGTTATGGAGGTCCATGGATGATGTGTTTCGTGCTAATTAAAGTTTTAGATCACGAGCAGGAATATGCAAGTGGAACTCTAACATTGACAAACTAAATAATGAAGCTTCCTTGTTCCACCGTGGTCTGAAGGCTGGTCTTTCTTTCTAAATTTCGAGTCTAGTTAACTAGCTACTTGCAGCTCCTTTGCCCAAATAATAATAATAATAATAATGAAGCTGGCCATGCCGGAGGCAAAAGTCACCATCCAACTAGCTTGCAAGCCTAGCTAGGAGTATTGAACAGAAGATATCATAGATAATGTTCTCGAGTACATGTTGAATTTAGATTTTTTTTTTTTGTTTTTTTGATAGTTTTAAATGTTAAAATAGTCTTTCTATTTTTTATTTTTCATCATTTTAGTCCCTCTAATATAAAATCTGCTCTTTTGGTCTTTATATTTGCACATTTTCATCTTTTAGTTGTAAAATCCGCCCTTTTGGTGTTCGTATTTACACATTTTCATTCTTTTTAGTCCTTCTAATTCATCAACTGGAAGGACCAAAATAGCAGATCCATCAATTAGATGGACCAAAAAGATAAAAATGTGAAAATACAAGGACCAAAAAGACGGATTTTATATTAGAGGGACTAAAAGGGCGAAAAATGCAAAATAGAGGGACCATTTTGATATTTTAACCTTTTAGATAAAGGATACTTATTATTTTATTTTACTTTTAAAAAAAATTGAATAAAGCACTAATGCATTAACAAAAGAATCATGAACCAGTAACAACAAAGCAACAACAAAGAAAAAAAAAATACATAAACTAGGACACTAACGATGAAAGTCGGGAGACCACAAAAGAAAAAAAAACATGAAAAGGCAAAGGAAGAGGCATCACCCAAGCAATGGATGAAGCGACAATTGGGGAGTCAAATTCATTGCGTTGCTTGCAATCGAGGCAGCGGAGGGTCATTTGGCTCGCTCATCGTATGTGGAGCGGGGAGGGGCGGGATCACAGGTCCTGCGAAGAGTAGACTGCGTTTGATCATGAGAATAGACTCTTTGAGAAGGGATCTAGCCGGATCTTGGGCTGCATCAATCCAAGCAATAAGCAGATGATCAATTTTACAAATAATGGAGAGAGTGTTTAAAGTAATAAAAGAAAAGACACGTCGATTACGCTCAACCTAGATGGCCAAACAAATGGCACTAGGAAGGAGGTGGCCCAAAGGTTTTGAATGAAGAACTCCTCTCATACCCCAAGAGGTCCATGTTTTCGAAAGGGACGTAGGTAATGCAACACAAAAAAACACAGCAAAATGGGACCAAATCCAAACTAAGACAGAACAGTCAAGCAAGAGATGGTCGGTGTCTTTCTCGGCATCATAGCATACGGTACAAGTAGTAGTGGAAATACAGTTGCATCTTCGCTGGCCAAGATTTCTTGAGAAAAGAGTAGAGGGGGCAATGTCCCTTCCACAAAGTTTTACCCTTAGCGTAGCGCAACCCACTATCATTAAGGAAAGAGTAGAAGGACTTAATCGAGAAGCCCTTGTTGTCCCATCTCCAAGTCTTAGAGTCACTGCCCTAAGTTAAGCTATCAGTTAGGAGCAGGCGAAGAGGGAGGAGCTCATTGAAGTTCAGTTCTGGAGCTGAATGTAAGAAGTTCATAACTAAACTAAGGGGGTTCCCCTAAAAGGTGAAAAGATTGGGCCACTTATCCGTTAGCGTTGATTCTTCAAACGATCGATCTAACCATAACAAAGTGTTACTCCCATCTTCTGCACTTAAGAAGGCCAAACCAAAAGAAAGATTTTTTCCTAGATATGGGGTGAAATAAGTGTTGGGAATCGCATTCCCACAAATGATCAAGAGAGAAATAACAAAGGCAAAATTCAATCACACAAGAAGACAAAATTATATGGTTCGGCAAGATTGCCTATGCCCAAGGCCACACAAGGGTTTCTTTTCAATATCAGAAGCACACTTGCATCTTACAAGGGATTGCCTATATTTAGAAGAAATTTGAGATATATCTAGATTAGAACTCTGATGCATATCCGGAAGAGAGTAAATCATATCTGGATCCTAAACTTATCCAGATCCTAAACCTATTTGGATACAAATCCTATCCGAATACAATTTTACAAGATTATCAAACTGTAATCCTAACCAGATTCAAATTACCCTTGTATCCTACCGCGGGGACGTTACCTCTGCATCCCCAACCTAAAATTGATGCTCCTTCGCACCCCTCACCAACTCAATGCTGAGTTGGATCTGCGCTTTAGGGGGTGTCACATAATCAGGGCTCTACATATCTAACAATCTCCCACTTGGAGACTGATCTTCTAACATAAGTAGCTCTTTTATAACCCTCATCTATGTAGCTTAGATGATGCTCCTAGTGCGGTGCCTCTTTTTTATCAAGTAACTTGGAGGTCAACTGAGGCCATGCATAGCCTCAGTTTCTGGATGGTTACACTCTTTGTCAACATGTCTGCTGGATTCTCTACACTAAGTATCTTCTTCAATGCTAGTGTCCCATCCTCAATCAACACTGAAAGTCCTTCACCACTAGTTTGGCCTTGTACCTTTTCTTGTCATCATTCTCTTCCTTAATATGGTACACCCATTTGTTCTGTGAGGTTTTATTTTCTTTTGGCAGCTTAGTCAACACCTAAGTCTGATTCTTCTCTAGAGAGTTCATCTCCTTTTTCATGCTAACTCCCACTTGACAAAATCTTCCACTTTCATAGCTTCTACATAATACTCTGGCTCACCACCATTGTCTATTCTCATACTCTTTCTAGTGAAATCATCAATGAAGTAACATAATAGCGCGAGCCTCCAAGAGATTGTATTGGAGTTGGCCCCCATATATCACTGTACACCAACTATAGATTTTCTGCCTTTGATATTCATGCAGACTTTGAGAAACTGACTCTTTTATACTTCCCATAAATACAGTCTTTACAAAGACCTACATTAACTAACTTCAAATGTTGCAACTTTCCTTTTGATGCTAACAGTTTCATTCCTTTCTCGCTCATGTGCCCAAGTCTTCTATGCTATAACTTTGAATAAACTGAAGAATCTATAACTAAATTGTATCTTTGCTCTCCGAAGTCATGTATAATGTTCCCACCTTCCTGCCTTATGCTATAGTCATTACACCCTTGGTTATTTTCTGTGATCCTCCTCCAAACACGGTAGTGTGTCCGGCACTGTCAATCTGACTTATGGAAATTAAGTTCTTTTTCAGGCTTGGGACATGCATGCCTGACTTCTTACAGCTTCCACTATGTTCCATTGGCAGTCCTTATGTTAACTTCACCCTTCCCCACAATCTTCAAAGGTTCATTATCAACAAGATAAACCTTTCCATATTTTCTTATAACATAATTATGTAACAATTCTCTACAAGGTAGTGAGTGACATGATGCACCTTAGTCTAGAATCTATGACTTAATAGGACTGTCAACATAGCAAATAAGAACATCATCAACATCTTTGCTGGCTGAATTTGTAGAATTACCATATTTTGATTGATTCTTCTTATTCTTCTTTGGTACCTTGCACTGACTACTGAACTGACCCTTCTTATCATAATTTGAATCGACAATATCTTTGCGATCCTTTTTCTGACCTTTTTATTGACTTCTTCCTCTACTTTGTATACTCAAAGCTAATCCTGATGACTCTCTTGATTCTTTTCTATGAATATCCTCTCTAAGAATCAAATCTTGGATATTATCGATCTTTAATTTTGCACTTCCTGAAGAACTGCTCGCAATTACTGTCACAGACCAACTCTCCGACAGAGATGATAGCAAAATCAGCGACTTTACCTCATCATCAAACGTGATCTTCACCGAACTCAATTGAGTCGTAATCACATTAAATTCATTAATGTGATCTGTAACAGACGCACCTTCTAACATCTTCAAATTGAATAAACGACGCATCAAATAGACCTTGTTCGAGGTGAATAGTCTCTCATATATATTTGATAGTGCCTTCATCAGATATGTAGTTGTCTTCTCTTTCACGATGTTAAAAGCCACGTTCTTCGCCAATGTCAGATAAATTACTCCTAGTGCTTGGTGATCAAGCAGATCCCAAACCTTATGCTCCATCTTCTCTAGCTTCTTCCCTGATAGTGGTTAGTACAACTTCTTCTAGTAGAGATAGTCCTCTATCTGCATCTTCCAGAATCCAAATTCCTTGCCATCTAATTTCTCAATTCGAACCTTGCCTTCTTCTTCCATTTCTCCTACTCTTTTTCTCAAACCTAAGCTTTAGTACCAATTGTTGGGAATCACAATCCCAATGATGATCGAGAGAGAAATAACAACGGAAAAAATAAATCACACAAGAAGATAAGATTTAAGTGGTTTAGCAAGATTGCTGATGAGTATACTTTGTTCATGTATTTCATATATATTTATACTCTCATTTGGCATGCATTAGAACCATAATGTGGAATTCGATGTTAAATATCATGTGTTTTCATTAACAAGCTTAGGGCAGTGCTTAAAGTCGAGAGAGATCCAAAAGAAGTAATTTATACCGAAATAATCAAGTTGGAGCTCTTTTGGCATCATTAGAAGAAGGGCAAGACAAACTGGGTGGCTTACGGACAGCTTACGGTTCATCTTACGGTCGTAAGTATAGTCCAGAAGACCTTGCGGGCATGCTTATGCCCGTCAAGAGGATTCGGAGTCAATTCAGAGGACCTTACGGGCAAGGCTTACTCCCGTAAGTGTAAGTAAGGAATATCCAGAGAAGCTTACGACCACAGTGCACGATCGTAAGAGCAATCCCAAGAAGGAAACAGAGAAGCTTACGGTTCAATGCTTACGGCTGTAAGCTAGACAGTAACATATTTAGAAGACCTTACGGATGAGGCTTACGACCGTAAACGTGCCCATAAGGCTCGTGACTATCTTCCCCAGCTCCTTTACGCCCTTGCCCTTACACTCGTAAGTAGCCCGTAAGCAATCGGGTATAAATAGAACTTAATGGGACTTTTAGGGTGTGATCTATTCTATCTCTCTACTCTTTGGGGGTGATTCTTGGAGGTGTGATTGAGCAAGAAAAGGGTCGAATCTCCAACACCTTAGGCAAGATTTGGAGCTACCTCGGTGACTCTCCATCCTAGGGATTAACAAGGGGGTTTTCATAGATCCTATGTCTACTCCTATTCTTTGTATTTTGAATGCTTGCCCTCCATTAATGGAGGGTTAATTTGTAGATGGTTCGGTGTAGTTGAACTCTAGGGTTTACTTTTATATATGACTTAATTTGGTTGTTGGATCTTTGATGTTTTAATTGATGTTTTTATTTGCAATCACATCTATTTAAATCTAATTGCGTGTTTGAATACTTGGTTGCTAATAAGGTGAAAGCCCTAGCTATCATGTTTGATGTGCTACGTGACAAGTAGAAATACCCATCTAGCATAAACATGCCGTGATTAGAGAGAATTATGGGTAAGTCTGGGTATAGGGTACTTTGGAGACTTCGTCTCCCTCAATTCTCCCAAGTGAATTGTTGACAATTTCTGTGCTCTTTGCAATCATGTAAAGTAGATTTTAGGAGAAATCGCATTTCTGCTCTGTATTCAGATTAGGGGTAATCTCTCTTTTTTTGGTGAAGATTTATCTAATTAAGAGATTGTTATTAGCTCATAGTGAGGTTTCATAGAATGTTAATGCGATTGTGTAAATGTCTGTATCAGCTCTACACTTATTCAGTTACTCTTCGATTGAGAAATCAGGGTTTAGTATAATTCTAGAAACCTCTCTGTTCAAATAGGACTACATACCTAGACATCCTTAGTCCTGTATTTCATAAACCTAGATGGATACCATACCCTGACATTGTCTCTTCCCTTGATTTCTCTCTGGTTTTACTTCCCGTATTTTCTAGTTTTCTTTCGGTTTTGTTTTCCACACTACTTCACTCGTTAGGCTAATTTTTGGATTTAGAGTTATTACTAGTATTCACCTCATTCCCTGTGGACCAACACTCTGCACTCTAAGCACACTTTATTACACGATCGGCACATACAATTGCGTGCGTCCCTATCAATTACCTACATCCACGACTGTACCAGGGTTTCCTTTCAAGATTAGAAGCACACTTGCATCTTACAAGGGATTATCTATATATAGAAAGGTATATCTGGATTAGAACTCTTGAGACATATCTCTTGAAGAGGGTAAATCATATCTGGATCCTAAACTTATCCAAATCCTAAACCTATCTAGATACAAATACTATCCAGATATAATTTTACAAGATTATCAAACTGTAATCTTAACCAGATTCAAATTACCCTTGTATCCTATCTCGGAGACATTGCCTCTGCATCCCCAACCTAAAACCAATGCACCCTTGCACCCCCACCCCCACCCCCACCCCCAACTTAGTGCTTTGAGTTGGATTCGTGCCTTATGGGATATCACATAATCAGGGCTCTACATACCTAACAATAAGGAGATAAAGCCTCTATTGAAAGCGTAATTGAAAGCAATGATGTTAGACCAAGTAAAAAAGTTGTGAGTTGAGATTTTCCAATGCCATTTCCCAAGGAGGACCTGGTTAAAATTAGCCAGATTAAGGATGCCCGAATCGCCTTGCTCTTTGGACTTACAAATATGAGCCCAAACCACTAATCAATATTTGGGTCTGGATATGTCACACCCACTTCAAAAGAAGTCGCGTCTAATTCTATTAATTTCCCGAGGCTAACTCGAACATAGACATCTAGTAGGTAGGCATGGCCGAAAGTACTCAGTTGACTAAAACTGTGCGTCCCCCCCCCCACCAAAGAGAGATAACAAGTTTTCCAAGTTGCTAGGAGGTTGTTAATAGAGAGATAATGAGTTTTCCAATTTGCCAGGCGGTTGTTAATCAACTGGGTGAGAAAGAGGATGTCTTGTTTACGAGGGCGACTACCCAAAAGTAGGGCCCCAAGATAAACCATCAAGAGGTGTTTCACCGAACAACTTAAAGTGAGGGTGTTGCACTCTAGTGGAAAAATTCCTTGAGCTATTGAAAATAAGCAGCTTTTTTGGAAATTGACTGTGAATTTTGAAAGACCCTCAAAGATGAGCAAAATGAACTTGAGAATTTTGAGGTCTTCCCCGACCCTGGGTCATAAGCGTACTGGAGATGACATACGTTGCCATGTATACCCAGAGGAACTCCAAATAGGATCTTGGAAGAAAGCGTGTTCAGGTACATGGTGCTAAGGATGTCTGGTAAAGGAAAATTTAATTATTGGTTTAATCCTAGTTTTATATATATATATATATATTGATCTATATTTTTTTTTAATAAAATGTGTACAAACAGTATTAATTATCAATAAAACTGAGACAGTCTCTCAGCTCCATCTTGGAATAGCAAGAGCAATAACGGAGACAACAGTCACATATATATATAACATGGGTTAAGGATAGAGTTGCAAACACCAAGGGCTTTTTTAGCTATATATAGTTTTTGAGAATAGTTTTCAGGTTTTGAAAATAAAAAATATAAAAATTTTGTTGATAATGTGTTTTTTAATTATTTTAAAAATCAATTAAAAATAAAAAACTAAGAACAACTTTTATGTGTTTCAAAATTTTTGTTTTTAAAAAGAGAAGTCGGGAACAAATTTTAAATTTTTTAATTTTAAAAACTTTAAATCTATCAAAATAAAAGCAATTAGCGAGGTAAAAACAATCTCAATCCCATCTAGGGTTTCAATTTTTTAAGATCACATTATCTTGTGTGGATTCTAGATATCTTTGCATAGGAGGTTTTACCACCTTAGGAGTGAAAGATAGCATGCCCAAGAATGGCAAGGTAATGGTGGGCAAGCAAGATCCAAAGAGCGTTTTAATTTCAGACATTTCTTTCTAAGGATGACAATCAAATGTTGTTTTGGTGTGTTAAAAGCTCAATTTCAAATTCTAAAATTAATGTCTCCATACAAACCTTCAAGACAACATCTTATATCAAATATAGTATATTGTGTTATTGATAAGTATATGCAAAAGTGGGGTTGAAATGACGTTGTTTAGAGTATAGGAAAAATATGAATCTTGAAGAAGTAGATAATTTAACTAGGCACACAAATTCAGAAATGAAGGGGGAACTCATGTTATGATCGGATAACTTCTCAAAACTATCCCATGAAAGTGTAGCTGAAATGATAAGATATTGTGATTATATTACAAACTGAATGTGGCTACATTATAATAATTCTGAGCATTTAATAAATGTTTGAACTATTTATATAAATGTTATTGAACATATGTATTATAATGTCATCTTGAGTTTTATATATATTCATTTTTTGTATATTTTTTTACAAAATATATTATTATATTAGTTCATTAGAGATATATGGTTATTAAATTATAATAAAAACATGCAATAACAATACATTAAATAGCTAAATCAAACAAGTATTTGTATTTTTGGCTTTAAACCTTGTTTATAAAAACTTTTTCCAAATGATTTTTTTTGTACTTAAATCTATTCTGAAAATACTTAAACAAGTTTTTTTTTATTTCTTTAATTCCAATTTTTTTTAAAAAAATCAGTTTTATAAAATAGTTCTAAACCCATAAAAATAAAAACAAAATCAAACAATCCCCAAGTTCTCTTTTATTTTGTTGATAATTGGTACAATCAAAACCATACCACGCATAATGTGAGGCTTGAAAGAAAAGAGGTGATAAGGAAGGCGTTTAGCTCTTCTCTTGTTGCGTGTGAGGAAGAGCGGAACTAGTATGGCAATTCGGCGAACACTTGGTGTGCAATATCACAATACCTAGCAATCACACAATGAATGGGCAATGCAAGGATAACATACAACTAATCTCACAAGAATAAAGTAATAGACACTAATTTAACGTGGTTCGGCTAAGAACAAGCCTACACCCACGGGAGAACAATGCTTCACTATATCATGAGGGAATAACAAGAGTCAAGAGTATAAGAGTACAAGAAATAGGCATAAAGCCACAAGAGGATTGCCAAGCTCTAAAATCTAGCCTTACCTAAAAAAAAAGGGTCTTACCTTGCTTTAATGAGATCAAGCAAGAACATGAGCTCTCCTCTACACCACTCTTTCCAGTCTCCAAATACAAGAGAACTTATACTCTCTATCTTTCTCTCATTACACAACACCCAACAAATATAACCCTATATAAACAATAGAGCAATCTAGACCGTTAGATTAAAAGAGATCAAGATTTTTCTTCATCCCAAGAATATCAAGCCAATATTTAACAATCCCCCATTTGAAGACAAATCTTCAATCAAGCATCAATGAAGCATCAAGCATTGTCCTTCAAACATCCGAGTTACGTCTCCACTAACCCGAAAAGCTTCCTACAATGAGAAGTTTTCTCCGTAGGCACAACCTTTGTCAAAAAATCCGCAAGGTTGTCATTTGTGTGGATCTTCTCAACATGTAAATATCCACGCTCCAAAGCAAGCTGAATAAAGTGGTACCGCACATCAATGTGCTTTGTTCTAGAATGAAAAGCCGCATTCTTAGCAAGATGTATCGCACTTTGACTATCACAATGCAACATATATTTTTCTTGTACCACTTCAAATTGATTAAGCACATGCTTCAATCAAATCATTTCCTTTGCTCCTTCGGTCAAGACAATATATTCCGCTTCCATAGTAGACAAGGCAACAATGTCTTGAAGTTTAGACATCCAACTCACCGCACCACCACCAAATGTAAAACCATAACCCGTAGTCGACTTCCTTGTCTCTCTACAACTGGCATAATCGGAATCAACATAACCATTAACCACCAATGAAGAACCTCCAAAGCACAAGCATAAATTTTGTGTACCCTTCAAGTAACGAAGAACCCACTTAACTGCTTGCCAATGCTCCCAACCGGCACATGATATATACCTTGAAACAACCCCCACTGCATAAGCAATATCTGGCCTTGTGCATATCATAGCATACATCAAGCTACCAACCACGGAGGTATAAGGAACATTTTCAAATTTATCATCCTTTGGAGAACACTTCTTGGATAGATTAAAATGTGCCGCTAGAGGTGTAAAAACCGGTTTGCAATCTACCATTCCAAACCTTTCAAGAACTTTGCCAATGTATTCGGATTGACTCAACCACAATTTCCCATGCTCTCTATCTCGGTGAATGCGTATGCCTAGAATCTTCTTTGCAACGCCAAGATCTTTAGTAGCAAACTTCCTTGACATATGGAGCTCAAAGACTTAATCTCCTTCCAATCATTGCTAACTATCAACATATCATCCACATAAAGTAACAAACAATTAAATATGCCACATGTGGAACGCTTAAAGTAAACACAATGATTAAAATCACATCTAGAATAGCCCTCATCTTGCATAAAAGTGTCAAACTTTTTGTACCATTGTCAAGAAGCTTGTTTCAAACCGTACAACCCCTTCTTCAACTTGCACAACAAGTTAGGATTAAACTTGTTAGCAAAGCCGCCCGGTTGAGACATATAAATTTCTTCTTCAAGGTCACCATGCAAGAAAGCTGTTTTGATGTCAAGTTGTTCAAACTCCAAATCAAGATTAGCCACCAAAGATAGAATAACTCTTATGGAGCTATGATTCACCTTAGCCCTTCACCACTAGTCTTGCCTTGTACCTTTTTGATCCATGGCTTCATGCTTTATCACATACACCCATCTATTCTTTAATGCTTTCTTTCCACTTGGAAGCTTCACCAAGTCCAAAGTTTGGTTCCGATGCAAAGAGTCCATCTCTTCATCTATAGCCTTTTGCCACCTAGCTTTCTCAAGACAATTTTGTGCTTCATGAAAAGACTCAAGCTCACCCTCATCAGTAAATAAAGCATAATATAAGGATGGAGAATACCTTTGGATGGGTTTAAGAGTCCTTGTAGATCTCCTCAAAATTTGTGGAGACTCAAATTCTTGTTCTTCCTCATCAACATGAGCATCTTCTTGCTCAATTACCTCCATGCTATCAACATGGCCACCAACATCACCATGGCCATTTCCATCATCATGATCTTGAGAATGAATTTCTTCTATTTGCCGAGGAGGAACACGAGTCAACTTGCATGCGAACAAGTTTCTCATCCTTTTGCTCTTCATGATGGCTTTCTTTAAACATCACATTCTCATGAAATATGACATCACGACTTCTAATTGTCTTCCTTTCAATTGGATCCCACAACCTATAGCCTCTATCACCACCACCATAACCAAGGAAAGCACATCTCTTTGATTTCAAATAAAGCTTACTTTTTTTTTCGAAAGGCACATGCATATAAGCTTCACAATCAAAAACTCTTAAATGATTATAAGAGATTTTCTTACCACTCCATAGAATTTCTAGAACATCACCATCCAATGGAGCACTTGGTGATTTATTGATGAGGTATACCACCGTATTTGCCGCTTTCGCCCAAAAGAACTTAGGAAGACCGGAGTGAGACAACATACTTCTTACCCTTTCCACAATGGTCCTATTCATTCTTTCAATGACACCATTTTGTTGTGCGGTGTAAGGAACCGTCTTCACTCTCTTAATTCCACTCTCCGCACAAAAACCATTAAAAGTACTAGAGTAAAACTCTCCACCATTGTCCATTTGCAAGTATTTTATAGATCTTTCACTTTCTTTCTCAACACGGGCCTTGAACTTCTTGAAAGTTTCAAAAACTTGATCCTTGGATGCTAATGGATAAAGCCAACACTTTCTATACTAATCATCCATGAAAGTGACAAAATGACAAAATAAGAATCACCACCAAGAGACTTGACATTCATAGAGCCACAAACATCGGAATAAACCAACTCCAATGCCTTCAACTTTCCATGAGATTCATGCCTCTTAAAATTTACTCTATGTTGCTTGCCCATGATGCAATGCACACATAATTCAAGAGATGAATTCTCAAATAAAGGAATAAGCTTTTTATCTTGCAATACCTTCATTCCATGCTCACTAAGATGTCCAAGACGACTATGCCAAACATGCACATCATCATGCCCACTTACCGACATACATCTTTACCAAGAAAAGTATACAAGCTTCCATCCTTTTGTCCCTTCAATACCGTCATACAACCCTTGGAGATTTTCCACCATCCATTGCCAAAAGTAACCACATAACCGGCCTCATCAAGTTGCCCTGCCGAAATAAGATTCTTTGTTATCTTGGGAACATGCCTCACATTAGTCAAAGCATGCTCCTTCCCAATACACAAAATTTTACAAGCACGATCATTGCCGAGGTAGACATTACCACAATCAACCTCTTTATAAGTAGAGAAAAATGATTGATCCGGACATATGTGAAATGAAGCACCAAATCCAACACCCAAGTATCTATGGAAGAAGATACCATACAAGCAATGCTTAATGTAACTCCATTTTCACTTTGAGATGCTATGCTTGCTTCAACATCAACTTGCTTTCCTTTTTGCTTGCTCTTCAAAAGATTACAATCATTCCTCATATGACCTTGTTTCTTACAATACCAACAAGTAACAACCCGGCCCCGTGACTTTGATCTTTCCTTTGCTTGTGACTTGCCCTTACCAGCCAAAACATCATCCCTTTGTTGAGACTTTCCTCTTTCACCGGCCGCCAGTGCTTGATTTGAGTCACTAGACATTTGTGAAGAAGCTCTTCTAGTCTCCTCACTACTTAATGAAGAAACAACATCATTCAACTTGAACTTGCTCCCCATTGTATTTTCCACGGTAGTAACAAGAGTATCCCAACTTGGAGGCAAAGGGCTCAAAAGTAGCAAGCATAAGACCTCTTCATCAAGATTCACTTTAGAGCCTTTAATTGTGCCACAATAGAGTTAAACTCATTCACATGCTTTTGCACCGTGACATCATCCTTCATTTTCAACAGAAATAACCTCTTCATGGCATGCATCTTATTGATATCCGATGATTGCTCAAAAGATTGCTCCAAAGTACTCCAAAGTTCATAAGCGGTCTTACATTGATAAACATCAAACAAGATGGATGGTGAAATACATAGCCCTATCACCGACAAGCATTTTCGATCAAGAACCTTCAATTGTTCATCACTCATAGATGAGGGTTTAACATCATTCCCCAATAGTGGTAGATCCAACTCCTTATAGACAAGGTGATCCTCCATCATTATCTTCCATATTGGCCAATTGTCCTCCTTGAGCTTTTCAAACTCCATTGCCTTATCCATTGCTATGAAATCGAATCACCACCAATACAAACCCCAATTCTTTCAATTGTAAACTTAGACAACCTCCACAACCCTAGAACGAAGCTCTAATACCAATTTTTGCTTGTGAGGAAGCACGGAACTAGTGTGGCAATTTGTCGAACACTTGGTGTGCAATATCACAATACCTAGCAATTACACAATGAATGGCCAATGCAAGGATAACATACAACCGATCTCACAAGAATAAAGTAATAGGCACCAATTTAACGTGGTTCGGCTAAGAACAAGCCTACATCCACGAGAGAACAATGCTTCACTATATCATGGGGGAATAACAAAAGTACAAGAGTACAAGAAATAGGCATAAAACCACAAGAGGATTACCAAACTCTAAAAACTAGCCTTACCTCAAAAACAAGGGTCTTACCTTGCTTTAATGAGATCAAACAAGAACAAGAGCTCTCCTCTACACCACTCTTTCCACTCTCCAAATACAAGAGAACTTACACTCTCTATCTTTCTCTCATTACACAACACCCAACAAATATAACCCTACATAAACAATAGAGCAATTTAGACCGTTGGATTAAAAGAGATCAAGATTTTGCTTTATCCCAAGGATATCAAGCCAATATTTTACATCTCTTGTAGTTGGAATCCCCATTCTCCTTAAAGAAAATTTAAAACAAAAAAAAATGACCTTTGATCTATATAGGAGCAAAGAAGGTACTTGGCTATGATGTTTTTCCAATCCTTTTCTTTTAAAAATTTTGGTCGGCGGTGTGCAATGAATTCTTTAAACTTTGTGAGTAATGTTTTTTTTATTGAAAAAGCCAACTTGAGAAAATTAACGAGGTGAGCCACACCATGGAAAAAGACAATCTTGCAAATTCCTAAGGTGGATTCGCCGGAACTACCATTTGACTTGTGCCTTATTAATTTGATAAATGCGTCACTCAAAATTATTTTTAAGATTCTGGTAATCTGACTAAGGTGATTGGCATCTTAATCGACCCGTCTAATCAACTTTCATGCGGGGGAGTTGTATCTCTAACAATATGGCAATGATAAATCGAGCTTATCCATAGCCCCCAAAAAGTAGAGGTTCAACGGTAACATCATTAAAGTGAACTTCACAAAGGCATTCGATTCAATGGATTAGGAGTTTCTCATGAACATAATGCCCACTAGGGGCTTTGGAGCACGATGGGTGAGCTAGCTTAAGGCTATATATACTATATAGCACAAAGACATCAATCTTAATCAAGGAATTGCCACGTACAAATAAGATATCAATGCAATCTAAGACAAAGAGACACTCTTTCCCCCTTAGTATTTGTATTGGTCACCGACTCTCTTAGTGCAATGTTTAATCATGCTCTTTCCTTTAGTGTGCTCTTCGAGGCCCATCTTAAAAGGTCAGGGAAAATGTACCACCTGTAATATGTGGACGACCTTTTCATCCTCACTATGAGGGGTATAGAAAATATATGAATCCTCAAGCTCATCCTATACCTATTTGAGAGCATGTCAAGTATTTTTATTAACTTCCGAAAAACCTGTTTATAGTCTACTAGGGTTGAACTAGCTCCTCATCCAACATCAGCTACAACATTTAGCTGTTCTTCGGGCCTCCTACTTATGAACTACCTAGGCATACCATTATTAGGTAGACTTTTGCCTCATCTCAGTGGTCAGATCAAGGCTGTCCACCTGGGACACTTAGCTTAATTTACTTGCATAAGCTTTGCAATTTAACTAGGACTTGTAAAGTGTTCTTTACTAATTGTCTCATATATGTAACATTAGCCCACGTATGCAATTTTTTTATTCATTTAATTTGCAAAACATATTTTGCTTGTACCAATAAATATACAGGAGTATATAAATTAAATATATAAGAATCGGAGAAAGGGTTTACTTGTGCTTGCTACCTTGTGTTGACTTCTTTTAATTTAGAAATTGTTTCTCTAATTAAAGTCTAATAGTATAAGGCCAAAAACAGAGATATAAATCTAATAGAAAAGGAAACCATACACTACAAGAAAAACAGGAATTTGGCACGGCAATTTTGGCACGGAATTAAGCCAAAAAACCGTGACAAATTGATTTTGGCACGGATTTTGACACCAAATAGTAACCGTGCCTATAGCATGCGTGACAAATATAATTTGTCACAGAATAGTAAAACCATGACAAATTTGTCATGGTTATAGGCACGGTTTTTGTCACGGTTATTTTGTCACGGTTTTAGGCACAGTTTTTATTCTCACGGTTTTAGACACGGTTTTTTGTCTTTGGCAGCTTTTTGGTCACGGTGTTTTTTTGTCACGGTTTTTTGGCACTAGCTAGGGTTAACATTGATTTTGCCACGGTTTTTGCACGTTGATTTCGCATTGATTTTTGTCACGCGATTTTTTTGACACGGTTATTTTGTCATAAAAATAGTTTTTGGCACATATTTTGTCACGGTAACATGATTGTTAATACTTTTTTGTCACCTTTTTTTGGCACGGTTTTGAATTTAGTGATGATAATGACATGATTTTTTGTCATTGAAATTGACACAATTCTATTTGAAAAAATAAAATAAATTACAAATAGATTTATTTAATATTAGAAAGGAATTTAATTTCATCAAAATATAGATTACAATATTTGTAAAGCATACAAAATGTTATTACAACGATAGCATTATTACAACAATAAGGTCCAATCTATCAT
>NC_052473.1:15599588-15638470 GCF_009730915.1 Dioscorea cayenensis subsp. rotundata
GGATCTTCATGGATATAGATGACTTCACAAGCTTGTTCTTGAGGTTTCGGAACAAGAATAGAGTACAGAAGCTCTAACAAGTGGGCATGTTGAGTGATATCAATGCATGGAAAGTTTTGCCCCATCTTGAATGGACAAAGTGCTCTCATGAAGCCATTCAACATCAAAGTAAGCATGCCATCTGCTTCTTGAATTGATGAACATTGAATCTCCAACAATACTCTTAACAAGAATAGAGGCACTTGATTCTCTAACATCATTATGTCTCTTAGTATCACATTGTGAGTTGATTTCCTCCCTGCATTATCAACCAAATGCAGCATTCTCGATGGCACTCGTTGGAGAACTTTACTTTCTTCCGGGGCATAGATTTGAAGGAATTCAAGCAGAAATGATGCATCAACTATCATCATCCATGCTAGTGTTTCGCCATTGGAATCAAGATACCTATTTAATATAAATATATAAGTCTTGATCTCTCATTCTATTAGCTTAAGCTATTTAAGATTAAACAAAACAAACACAAACCTATGATAATGTGCACGAATAACATGTTCAACTTTGATAAAGTGCTCAACAAGCTCTTGAAATTTTTGGCCATCGAGATGGTTTCGAGCACGTTTCGCAGCAGAGAGCTTGTACCGTTCCATCTCATAGAGTTCTGTTTGCCAATGATGATACGGACCGAGAGCGATGCATTGTGGAACAAAGGCTTCTGGTTTGCTAACTCTGAGATAATTCGGCACGCTGAAAATTGTGACAGGGATGCCATAATCATCTTCAGTGCTTTCCTCGAGATATCGTCGGATTTGGATGATGCACCGAAGCTCATCGGAGAGATGGCTGCAGTTAGATGGGGGTGAGGATTGATTTGAAGTATCCATTGATGTAGAACTAGAGAGCTCTTGCCTTGTCACTATACAATATACGTTCTATGTCTGAAATTTAAGGATGGAAGAGTGGGTTTATATAGGGATGTTTCATATTGTTTTTAATGCATGTGGTCATATAGTTTGCTTTGGTCAGGTCAAGCATAGCAATTAGTTGATTTTGTGTTGTGTACGTTATGTTTATAAATTCAAACAATGTGATAAATGTTCATAACATTTTGGAGTACAATTTCATGTGCACCTTGCCTTTATCTCAATTACTTGCTAAAAGAGTCCTCCTCAATGTTCCTTTATTTTTATATTATTTTTTTAATTTTAATAAAATAAATAAACCACAAATTTATCTAAAAAAAAAAAGGAAAAACCAAGTAAAAAAAGAAAAAGAACCGAACAGAAAAACAACAACAAAATTTTTTTTTTTGGTTCATGTAAATAACAATTTTTTTAATTAAATTTTTTTTTTTCTATATATTATCAAAAAAAATATGTCTGATTGTCTATCTAATTTTGAAAATATAATAATTATCTATATACTTCTAAAAAAAGTAAAAACTCACTTTTTTTACCCAAAATAAGTTCATAAAAATATCTAAGTTATAAAACAAAGCTTATTATGTCTTCAAATGTGAAATCAATATCGCTATGGAGTTTTCAAAAGTTTGTATAGGAATTTAAGAATTGTTTTTTTAAGTTGAAAAATGTAAAAACAAAATCTCTGTTATGAATTATGATATATTTTATTTTATCAAATAAATAAAATATAGAAATTTCTAAGAAGAGTATCAAGTATCAACATCAAATCCATGCTTTTATTAACTCGGATATGACTTTTTTAAAGAAATTTCATATAAAAATCTTAAATGCACTATAAAAAATTACATGCATTTTCAGAGTTATGAAAATAACTTTTACAACAAGAAAAATAATCCATTATGCTTTTATTGGTTTTACCTAAATAGTTATTTCATTTATCCGACTAAACTAATTAACTAAGTTAAAAAAATAATTAAAATAACACTGATGTAGAATTAATTATTATTAAAATAATTAATTGATTTCAGAAGTATTTGTCTAATTATTTATTATTATTGATTAATATTATTGAATTGAGAATTGCATTCACAATGAGAGAGTAGTAGTTCATTTTTCCTCCCAAGTAAAATGTTTAGAATTCCGACTCTTTTCTAATTGCAATAATTGAAGTTCATGATTTATTCACATTCGTGTAAACGAAAATTATTGAAATAAAAATTATGTTGGCTTCATAATCAATGGACAAAAAATTATGTAGTTTAATAAATTATTTCAAAATAGAATTCTCTTCTTATATATTTATATATGAATTGAGCAAAATGCTTATAGATGTTTTAGTCTATTAGCATTAAATTTCTTTCACAAAATGTTTATTTCATAGTGAAAGCCCCGCAAGAGGGTATAGAGGTAGTGCTTTGTTGAGCTTGTTTTACGCTTTTGTATGTCCCTAATTTTTTTTAGAGGGGTTTATCTTCTATTTGTAAAAAAAATTAAAATAAAAAAATAAGAAAAAGACTAAAGTGACCTCAAACAAACAAGACCCACACAATGAAGCAGCGAAGAGAAGATGATAAAATAAGAGTTGGAGAGCACTTGCCAAGTCATCTTCTTCTATCTCTAATGGCTACCAATACCACCACCTCCATGAACTTTCTTCATCTCATACCTCCATTAACAAACACAAATTCATTCCTTCATGTCAAGCCTGTTTCTTTTCTCCCAATCACTTCAAACAAGCGTTTCAATGGTGATTTCTCCCTCTCTGTTGCCTTCAATCCTTCTGGCAGCTTTGATTTCAATTTAACTGAAGATGAGAGTGGTTAGTTTCTTCACTGTATAACTCTTCATTCTCTTTTCAAATTACTGTGTTCCTTGTTCTGTCCATTTTGATATTTCTGAAATTTAATTTATTAATGTATATTTTGTTTGTATAGGAAAGGTCTTTAATTATGATTATGTTTAATTGATTTATATCTCATTTACTGGTTAATCTAAAGACAAAGCTTTGTGTGTCTGTAGAACTGAACATTTAACTGAAGAAACTTATTATTCATTACCTCTGTCCATTCTTTCTTTCAGTCTTTTCAGATGTTTAAATTAAAAGTTGGGATTAGTTGAAGCAACCAGTGGCCTCTAAAGTTTTGTAATTGTTAATTTTGATACCTGAGTTCTGTAAATTTATTCATTTTGGCCATTTCATCTACTGTAGTAAAAACATGTGATATTTTTGTAAGTTTGTCACTGTTACAGTAAGACATTTGACTCCAACGAGGGAGATAGGAAGGCCAACTCTCTCCTGATGCATAATTGAGAGGCATAAATAAAATATATTCAATAAAAAAATAAAATTTGTCAGCCGTTGGTGGCTTTATAATAAGGATGATTGTAGCAAAGAGGAGAAACAGAAGTGATCATTTGGACTATTTTTAATATCAAATATAGTTTTATTACACTCAAGCCAAACATTCCATAAGATAACAAAAGCTGTCATATCCCAACCATTATCAAGTGGTTTGTTCAATGTAGAGTGTCAGCGTTGCCTATTTTTATAGATTAAATTTAAAGCATGTTCTGCAAGTTGAGAAAGGCCTCAACTTAGTTCCAATAGTGTTTAAGGAATTTTATATCTCAGTTACTGGTTAAGATAAGGTGAAAAGGTTCTATGTTCTTGTACAATGGAGTATGGAGATGAAGATGTTTACTATTCATGCGTCATACCCATTTTCCATTTCATCTTTTCATTATTTCTGAAAATTTACTGAGTCATTAAGCACCACTATTGATGGATTTTAGGATGAATTCAATTACTGCATGTTTTGTTAGTTTAAAAAGTTATGAATTGTTAGTCATGATAGTGTTTAAGCAGTCATATATCTCATTTATATTCTAGCCATGCATCCTTCCATATTTTCCTGTAGTCTACTATTCATGAAATCAGTTCATATTTTGATATTCAAGCATGTTCTATTTTGATATTCAAGCATGTTCTATTTATAACAAGTTTTAATCATGTTCATAAACTATGATCATCTCTGTCTCTATGGCAAACTCTGTTTTCAGAAATGAAAACTTTGATTTTTTGTAGTACTGGATTTAAATGAAAGTATTTCACTGATTTCGTTAATTATTATTGTTATTACTATTAAAATATGTCCATTTTGATCATTGCATGTTTGTGTCATAGAAACCGAACAAGTTGCTCCGCCATTACCACCAACACAAGGCCGGTTAGAAATTGAAATCAATAATGATATCATTCGTCGTCTTGATCTTTCTCCAGTTCATGCAATTGATAAAACTACCTCTTCTTCAACAGGTAACTCATACTTAACCGATACAATGCTGTTATGAATGTCTCATAAATATCTCTAATTTCCGGCATTGCTCTTTTACTAGATAGCTTCCCAGCTGAACCGAAAAAGCTCTTAGAACAAACGGTCGGTTTTACAATCAACTACGAAAGAGAAGATCCTCAAGATCCTCGGGAACTATCCGAATTTCCTGACATTCGGCTTTGGTATGTAAGACTAGATGCTACATATCCATGGTTCCCTGTTGTATTAGATTGGAGAGCCGGAGAACTTGCTCGATATGCCGCAATGCTAGTGCCTCATCAAGTAAGAACATACTAAACTAATTCAGATATCGAAATCAATTTACATTTGATTATATTGTCTATAATTGCATATGCAGATAAGCTTGAGGAAAGGAATTGTGTTCAATCCAGAGGCATTGGAATTGTTCGTTATGAATAAAGCTTTTTCCGCGTATTCTTGGTTGAAGGAGCAAAATGTTTCTAAGCCTAAATTGAAGATAAAAGACATGGCTAGAATGCTCGGCTTTGGTTTATCAGACGAACTTTTTGATTTGATCGAACAATATCCTGATAATCATTCATGAGTTTTCGTACTGAATACCGAAATTTAGACTCAATATGATGATGCAAGAAGTTCACAGAAAAGCTTCATGTGTATAAATTCTCATCAAATACTTTGAACCTTATGTCAAATTGTTTTTAAGGATAAGGATAAACTGTGAACTAGTATTGAAACCAATGTTCATAATAAAATGCAACTTGTGAAGTGCACAAAGCACAAGACATAAAGGTTAATATAAAATTAAGCACAGATCAAGAGCAAATTTTACACTAATTGAGTTCAGATATTTTGTTTGATGTGATTTAAATGTCCATTAATTAAAGTTGTTTAAATGATTGAAGAATGCTAATAAGTTCATAGCAGAGACAACATCAAAACTGTTGAAACAGAAGGGTAGAGTCTACATGGAAGGGTCTACCATGAAAATTGAGGCTCATGTTCATCTCAATGATCTCCACCGGTCTCCGGCCGACCATCTCACATGCCCGGCCAGACTATAACATGTGAGCCCACAGCCTTTCTTAGAAACCTCTCAACCTTTGCATTCAATGTCAGGGAACATTGCAACCAATGCCATGCACTCATGCACAACAGCATGAGACAAGTCCCTCACAATGGGACCAATCTAAGTTGTAATGTGATCAATCATGAAGACAATAACATAAGATAAATTGATCATATAATATATATTTATATATATAAAGATATATATATATATATATATATCTTTGTAGTATCTACACAAAATGGGACATGAACCAAGAAAACTGCAGCATTTCAAGCATTGCTGTCTAAACTACACTATTCATCTCTTTTCTTGTGCTGTGTTTGTTCTAATTGATTAAAAAAAAAACACAAACACACTCAGTTGTGAATTGGAGGCTTTCTCTTTGCAGGAGAATAATCCATTTCTGCAATATCTAGCTCATCGGTATAAGTCTTCGTCGGCAAATGCCCGTGTTCTTTGATCTGCTTTTCAACGTGAACCTCCATTGATTTCACTTCAGAATGATCTTCAGAGCTTTTTGTTTGCATGAGCTTTCTTTCTCCTCCTGCATGCACCAAGATATATGTATTATAGTTTTGAATTAACAACTAATTAGACTTCATTAATGATCCTTAATTATCATTATATATATATATATATATATACACATACCTGAGAAACTCACTACTTTGCTTTTCATGTAGAAAGACTTCAAGGAGTGTTCCTCCAAACGAATTCCTAAAGAAAATAACAAAAATAAAGAATGAAAACTTCATTTCCAAAGAAGAAGAACAAGAAAACACTGAATATATATACATATAAATAGATAAATATATATATATATATAGATATATATACCTTGAGATATGTTTATGAAGAGGAGAAGAGAAAGAAAGGAGATGATCAAAGGGATGGAAGGATGCATATTGAAAAGATTTGAGAACAAAAGGAGTTCAAAGAGAGAGTGTGTGTTTGAAGAAAGGGAGTCCATGAATTTATATATGCTCATGGTTTCAAATAATGTATGATTTTGATTCAAATTAATTATTAAAAAAAATTGGTTAACAGTAATATTTGGTACCTTTTTCATCGTTATTTTATTCGGCAACTGTCATTCTTTTTTAATAATAATAATAATAATAATGAATGGATGTTCCCTAAAATTAAGTTGGGTTCTGTTGTTGTTTCCTCACAAGTGAGATATTTGGAACAAATAAACATGCAAAATCAAGTTATATTTATATAATGTATTATTTTTTTTAATTTTCTAATAAGGTTAATTTAAACATATACTTTTTTAGAAAATTTCATAATAACACAAAGTAACAACACTTTTTTTTGGTTGAATTTTATAAAAATTTCATTTATTATTTTTAATCTTTCCTCTCTCATCCCTTTCTAGAGGCACCTAATCCATTATACTCCATACTCAACATAAATAATTGGACCACATCCAACTTTTTGGTGAAAAGGCACATCTAGTTTTTAGAGATACAGGTTATAATGGAACTAATCAAATATATTTTTTTATCATTTTTTATTTTTAATTCACTGATTTTTTTAGAAAAGCCACAGGCTATAAACTAGTCCAGAACAAAGTATTTTGTTAATTTTTTTTTAACTCTTATCAATTAAAAAAATATATAAGTATTAGGGACGAATAAAACAGGACAAAATAGGCAAAAGGGCAAAAGAAAAACTTGACTTACGGTTGTGGACTAGCTTATACACCAATTTTTTTATTCATTTTTAAGTATAAGCTTTTATATCATAATCTTAACAATAAAACATTTAATAATAAGGAACAAAAATACAAATAATTGATTAGAGTAAATTAGAATTTTTTTTTTTAGGAACACATGGCGGGAAATGATTGGAAAGAATGGGGCAGGGGGAAGAGAGGGTGACACGTGGCAGAAGGGCAGGGAGGTCACGGGGGATGTCTAGGGTTAGGAAGGCAAGAAGACACTTGAGGTGGCGACGTTGCCGGGCTGTGAAAGTGGCAATTATAAAGACGGGTTACCCATGTGGGCAATTGGATGATATGGATAACCAACTCCATGCATCCTCATTTATTACCATTATTATTCTTATTATTCACTTTTTATTTTATTTATTTATTTATTTATTTAGTCATTTATAAAAACCAAATAGTTTATACTCTCTCCGTTCTTAAATACATGTCGTTCGAAGATATTACACAAGAATTAAGGATAACATTAAATCATCTAAATTTTAACATAAAAAACAACCAAATTACTAAATTATCTTTTTTCTTGAAACCATGTATTTTTTTGGGACTATAAATATTACTCTCTTCATTTATATAACTTAGGAAATTGAAGATGGGTAAAATTGGGGAAAAAAATAAATATTGCCTTGATATTGTAAAACGACAATTATTTTGGAATAAATTTTTTTCTTAGAACGACATGTATTTAGGAACGGAGGGAGTAGTCGAGTGGCATTGATTTACTACAAAAGTGTTGGTGTAAGATATTCATAAAATCTTTAATTCAAATACCGTGGTACATAATGGTAGTAACAAATCTCCAGTAGTAAGTTCAGGGTGGAAGTTCAATTCCTACTCCGCACGTCCCTAATAACTACGTGTTATATTTATAAAAAAGAAAAGAGATTTATTTTTATTTTTTTAATATTGGATGAATTCATTCATTAAAGTACCCACTTGTAAGATTTGGTTTGAAATAAATTATGTGTAATATGTTGAGTTAGTGTTTTATATAAATATATTTCACAAGAGATTTTTTTTAATGTATATATGTAGTATTTTTTTTATTTGAAGAAATGTGTATAAGTGTGGAGTTAATATTTTGAGATATATATGTCTTCATATTGCGTGAGTTGAGGTTCAAACTCATTTTCTCAGCAGAAGATAACCACTTTACATAAAAGATCCGATGCAAATAAACCAAGAGATGTTGACAATGTTACATGTTTATTTAGAGATGCTTGATTCATTAAGCTATTTTTGATATAAAATATGGACTAATTACATATGAAACCTTTTATGTTGTAAGGGTGATTTAGAATAAGATTATAGAGTAAAAAATAAAATTTAAATATTGAGTCGGAAGTAAAATTCTTATGTTTGTTGGCTAAAGTTTAATTTAATTGATATTGATAAAAATTATATATTTTATAATTACAGTTTATTTTTTAAATAATAATAAATACAAAGTAATATTAATAGAACTTAATTAAATATATTTATTTAGATGATTAAAAATTCTTTAAAAATAGGTTTAAAATATTATAAGGTTTTTTTTCGGGTGAAAAAAAACCTAGAATTAAACCATAATTAATCATTGAATTAAGAAAACATAGAATTTTAATAAGTGGAGATCTATTTGTTTAGTAATAAATTAATAAACTATATAATTCACAAAACTTAGAATTGATTAGATGAGGATTAGACCTTGAATATAAGTGTGAAGATAAGATGTTCATACCATGTCAAGTTGTAATCATATATATTATATTGGTTTGATTATCAAAATATTAAAACTAACTACAATGATTTATAAACAAAATTTTCACAAAATGAAGAAATAAATAAAGGGCTGAGTTGAAGAGATCTAAAGGGATCCTGTGAATTAGGGATAAGTCTTCATTGGAGGAAAGTAGATGTAAAGCTTCCTATGAATTAGGGATGAGTCTTCTCCAGGATCTCTGGCGGTCGCCGGCTGGGGACGAAGACGGGGTTCTAGCTGGGAGCGCTATAGGAGGTATTCAAGAGGGTGCTAGCGAAGGTTGGGTGGAAGATCGGTCCTCGAGGGGAAGACGTAAGATGGCGGATGTTACGCACGCTTAAGTGGTTAGCTCTTCCTCTTCGGGTGGGCACAGTGATATGCGACCGTCGTTACGAATGAAACAGGGGGAGGGTTCGACTGATGTCTCGAGTGGGGGTTCAAAACTTATGGGTTCGAAGAGGCCTAGATCGCCGAGGGAGTCTACTTGTGGTTGTTGCTTTCGCTCTTCTCACTCAACTGCAGAATGTAGGCACCAGGTGGTGTGCCTTAGATGTGCGGGTGTAGGGCATATGGCGGTGAGGTGTAAAGCGGTGATGAAACGGAGTCCGCAACGCAAGAGGCTTCATGTACGTTCTAAGAGAATGGCGGTAGGCTCCCCGGTTCACGAAGGTTCGGAGTCGCAAGGTTTGGAGGCAAGGTCGCATATTCCTGTTATCTCGGGATGGGTGGTAATTTCGCTTCCCTATCACCGGAGGTTATGGCGACTCGCGAGGAACTTGATAAGGTGGCCATTCTCTCGGTGGTCGAGGGCTATGTCAATGAGTCGAGTGTGTTAGAGGTTGCTCCGGCCATCATCAACAGGCAATTCGCAGGTCCTATTACACCTATGAACGAGCAGAATATTCTGGTGCCATTGGCTAGCCAGGCGGAGGTGAAGGAGGTCTGCAAACTGGGGACATTCAAGGCATCGACGAAGGACGGCATCTGTAATCACCGCTTTGCCCCTTGGTCAGCGGAGCTAGGGGCCACGGGGAGAGCACCGGGTGACGAACAATGGATGCAAGTTTGGAATCTTCCATTACATGGTTGGTCTTGGGGGATCATTTCGGAGGTGTTACGGCCAGCGGGGGAGCTAGTGGCAATCTCGCAGGCGACAACCACGCACAAACGGTTTATCACTGCTCTGGTGAGGCGTAGGGTGGGGGTCTCACTACCTCTGGCGATCGATGTCAGTCTGAGAATGCGAAGATATATTGTTATTATCACTGGTGATCGTGGGCTTTTCCCAGTGTTCTTACAGGAACTAGGTCGCTATGCCTTCCCGAAGAGGAAGAAGGGCCTCGTTTCGGGGAATCGGGGAGGTGGTCGGGCATTACTCGAGTTGTCGCGAGATGAGAAAGGGAAGAGAATTCTTGGTCATGCCGGTGATAGTGGATCGGGTCGTGAACCGGAGGAACGAGCGATGAATACAGTAGGTGCAACTGCGGTGGGAACTGAGCA
This sequence comes from Dioscorea cayenensis subsp. rotundata, assembly GCF_009730915.1. Lineage (NCBI taxonomy): Eukaryota > Viridiplantae > Streptophyta > Magnoliopsida > Dioscoreales > Dioscoreaceae > Dioscorea > Dioscorea cayenensis. The sequence goes on from NC_052473.1 coordinate 15,609,871, forward strand.
AACTTGCAAAGGATCCTTGGACCGAGAGTCATTCACGAGCTCGGTCTCCAGATCGGAGATATGACCATTCATGGGGGATGGGCCCGAGGTATGATCATGTCGTGATATGGCGCGAGAGGAATCAGAAGGTGCAGGATAAGCAGGATACAACACGTGGCAGCCTTATAACGTCCGAGGTCGGGGATACTAAGGTTGCAGGGGACTATTCGGGGAACAGGGGCACGTGTGTTAGATTCGGATCCTTTGAATGAAGAGGCTGAGTTGGGCTCTCGTGTGGGCCAGGTTACCTCCAACTTGTTATTGGACCCGCTCCTCATCTGTGAAGTGGATCAAGTCTCAGGCCCGGTGGTGGGCCAAAAGGAGGGAAACAGGGGCTTGAGTCTGGGTTGTAAGTCAACTTGCTTGGCTTCTCCATTAGAGGACTGGGTGGTGGGTGAGAAGGGGATGTTGGGCCAGTCAGTTGGGTCGTGTTCGGATTCCATGATGAATGTTTCTCTTGTTCCAGCGCTGGAGAGTGCTAGTGGGCCGAGTGATGTTGATCCCATTAAGGAAGTTCCTAGTGAGATTGTGAGCACAAAGCCACTTGCGTTGGTTCCTCTTGAGGGTATTCTTGGAAATTGCTTTCAAGAATATGGGCTTTGGTTCCTCATAAGGTGAATGCAATACCAGTGGAGGATGAGGCACCTAAGGGGTTGGTCGACTCGGAGATGCGTCTAGTGAAGAGTACTTCTCCTGAAGCTATCTCAGAGTCTGATGAGTCCTCAACTGAGTTTGAAAAAAAACTGAGGGTCCTCTTACCGGATCTACTTAAGGAAACTGATTCGACTTAGGGGGAGATGTTGCAAGCCACCAGAAGAAGTGAGCGTCCGAAGAAACCTCCCTCTCGTTTTGCTGAGGATTCAGGGTTTTCAGCGGAGCCACCTAAATCCACGAAGAAGAAGACTTTGAAGGGCGACAACCTGGAAAGTATGCCCACGAAACCTCACCTGATTAATGACTAGTCGAATGCTCCAATTTTGAAATTTTGTAATGCTTGTGGCATTAATTTTACTGAAGCAATGCATGATTGTGTTAATCATATACGTATGCTTGAACTGCAATGTAATGCCCCCGGGCCGGCGGAGACCTCTTCTGAGGTCTGCGAGATCTAATGTTTCCTTATGAATATTGTCAATTGGAACGTTAGGGGATTAGGGAGACCGGCTAAGCGGTTTCTTGTCAAGGACTTTCAGTTTACATTTTGCGGATGTTTGCTGCCTTCAAGAGTCTAAATTGGAAGAGGTCTCTCCTTCTGTGTGGAGAGAAATTGGTGGTAAGCATTTAGATCAATTCACTTGTGTCCCCGCTATCGGTACCGCTGGGGAGATTATAATCGGATGGATTAGCGTGATGATGAACGGTATAACCGTTAAGATAGGGGTCCACAGTTTGACTGTGGAGTTCTTTTCTGTGGTAGAAAATATGTTGTGGCGCTGTACCGCCATGTATGGGCCAAACGCGAGAAATTTAAAATCGGCCTTCTGGAAGGAACTGAGAACTTGTGGGGGTGGCCCGCATATTCCTTGGATTATTTGTGGAGACTTCAACGCCATTTTTTCCATGGAAGATAAGTTGGGGAGGGGGCTCGCTATTTGGTGGACATTAATAATGCGAATGATTTCTTACATGGAATGAATTTATTGGAGCCTCCTATGATTAGAAGAATGCTCACTTGGACAAATGGTCAGGCTGATCCGATTTGGGTGAAATTAGGCCGGTTTTTAGTGAATGTCGAATGGATGATTCTCTTCCCAAAAATGATTCAGAAATGTCTTCCTGGAGTGGGGTCAAATCATGTCCCAATCCGTTTAGAGTTGGGAAAGCATGTGTCCACTCCTAGACCTTTCCGCTATGAGCTTGCTTGGTTCACTGCGTCTGATTTTCACGAGTTAGTGGTTCAGTGGTGGGGGTCTTTGGCTCCTACGGGTTGTGGGGCCTTTGTTATAGCTAAAAAGGTGACAGCTCTGAGGAGTCATTTTCGTAGATGGGCAAAACTTTCCTTTGGCTCCATCAAATTGAAAAAGTTAGAATTGTTGCAGCAGATAGAAAAGCTCGATATTCTGAAAGAATCTAGGAGCCTGTCTCTGCAGGAGATTCAGCGGGGGTATTTGCTGAGGGAGAGACTTGGGGAGATGCACAAACAGGAGGAGATCTACTGGAGACAGAGATCTCGGATGCAGTGGTTAAGAGAAGGGGATAATAACACGAAATTTTTTTCATGCGGTGGCTAATGGACGTAAAAATAGGAATTATATTCCCTACTTATGTCAGGATGGCATTGATGTCGCTAATCCACGTGATATTGGCCAAGTGTTTGTGACTAGGCTTGGCCAACAATTTGGGACGAGAAGGACCTCGAGGTACAAGATTGATTTAAACGCCCTTTTTTATTCATAAGACTACGGTGGATTTATCGACGTTGGAGGGTCCCTTCTCAATCGAGGATGTGAAGGCGACGGTTTTTGATTTGGGAGGAGACAAAGCTCCAGGTCTGGACGGATTTCCGATTCAATTCTTCAAATAGTTTTGGGAGATGATTAAGGCTGATCTTTTCCAATTATGTGAGGATTTTTTTACTGGGAGAGCAAATTTGGAAAGGATTAATTGGGCTAGCATTGCGCTCATTCCTAAGGTGTCTGCTCCTGAGGGCCCAGGGGATTATAGACCCATTAGTCTTATTAACTCCTCACTAAAAATTTTGTCCAAGATTTTAGCAACTAGGCTTAGTAAGGTGATGAACGTGTTGGTGGATAGGGAACAGTCAGCCTTTCTAAAAGAAAGATGTATTCTAGATAATGTGGCAATGGCAGAAAGAGCTGATTTTTAGTATTCATAAATGCAGATTGCCAGGGTATATTCTCAAAGTTGATTTTGCTAAGGCCTTTGACCATGTTGACTGGGATTTCCTGTTCGACTTGCTTAGAACGAGGGGTTTTGGTGAATATTGGATTGGGTGAGTGTATTTTGTTTTCTTTGAAAGCAAATAACTTAATAAATAGCTCGCCAAGTGGTTACATCCGTTACCAGCGAGGTCTTCAGCAAGGTGATCCGTTGTCCCCCTTGTTGTTTGTCTTGGTCACAGATGTGCTAAGTACGATGTTTTCCCATGCATTGACCTCCAAAGTTTTGGTTGGAGTGCCGCTTGGGAATTTCGGAAGTCGGTGTAATCTACACTATGCGGATGACTTGTTGATCTTGACCACGGGTGGGTTAGAGGATCTGCAGATTGTTAAACTGCTTCTCCTTTGTCTTTGAAGGAATGACTGGCCTTGAGAGCAACTTCTCTAAAACCTGCCTGTACTCAAGTAATTGGGGTGCCCTTTCTCGAGAAGAAGGCAGCGGAGACTCTGAACTGTCAAGTGGGGCTCTTACCTATCACTTACTTAGGATTTTAGATTTCTGGCAGACGACCTCGACGGTAGGATTGGAAAGGGGTGATCCTTAAAGTGAGGAAAAGACTTGCATCAGTAAAAGGAAAACTCCTCTCGTTAGGTGGACGTCTTACCCTGGTCAACTCGGTCTTATCTGTTTTGCCAACTTACTAGATGTCGATCTTTCGGCTACCTTCTTGGGTGGTTAAAAAGGTTGATCAGATCTGGAGAGATTTTCTTTGGTCTAGCCCGGACATTGACAATCCTGCTTGCCGTCTTGTGAGTTGGAAAATTCTCTGTCGACCGCGGGACCAAGGAGGTTGGGGTATTTTGGACTTGTGCACCTTCAACTAGGCGTTACTGGGAAAATGGTGGTGGAAGTTTTTGACGGACAAAAATTGGTGTTTAACGGTAGTGATCCAGTTTAATTACTCAATGTTGAGCTGGGATTTATTTCCCAAACAATAGGGCCGCATTTCCTTCTTTTGGAAAAGAGTGATTGGCAGTGTCCCTACGCTGCGGGCCTGCATACGTCATGGGATTCGTTCTGGTCTGAAAACATGCTTTTGGAAAGATGTTTGGCTTAATGGTTTGGCCCCCATGTATGTGTGGCCTGAGATTTTTGAGACTTCTCAACATCAAAATGATACCGTGCATGGGCTCGCCCATCTGTTAACGGTTAATCCCTTTTCTGAGTTCCCGAGCATATTTAGGTACATTGAGCAATTAAGAAGTAGAGGCGGCGAGTCTGGAGATTTGGAAGTTTGGAATTTCACTGGGAATGGCATTTTCTCAGTGAAGTCCTTTTATAACTTCCTCATTGACGGTGGGTTGCGATGCCCTGTGGCTAGGTTCTTCTGGCGAAATAGGTGCCCTAAAAAGATAATTCTTTTTAACTGGTTGGTGTGGCAAAATAAAATTTTATCGCTGAAAAACCTAGAGAAATGGTGATGCAACAAACTCCCAACGACAACTTGCGTTCTTTGTAATCCGGCAGTTGAGTCGGTAGATCACCTTTTCATCCACTGCCCATTTTCTCGTCGTATCTAGGGATTACTTCAGCAGGCTACTGCACTTACCTGAGCCGCCTGACTCCATGGCCGTCCTTTGGGACTCATGGAGGCTGTCAGTTCGACATACTCAAAAGGACATTTGTGATCTTGTTGTGAAAGCACTAGTGTGGAATGTTTGGCTTACTAGGAATGACTATATTTTCAATGCCACTTTTTTGCCTGTGCATGCTGTTATTTTAAAAATTGACGGGATGCTTTTACTGTGGCGTTCTTCAGTCATGGATAGATCTCAAGGAATGCTTGAAGACTCTCTAGCTAGCATCCGTCGCAGCCTCGAGTTCCTAGACCCTAAAGCGGAGGAGCCAGTTGTGAACTCGGCTTCAAAGGAGGTCTATGATTCGAGGGTGGAGTAGCTTCCATGTTGTCGGATTGGGAGGAGGTGTTCTTCTTTTGCCTCTTTGTTGTTTTGTCTTTTGTGAAGTTTTGTAACCACCTCTAGTGGTTGGGTCTCTTGTGTTTGTTGGGGTTGTGCTTGTCTTTGTGTTATTCACTCTACTGTTGGTAGATGCCTGTATCTCGTTTTTTTTTTTAATGCAATTGATGTGGTTTATCCACTTTTTCAAAAAAAAATAATAATTAAAGAAAAATGGAAAGCGAATTTCACATACTAGTTATTGCGGTAATGAAAACAATTATTGATGGCGGTGATTCATAAAAAAAAATTATATGAATATATATATATATATATATAACAAAGAAAATATAAATCTCTAATGAGGAAAATGTTTGTACAAAAAAATTATTGGTTTTTGATAAAGACTAATAAAACAGTAAACATAGAATTAGATAAAATATCGATTTAATGAGAAAAAGAAATTGCACCATTTTTTATTCAATTGGCATCTAACAAATCATGTGCTATTTTTATTTGGTAGGGTAACCAAAAGAACAAAGCTAAACACTAAACCAATTTTAATTGTTGGGTACCATGGAATGAATCAATTGACAATACATGATATAACTCTTGCATGACCTCCAACAAACTATATCATTCTTTTTGATGTTAACTCATTAAACTCTAGCATTTGGAGTTCCATTAAAAGTACAAATTATTTTCCTTTTTTATTATTTTTATACATGTTCAACTTCATGAGAATGTTTTAAATAGTTGGGATGTTTTTATATGATGAAATCATAAGAGAGAGAGTTAGCAAGAACATCTACATCAAGCCATCTTTTCTTTATCAATAACAAACCTTTCTTGTCTTCTTATTATGTTAATTCATTTCTCAAGCTAGTTATTGTATTTATTACATTAACTTTAAAGATAAGAAAAGAAAAGAAATGAAATGAAATAAAATAAAATAGTGCATGCACCAAGGCATATGGCATGATGCAAAAGTGATATGATGTTTCTTGTGTCTATTTAGTTGGAGAAACACACCTTTCTAATTAGGGGTTGAGAATTAAATGTCTTTCAAATCTATATTATACATGTAATAAGTATTATTTAAATATTTTAAAAAATATATCATATTAAGAATAATTAAAAATATTTTTCCATTTTCTATTTCTTGAATAGAACATTCTTACTGATTCTCTTGTTTATAAATTATCACTGAGATTGAAGTTAAATTTTATTACATAAAAATATGTATATAATTTGAATTAATATTATAAAATGACTTTGAAACTTTTATAAATTATTATTGAATTTTTTAGTAATCTAAAAGGATGCTAGAGAAGTATCATTTTCTATGTATCTTATATTTTTTAAATGTTAAGATAGAATTAAGTTTATTGATACATAGATAGATACAGTAAAATTTAAAAGGGTATATAAGTTGAAAACCAAATTAAGTAAAAATTAGGCAACCATTTATATAGTGAGGTATTTATACATAATTCCATTAATATATCATGATCAAAAGAACTAAATTAATTATAATTATATAATACTTCCCAATCACAATATTTAACTAACTAACTTAACAAAATGTAAAAACTCCAAAACTCTAAAATTAAGCTAGAAGAACATGATTAAGGCCTTGTGCACAAACTTAATCATAACCTCATCCACCTTCTGTTATGAATGCACTCCTAGAACATGCCAACATTTCATGCTTTTGAGGAATGAAAAAAGGACCATTAATTAACTCACCATGTCTTCTCTCTTCTAACCTCTGGTCAAACTTCCATGATTTCAAGAGAGAAGTTGAGGGCTCATTGGTACTACTTACACAACATAGTACTCTTGTTTAAATATTAATTATTTAATAAGATCTCTTCATGTGAGGTGTTAAAAGACAAGCTAATGTGGAGGAGTATGGAAAGTTCCAAGGCTTTGCATGCATGAACATGAAAGTAAGAGTTTGTTTGCATGGGTGTACGATGGCCGCAAAATTAGGTAATGGTTCAAAGGATGAACAGGGTGGTCAACTTAATAAACTAAATATTAAAGGCACATATAATCTTCTTTGAGTTTGTTTATTTGTGTACTATAATACACTATATAAATATATAAGTAAAACTAAAGTCATGCATGCTCCCCTTCCTTACAATATAGAGAAGGACGTACTAGTTTTGATAATGTGTATATATATATTTAAGTAAAACTAGCTAGAGGAATGCATGCCTCTTCCTTAGAATAGAGTAGGTGGGACGAGTTTTGATAATATATATATATATATATATATATATATATATATATATATATATGCTTGCACAATGCAATAGGATGGATAGTTGTGTTCAAAATTATTGACTCTTGATTATTTTAATTTTTCTTTGTAGGGTTTGTTGATCCATTTTGTATGTCATTAAAAAAAAAAATACAGTTTTAATTTGGTGGCTTTAGTTCTTGTAATCATTTAGTTTATCACTTGTAACATGATGGAGCTAGAGTTACCTACGTGACATATATAAAATAAATAAATAAATAAATAAATAATAATAATAATAATTTCTTGTTTTCTTGCATGCCATATAACTCATATAGTAAGAGTTACAAATTTGATTATTACAAATGTTTAAAATTAATGCCTATATAAGATTGGAGTAGATTGAGAGATTGGTTATGGAACTCAAGCATATCATGAGAATTTGTTAATTTTCTTAAATAGTAATTAGCATTCTAATCCTTGAAGAATAATAAAAATTATTGAATATTATCACTTTATATTAAAAAATTATATAATAATCCTTAATATATATATATATATATATATATGTGGTTCTGAATTATTGAATTTAAATGATGTTCATGGTCTTCAAAATATTATGAATATGGACAGGACATGCTTCCCAACCATGAAAATCAAAGTTTTATTTATTTATGTATGTCTTATTTTTATTTAAACATTAAATATATAAATTAAAAGGCTTCTTGTTTGATGAAACATCTCAATTATATATATCATGGATGGGCCAAGTGAGATGGTCCTTTCACTCTCAAAACTAGACTTGCTTGATGGATCTTGTCTCAATATGAAGACAACTAATAACTGTTACAATTCTTAATTAATTAATATCATAATAATTAAACCCTTTCTCTAATTAAATTTCGTTGGATAAAAGTTACAACAACACATCATAACAAAACTAAGGGCAAGGACTTAAAAAAAGAAAACATTTGCATATATATATATATATATATATAGAGGGAGAGTCTAAATATTACAGGAAAAAGTTAGGTATTCAGCTGTTATTTTGTGTTTTAAATAAATCATTTAATGTGATATATATGGACAAATAACTTTTTTTAATAAAAAATATATAAACTGAATAAATTTAAAATAATTTTATGATTTAAAATAAAATTAATGAGCTAAAACATAATCATTATAATATATTGCTGTCACAATAGCTGAACCATAAAGCTTTTGGCTCCCATGAGAAAGTTTAACGATTTGACTCCCTCTCTCAATGTGTGGTTAAATATCATTCGAATGTATGGGGTGATTTGTCCACATTGTTTAAAATAAAAAAAATCTTGACAACATATACTATAATAATTTTTATTTTTTAAAAAACTATTTAAGATATTTTTAATATTTTTGGGTGAAAAAGATAATGATAAATAGTTTAACTACGTTATTCATAGGAAATATATGATAAATCCTCTAAATTGTAAATTTATATAAAACATAATGAACTAAAACTAAATCAACCAACATATTGATCTTGGTCGCTTAAACAAATGATTTCAAGTTTGAATCTCGTATATATAAAAAAAACATCCGTTGAAAAAGACTTACTCTTTTATAGAGCTCTCATTACCTCATCCAGAATAGTTTGAAACCTGTGGCTCTTAAAAAATTAATGGGTCAAAAATCAAAATGAAAATTAAGTTAAATAATAAAATAAAATAAAAAGGGAAAAGAGTTGATGAGGGAATGATCATGAACCAAACATCTTGGAAACTTGTTGTACCCAATAATTAATCAAATGAAGAAGAATACAATTAATAAGGATAGATAAATATAAAGTTTTCCTACATTAGAAGGAAACACTAGATTGACAAAAATGAAACCTTTAAAAGGATGCAATGGTGTTGAAATCTAATTGCTTTCCATAATCTCAACTCACCATCCTTCCATTTGAAAAAGATAAAAGAACATAAAAAGAGAACCATCCCTTGTGTTTCTCCCATAGCATATGAATACAATGCCAAAACCAAGTGGCTAATATAAGGAGAACAAGTTAAGATAATCTAATTTCCTTGTATAAGCTCTAATGGAAATAGCAATTAATTAATTTATTGTAAACGTGATTATCAATCTTATCCAACACTAAAGTAAAAGACCAAATTTTTGTGCAAACTGAAATGAATTATTTATTTATTTATTTATTTATGGTAAATTTATGCTATATATCAATTAATAAAGCTAGTATACTATAACCAATCATAACAATACTATTTGATTATAACAATAGGGAGTGAGCAATTTACTTTATAAAGATATTGAAAAAAATGATAACAAAGAGGAGGATACTAAAAAACTACAATAATAACAAAAGGATTGTTCTTTCTCACTTAAGGTGCATCAAATTGATGTATTAATAATACCTTAACAACCTTAGCTAAGAAAATTAGTATAAATGAAAACTAAATTAAAAAGATAACATAATCAACTATCTGTAGAAATTAACAAACATAAAAGCTAAGAAATTAACATTTTAAGCTTTTACTCTTGAAGTAAAATCCTAGTAATTGGTAGAGACCTTCAAAAAAACATTTTTAATATATTTTATACTGTGCTTAATTACTCTTAATATATGATCAAAAAGCATACTCTATGCTATCAAAATTTTCATATTAACTCTGAAATCTCTTTGTTCATCCTGCAACATCACCTTGGGACAACATAATATATTTTACCAACTGTAAATCAACTCTGCATCAATAAAATAAAATGATTAAAACTCCTAGAAACATATATATATATATAAACATGTAGAGTCTATTTGATACAAAGAAAATTTGAAGCACAACACAACACAACTTTTTTTGTCAAATAGGATAAAAATACAACACAAATATAAAAATCAAATACAACACAACTTTATAAATTTTTTTATACCCAAAAAACCAAGGTACAAAAATTTTGCCAAGTTACAAGCTATCCTTGATTAAAATAAAAATTATGTATTGTCCATTGACCATCGAGTATAAAACTTATGTTGTAACTCAACCATTTGTATTGTGCTTTATTGCTCCTGATGTTCTCATCGGCAAATCAAACAGACCCATACCGACCCATAAAGAGAGATGAATCATGAATGGATGCTTGTGGCGTTAACTCTAAAAAAGAAGTACCAGATAAAAGAAGGCAAAGGGTTGGAGAAAGATGGTAGGAAGGCATCAAAATCAGAGTTTGCTATTGAATTGAAGCAAAAGGGGGGAAGTTATTCCAAGTGTTTCCTTTAAGTTAAGCAATTCAATAAGTGCAGCCATCTTTCCTGGCTGTCTATTTGCCATGCACGTCCAACACTTTGATATTCATGCAACGTACCTTTCAATGCTGTCATCTTGCCCTCTTTCTCCCCTCCATCCTCACATGCATCCCCAGCAAGGGGACCCCTCCCCCAACCATACTCTGGCATCTTCTTCTTTTTTCGTCTTCATTTTGTAGACCGCTTTCGACAAATTTGCTTTCTTTCTTTCTCTCTCTCTTACCTACCTATATCATCATCACCGAATGAAGATAATGTGTATCATATTTATCAAGATCGAAAGTAACTGAACTTCAATAATATATACATCTAACAAAAATCAACTTTTAATTGCATATATTAATGCAAAGAAAAAAAAAGAAAAGGTTGAGAAGGAGTTTCTGACCTGCTGGTTAATAGATGAGCTCAATGCAACTTACAATGTCATATGAATATGTTTATGCCAATAGATGCTGAGGATATATTGTATATAGCTCTTATGTCGCATACATACTAACCAACAAGTTAGTCAATTATATGATATTAGAGGAGTTTGAACCAATCAATTTACTTTTAATCTAGCTAGTTGAGCAATATAAGGAAGAACAATTGGATATTACAAAATAAAAGATTCATATATAGCATCCAAGAGATTAGTGTAATTCACTTGGTCCAGCCAAATACCAATAGTTTTACTAGTAAAAAGTTTTTCAAAGAGTAAAAGCTGAAAAATGAAGTAAAAGGTGAAAAACTCAAAAATGGTGTTTGGTGGAATCTCTAAAATTAAAACTGAACAGACTTTCTTTTGTGAAGAAGATTTAGGAGAAAAAAAAAAGAACTATTTCAGGAAATTAAATAACAATAGAAAAAGTGCTTTTCCTTGTCCAAAGAACTAACAACTAACCTTGGAGAAGCAGCCATAAAAACTTCTTTGCGGTTGGGTTGGCAACTTTGCAATAAATGAGTCTGAAAAGGACAAAGCTCATGTAAGTTATTCATGTTGACATCCTCCGTCCCTCCAAAGAAAACTGATTAATGGAGGGCTTGTCTTATATAACAAGTGAATGCAATCACGGTACAAGCCACAGCTGAGTTTGGTCCAATGTGAAGAAGGGACAAGAAGCATATAATTGACTTTTGCCAGAATGTCTTTGTTCTATCTCTGAACTTGTTCACATGCATCATATGTGCTCAATGTTTCACAAGCCAACTTCCATAAATCCAGTTGTTGGAACCTTGTGATTCCATAAATACCCCTGTAAAACCAAGATATTTGCTTTGCATGTATGTGAGAAATTGCAAATTTCATAGACATGCAATTATGAGAAGTGCAAACAAATAGTCTGTTGAGATATAATAAAATATGTCAAATAAACACAAGTTTAGCACATGTAAACAATCTCATAAAGTTAAGTTTTACAGAGAACACACCAAGAACATTATATAGTCCTGCATCAGTCCGTAGTTTGAGCTTTCTGACTAAGAGTACTGCAAATTTGAGAAATATATCAGAATAAAATAATTTATTGGAGGAGATAAAACTCGTATGATATTGAAGAAATTCCTATAGCATATAGAGCATAAACGACAACATTGATGAATAACAGCATATAGAACCACCTGATAAACGTGTTTACTTCTTTAAAAATGAAAATAAGCAATCTCAATTCAATTAATCTCATACAGATTTGCAGCACCACTGGTCATATCAATACAGCAATTCAAGTCAAATCCTGGAATTGGCCCAAAGGCAAAAAGCCTGTCAGGCTCTGGTGCTTCCTCATAGGATTCGTAAGGTCTAGTCAATGAAAGACCATAATGCCTTGAAAAGTAGTTAAAAATTCGTTTAATGCATTAATCCAAAAATATGAGACCAATCCACGGAAAGACAAATGCATTCTATGTTATCTGTGATGATGCAAGCAATGCATCCAATTCAGCCAATTCGTTCAAGAATCTCTAACAATATAATCAGTATGTGACACCTTCCCTTGTGGTATTTCATTGATCTTGATGTCCTACAGAATGCAACAGGAGATCCAGATCCAGAAATTGGCGAAATTAAACATCTAGTTAGGGCAGGTGAAGAAGCCAAGGTAACAAGATTAAGGTTTACGACAACTTTTGGACACTAAGAAAAAGTATACATTTCCCTTTTGCTCTTTATTGTTCTTTAGATTATCTTTGCATAATGTTCTTCAACCATTTGACAAATATTCTTATATGTGTATACCATAAAAAATAAAAATCATCTAAAAGGGCTTCGGGAGAAATATCATTCCTAAGTAACCTGACCTTTTCTGAGTTTTAAGTCCTTAATTTTAGGTTTGTTCAATTTGCTAAAGTAGATTCAGTACTACTACACGTATCTAAACAATTTTGGCTTTATTTTTAGGATAGGAGAAGTTGATTAATAAGCTTCTAGATTTGATCAAAAGATCAGACTCTGTGCAACATACAGAGCTGCCACTAAAGCATCTCACCACAAGAGAAGGCAGCAAAGACAATTGTAAAGTTTGCACATTTTGACAGATCATCTATATGACTTTCACTGTACCCATGAAGGACATTCAGTTTTTTAGTTCTAAATGCTAGGAATTAAACGTGTCTACTTTCTCTGTCTAATCATGTCCACATTGATTTAACAAAAGGGAAACTGAGGTAGTAGCTGTAACAATTAGGGTGTAGCCAAGAAAATAACAATGCCTTCTGAAGTATAACATGACAGTTCAAAGCATTTGAAAAAGTATTCTCTAGGTTGATTATCCAGACTTCAGTCATTAGATCAACAATGATGTCTAACTAAAAGGATAATAAAACCGAATAACTATGATATGACAAATCATGAACAAACACCGGTAGTTTTGACATCATTCAACCACCAAAATGGGTCAGAAACATGAAAACCCATCTAAAAGATATAGGAAGCTCTAGCAAATCTCTGACATTAGAAAGCTGAATAATGCTAGGTTCCATGGTGTTCTATCAAGTCGAAATGAATTCAGATGAACTGAAACATTTTTGTTTCTTGCAGCGAAGTGCAGAAAGAAATCCGTGCAAAGAGAGAATGATAACATGTAAAGATAAATAATCATATGTTACACTGAGAACAATCTTAACACCCAATGCATGAAATACCAGTTCAGCAACAAAGGCTATTTAAAAGGACAAGAAAAGACAGACCAAGGACAATAATGAATGAACACGTTATGTAGAAAATTGATCCTCAAGAAAAGTTGAGCAATAGCTTTTTCTGTTTTTTTACCTCAAAAAAACTCATGAATATATTTCACCATCGATAGCATTCAAGGGAGTAGGTAGCACAATTAAAGTTGCTGCTTGATCTATTGGCAAAGCTAGTGCATAACCATGTGGTACATCCTTGTATAACCCACATTGCCACGCATACCTAGTGGTATAACATTCACTATATCTAAGGTATTTAGCTGTAATTTGGTAATGACATTATAGAGAATGTTACAAGGATGATAAAGGAAACACATGAAAACAGTTCTCTTATGTATCATTGAACTTCCTGAAGTGTACACAACTGTTGGCAGATGATTATCCCATTGGTGCTCCATTAATAAATAAATTAGATCTAAGGTCTACAAACTGAAGCTGAAAATCAGATTGTAACAGAAGTAAAAGATATCTAAAATGAAACCAATCTATGAAAATCAATGCTAGATAACTCACAAGCAGACAGCAGGTATCAAATGCAACTATTAGGAACTTTTTATGCAATTTTGAACACATTTGAACTGAATATACCATGAGAATCCCTATTTATGTGTGCCAATTCATGGCAGAAAGATAAGGGGATCGAGCTGCATGGTTGACATAATATGGCACAATACTATTACAATATAGAAGCACAGACGCAGATATCACCCATCCTCAATTTAAGATAACACATTCAAAATCTGCAATAAACACAAAAATTTACATGAGATATCACTACAACAAAGATGAATATCAAAGAAAAAATATTAAGAAATGAAGTTCAGAGACAACAAATCAAGATATTGCAAATAAATATCACATATTGGTGAACATTAGCTTCAGGGTAGGATGCCATAGAAACAAAAGACCAAAGAACTTTGAAAAAGTTAAAATCTTGATCTTTTACATCATGAGAATTTCATTTGCTCAATTGAGAATTTTCTTGTATGATCACACCTCTATCATATAATATCAACAACCGGATCCATAACAAATTATTTATGGGATGGTTTGCATATATGCCTCTTTTGTTTTCTTTATCCTATTTCTGCTACAATAAATGAAATAAGGGAATAAAAATCAAAACTTCAGTGTCCAGTGCACATAACTTTTCTGTTCCATGTTTTTTTTTAAAAGCTCAACTTTTCCTTCATTTGCTTCTTTATTCTTCTCAACATTTTTGTGCTTTTCACAAAGCCATTCTATTGGCCATGGATGTGAAGGAATTCCAAGTTAAATAAGGTATAATTGCCTTTCATCCGAGCAACAAACTCTTTCAACTGGCTACAATGTTCCTTAGCTGATTCTTGTTCTAGATTAAGCATTAATTTATGCAATTTAAAGAGCCCAAAAGGGGAAAATAGAGATACTTCTCAAAAGTCCCTTATTATAAACCCTGGTACTCCAAAGTTAAAGTGAAATTGATGCAAAACATGGCCTCCATTATATTTATCATGTTTTATGTTTAAAAGTTGTCTAAGAATTAAGATCATGTATTTAGGTGCCAAGAGTGGTTTGGTACTTCCACCATAAGCGCGCCAAATCTGACGGGTTTGTTTTGAATCTTATTATAAGGTAGTTTTCATCATGTCTAGAAGTCTAGATAAATTCTAGTTTAAATAATTCTTCTCCTATTTGAAATCTAACTTAGATGAGATCTTTGATCTCTATAAAAAGAGATGAATCTTCTCAAGCAATTAATCAATGAAATATTCTTAGAATTTTTTAGGTTAATGTGATTGCTTAGATTCTCTACGAGTGATTGATTGATGGATTTCCTACATAATCTAAGCAATTACACTCAGAAGATGAAAAAAGGCAATCACACCTTAAAAGTAATTCATTGATTGATTTCCTAAGAAGGTTCTTTGCACTTTTTATAGAGATCATAGATCTTTTCTGGGTAAAGTTTGATTTCAGATATGGTAAGAATTACTTACACTAGACTTCTACACTTACACATAAAAACTCAATTTATAATAAAATTCAGAATAAACCTATCAGATTTAGTGCCGAAAGCTGAAATTACCAAACCACCCCTAACACCTAAATACATGATCTTAATTCTTAGACAAGATAATAATGGCAGCTCATGTTGTGTCACAAATAAGCTAAGGCTTTCAAGCTTGTGTTGCACCATCTTACCCCACTTCACTAAATAATTAATTCTAAGCCTAAAGAGCATCCATGCGCCTAAACATTGCCATTATTTGCTACGATAAGAGACAAAGAAAAATTAGTCTACGTTCACAGACAAAGCAGAGTTTCATATAGTCAGGAAGATAATTCTAGCAATTACTAATGTAAAAAGCAAAGAAAGTTCATTCATGAAAATGAAGCACAAAACTTCCTCTACCAACCCAAGCCATCATCACGCTTCCTCTACCATATCAAAATGAAACTTGTACCACTGTCAGCTCAAACCAATCCTTCTTGAGATAGCATAAAACTCACTATTAAGGCATCTCATCAATTAGTGGCATTGTCTCAAATTATTTTTTGAAGAAAATCCTGTCTTATGATCATTTATTTGGTAGTACTTCTCTCCATGTCTTCTTTGTAAAAACGAAGCACAAGATGGGCAGTCCACACAATATAAACATTCATTTCAGATGAACATTGACGCAATATGCATAAGCCCTGTTTAATACAATAAAAAATCCTTCGGTAGATGATATAAGAGTACAATGACAGGGAAAACAAGAATGGAAAAAGACTTGAAGCAAAATTTCCAAATTCACTTTCTTTTGTTGATCTTATTCCACCCTTCTATTGTAGACCTCATTCTCTTGTCAGGTATCACCTGGCACCTTCTAAAACAAAATTCAGTTTTATTTGCATCTCTTCCTGCCTCTCCAACAGTCGCATGCTTCTGTCAACAATTAAAGACCAAGCAAAGCATAGATTGAGTGCTGTAGGTTCAGGGACATATGGCAGTAAGATTATGTCAGTATTTTTGCTTTAATTTTTCATCAATTGGAAATTGATATCAAACTTTTGTCCATGCTAGCTCTTTATCTGAACTTTTGGCATTAAGCCACCACACTGACTACTTATAGCTTTTCTTGCACAAATAGATCTAGACAACAGTATCTGACAAAGAATATAGGTTTAAGTTCACTTAAAACAGCCACCGTCGCAAATGTTCTCACTCCACAATACCCATATTGGACTGCATAAATAATATACACAGGTGTGATAAACTTAAGTGTACAGCCAAAATACCTGGTGCAAAGTCAGCATCCCTGCTTTCAAAAATTGGAATGAAACTCTGTTTGTTCATCTCAGGTGTGCTTCCACATTTACTATTTATAAAGCCCAGAGGCAAGGATTGGAAGCTTGAAGTGAATGTGAATCCCATCTTGAGTGCCAAGACCCAACTAAATCAATCTCAAGGCCAACAGTGTGACTGAAGCCCCAAAGGCTGTATCTTTTCAAATGTCCCCAACATGTCCTGACTCCACAGCACTTCCAAGATTCAAATAACATTATAAGTCACTTAAAATCTTGTACTTTTCATCCCTAGAAGACATTACTCAATGCATTATGATCATCAGAAACAATATCAGCAGAAGACCTTGCACTGAAACCGCCAGTACCCAATTCCTTCCGCGGTTTTGGAGATAATCCCTTGGCCAACATCTCCTCATCATACTTCCTCGCTATATCAACCATCCCCTTCTGTAACAGAGCATCAATCAACGCATTATAAGCAAATGCATCCGGGCTACACCCATGCTCCTCCATTGCCTTCCAAACAAGTAATACTGGCCTAAGAAACCCCCACCTCCCAAACTTGTTCATCAGCATCACATAAGTGTCCATCCTTGGCCGGCATCCAGTATTAACCATCCTATCAAACAACCAGAGGATCTCCTTAGGCCTATTAAGGTTCCGAAAGAAACAGTGGTATGTAATCACATTGGGATCACATCCCTTCTTCCTCATCTGTTCAAAAAAAGCATATCCCTCATTAATCCTCCCATCCCCGCACAAGAGCTTAATAATTGTATTGAAAGTCACTACATTTGGCTCACAACCCCTTTCAATCATCTCTTTGTACAGCGTTATCGCTCGATCAACACCATCTGACTTCCCTACTGCCTGGATAACAGTGTTGTAAGCGACAACATCGAGAGCAATGTTCCTACTCCTCATCTCCTTATAGACCTTGATGGCTTTCCACGGCTTGCCAGACTTGGAGAGGATGTCCATGTAGATGGAGTAGGAGTGAAGGTCCTTGGCGACTCCCTTTTGATCCATCTCCTCCCAGAACTCGCGGCAACGTCCCCACCACCCCATCCGGAGCCAGCCCCGAAGAAGCATGTTGTAGATCTTAGTATCGATCGGGAAAGGAGGGTTCTTGCAGAGGTCAGCCGCTTCAATGACGTGCCGATGGTCGCAGAGGGCGTCAATGAGGAGGCTGAAGGTAGCGGCGTCATAGAGGCCAAAGTCAGCAGAGCGCCGGAAAGCATCAAGCGCGTCTTGAACGAGGTGTGCGGCGGCGAGGCGGTTAAAATGGGAGCGGAGGACGGAGCGATCCGGGGAGGGGTTGATGGAGATGATGTGAGACCATGCGAGAGTGAACTCGAAGTGCTTACCTAGAATGGAGATGAGAAGAGAATGGGTGGCCGGAGTGTGGATAAAGCGGGACGAGACCCAACGGAAGAAATCGACGGCGCGCGGCCAGTCATCGGAGTAGGAGGCGAGGGTGGCGAGGACGGTGTCCTGGTCGAAGTCCAGCGACGCCGACGCTTGATCTGGGGGACGGGGAGGGTGGTGGCGGGCATTGCTAAGGAGGGGAAGAGCTCCGGCTATGGAGCTCGGAGGAGAGCGAAAGGGCGCGCTAGGGTTTAGGGTTTTCATTTTGAGAGCTCTTCAATCCATTTTGTAATTCATGTTCTTCATCCAAGGAGTTTGGCTATTTTTCACATGCACCCTTGCCAAACATCATAATTTCATTTCATAATTTCATTTATATACATATATATATATATATATATATATATATGAATATCACCATACGTCAAGTGCGGACATTTATAGTACATCCGCCTGCTTTGAAAAATAAAAAACTAGAGGAAAACAAATATAACTTGGTATAACAACACTAGTCTTAGACAGCTGTGATTGTGATTAATTATATTATGTAATAATTATGATCGGACAATTGAGATAATTACAGGTTTTGAAAAATTAGAGATAGAAAGACACAAACACGAGTTGGTATAGCAACAATAGTCTTAATAGTAACCAAACTATGTTCCATCAACTGGTGGTTGGGTTGTTTAGTCAATTTTTATTACTTTCTTTCCACGTGCTGGTAGAAATAGTGTCAAGAGTTCATATTGTACCATCAACGAATATTTGTAAAAGATGCAACCTCTATGTATACATGCGCCATTTTTTAGAAAAATAAAAATAAAAATTTGTGAAATTATTTACCATACCTTTTTATTTTTGTTTGTTTAATTTATATGAGTATTTTTTAATTTTTGTCCGGCTTATACAAGTGGAGAACACAGTTGTTCTAAAGAGCTCAACTCCTTATACGCGCCTGTCGCTAACACTGTAACACATGACACATGATTTGTCCAAATTTATAAAAAAAAACCATTTTAAATTTACATTAACCATATTTATGTTTATTCAATGAAAATCATAAAAACATGTATTTATATTTTTTTATGCTCTGCATTATAGAAATAATTTAACCATAGTATGTAAAAAAAATTAATTGCAAATTTTATTTGACAGAAAATATAAATTTTTTAATTTATTGAAAAAGGCTTAATTGAAACTATTAAAATCCTAAATTATGAAACCAAAATTCACTCCCCAAAGACACTTCTTGTTGTCTGTTTGCAAAGTAATACAAGAAATTATAAATTTTGTTATTATTGTCAAAGGGTTTTGCATATAAAAATCTTATAAAATTTTACCATTAGAGTTAATTTTTTCATAAGTCACTTACCTATAGCATTATTTTATTTTGATAACTTAACTTTTAATTTGCATTATCACTATTGATCACTTATCTTCAATTTTATTTCACTAGTCAATCACTCAGTTGATTTGAAAAAAACAATAATTGATATGGCAATAAAAAAATTTTCAAATTTGGTGATATGTACAATCTAAATAAAAACGGCTAATGTGTCACTGAAAAACTGACACATTTTCCGCCTATCACATAAAATATTTAATTCCCAAATCAGTCATTTCCCAAATCAATCAAATGGCTGTCCGATAAAATAAAATTAAAGATAAATAACTATTATAATGCAAATTAAAATTCTATTATCAAGTAAAACAGAACAATAATTAAGTGACATGAAAAAATTAACCCAGTAACTTAATCATCTGAAAAACAAGAAATTATAAAATTCAAAAGATTACTAATTTCTAGCATAGAAGTAAAATATAACAATTACATAAATAATATAATGAAAATGCATTAAAGTATAAAAGTTGGCATTTTTATCAGAAGAGTGATGAACAATTGGTTTATGAACATCATATGATGCTTAATAACAGCATCAAGAATAGCCTTATTTACACCTTCACTTAAATGATACACATCAGCCTCATCAAATGAGCTACTCATTTTCCACTGCACCAAACTCTCCAATTCGATCCGTCGGCGATACGACATCTACGATACAATTAGAGCCACCTCAATAAAACAAACATACAGTTCAAAGACGGAAAAAAACTTCGATGCCGAAACAATGTGATCAATTGAAACAATGTAGCCCTTCCAAATGACCCTTGACATTTTGGAGACCTTCGGCAGATATACTCCGTCGTACTTTTGATTTCTGGACTATTATGGGTGGCGGAGGATCCAAGTGGAAGCAGATCATCACGGCCGTTAGATTGTCGTCGGCACCTCGCCTTATTGCCTCCTCGACCAACTGTTTGCAGCACAACTTCGCATCGTTGTGCTCTTGTAACTTTCTTCGAGCAAAGTCTACTGCATTTTGGTTTGAGAAGACATCCCATAAGCCGTCACTGCCTATTATCAAGAACTCGTCGTCCTTGTTTAAGGTTATTAATTTAAGTTCAGGTTCAGCACTCAATGGCCCCCCGGGTTCACCGATGGTCTTCATCCCCTCAAGATGCCAATCTCCGAGCGCACGGGTCACTCCGAGCTGCCCGTTTAAGTAACCATCATCGACGTAACCTCCGAGAGATTCAATCCGTTTTCTTTCCTTGAGACAACATGGCCTATGATCTTTGGACATTTCGATTGCCATCCCGAGTCGAGAAAGAACTGCTCGGCAATCACCGGCGTTAGCAACAAGAAGAGACCTGCAGTATTTTCCATCATTAGCCAACAATGGGCATCGAAAAGGATAATCAAAATTAGCTGTTGGGAAATTATGATATCACAAGAATGAACTGTAAGATGATTGTTTCGCAAATCGACAGTCTTCAAGAAAATGAAATTTTCGAAACAAAGAGAAAGTTATTGACACAAAGAAAAGATTTGCACCTTCCAAATATCATTGCTGTGAGTGCTGTTGTTCCAGAAGAAAGAGTGGACTGACGAGAGTATGTTTCAGTGTCGGTTTGCACGAATGACCTCGTGACTACTTTTTCGAGCTCAAGTGGGAAATCTGCATCTTCGACGATGACCCGAGGAAGATTGTCACGGACAAATTGAGCAGCACTTTTGCCTCCATGTCCATCAAAAACCTGAACATATACTTCGAATTAACAAATCATGCCAGTTTATACAAACTAGTGTAGATCAAAACATGCTTGAAATGATAAAAGTAATAGCTGTTGCTTTGACCAATTCCACAGTTTTAATCTAGGACTGTTCAGATGTTAGCCATTAACAAAATAATAGATTATAAAAATTCAATGTTAAAAGTAAATGCTCATCATGAAAACTCATAAATTATTCACAAACTCATAAATAAAATTTTAATGCTTCTAACTTTTCAGAATGGTTAGAGCAATAGAGAAAATCTTTAAAAAACTTATTTATGCCTGGTTAATCTTTTTTACCACAATGTTTACATCATAAACATTCAATGTTTGTACCTATGTACATCATCAAAGAACCTAAAGATTTGTTTCTTTTATTGTTATCTCAAGAAAAAACTTTAAGGTCAAATTATTAATAATATACATATATGTCATGAATGAAATACAATACCAAGATAGTGCGACACAAGCAAGCTAACAGAAAGAAAAACATTTCATGGCATATAATAATCTCTTCTTCAACATTAATCCAAAAGGACATTTATGAAGACAAAAAAGCAAATTGAGGCAATAGTAGACTACTCATAAGTTTTCAACCGAAGAACCACTCATCATGATTACAACCACAAATACAGAGATGGTACACTACCAAGCACAAATATGAGCAGCGAGCACCAAAACAAGGTTATCAGAATTAGCATATAAATAACAAATAAACACTCACCCCATAGAACGAAACAACATCACCGCCCAAATAGCAAGAGCCAAATTTCTTAGCAAGATCAGTAATGCATACATGTGTATCTTCCATATACTCACGACTGCCGATATCAGACCACTCCCCAGATCGAATACTTGGTACAAAGTCCTTGGACAAGTTTTCATTGCCTTCTGTCGCCACTGTGTTCTCACAGATTTTTTCCATCTGCAATAGCCAGGGAATACAATTAGAATGAGAAATTCAATGAAAGAAACTTTACAAGTAGGGTCTCCAAAAACCCCAAAAAATTTGCTAAAAACAGATCAAACATGTGATAGCTCAAATTCGGCAAAAGTAAATAGTAATTGATTTCACAACAAGCCCAAGAAAAAGGTTTATTATCATAGACACATAATTAAATTACCTTCTTACATCTAATCATTGATTAAAACTACTTCCAATTTAGCACAGATCACTTTGTTTTCAGTAGCTTATATTTTATTTCCACCAATCCAAATAAGATTCTCATATGTTCATTCCATGGATATGCTGTTATATTATTTCTTTATCACAACAACTCTTTATAATATGGAAAAAGACAATTGTAATAACAATTTTATGCAATCAACTTTTTATATCATTCTTGCAGCAAAGCCACATCTTTCAAAAGCTTTTGTTTTTTGATATTTACATACCTTAGAGGTTGAATATTGTCAGTCTACAGAGACTTTAAAAAATAAAAAATAAAAAACTCTCAACATCTCTCTTGAGCACTAAGAACACAGAAATTTTAGATTCACACAAAACATCAATTCTATAAGAGATTCACCTGGTATCTTACAAGACACTTTACAAAACCAAATGTACAACCTTTTTCCCATAAGAAGAAATTTTTTGTTTTTTAGCATTCAAACCTGACTAATTCAAGGCAGAAAGTGACATAGGGTATATTAGAGAGATAACATTTAACCACATTAACAATGAAAACAAAATCATGGCTAGTAAATCCCCTGATATTTCCAAAAGAGAACTACAAGAAGGTGAACATTAGTAAATGCATATTTAAGATAGTCATGGAATCATCCAAAAAAGTGAAGCTTCTAGAGAAAAAAAAAGGTTGAAAAATATGTAAAGGAACTGAATTACATGTAATGACAAAGAGGACATGATGGGTCTTAAGTGTCATGCACTCACTTATTGCAATAATGCTGTCTTAAGCACAACTTATCAATATACATCATGGACAAATACCCAAACAAGCAATATTGGAAGAAATTGGAATAAGAAACAGAAATATAAGAGGAATTGTGGAAATTCCTTCAAATCAAACACCATTTAATGCAACTATCATGTTAACATTCGGCAATATTCAAAATAAGCAGCTTGAAATAAGACAACTTGGAAAATAAATCAGGAAAATTACCAAATGCAAAAAAGGACAGAAAATAGCAAGTTGAGAAACAAAAGAAAAACACAAACAAAGAACTGGAATAAATCTTCTGATTAAACCATTGAAGATTAAAAGGAAGAACCTTTCAGGCAAGGAAAACAAAAGAAAATCACCGAATTAGATTTTTACATGCCACCAAATGTTTGGAAACTGTCTATTCTCAAAGAAACTGCTCAGATTCAATTTCACATGCCACCAATGAAGAGATTTACATGAACATGTCAAACCCCAATCACAACTAAACACCACCAAACCAAAAAATCACTAAGAACTCCAAACAAGCATTCTATTTTCTTTCCACTCAAAAACATAAACAAAGAAGATAAACAGAAACAAAAGAGCAAACAAAAACAAAGTTGGAAAGTTTAAATCTTTGCTCATCAATCCAAATATCAGAAAAGAAGTTGAGAACCCAAATCAAGCATAAAGACAGAACACAAAAGAACAAGCAAATTGCTCAGAAAAACACAGACACACACACACACACACAAAGCAAGCACCTTTCCATCTCACCTCACCATTTCACACCGAAACAACGCTGAAAATAAAAAAAGAAACAGCTCCCAAGCAAAGTACAGGGGCAAGGGGAGAAGAAGAAGAAGAAGAGTTAGGAGGACTCACATGAGGATTGGAAAGGCTGGAGCTTTTCCCCATCTGGGGCTTAGAAAAGTCCAGCTTTTCCATGTCTCCAGAGTTGTTCAGCTTGTCCTTGACGCACATGACTACTCCCTTCCCAAGAGAATCTCTTCAGCAACAGGCAAGAACCTAAACAGAACCACAACCCAAACAACAACCTCAATAAAAAAAAGGAGATCAAGGATGAAGAACACCACACAACAATGGACAGGAGAGAAGGTTCTGGGAATATCTGTGAACAAATGCTTACTGTTGGGATTAGTAGTAGTGAAAAGATGTGATTTTTATGAAGAATCAAAGAGAAAGTTGAGATTTTTTTTCCTTTTCTTTTGGAATTTTGCTAATTACTTTAAGACTTCTAGAGAGCTAAAGAATGTAAATAAAAACAAATGAAGGGGTATTTTGGAAACACGCGTGCAAGTTTGAGCCACTGAGAACTGGAGAGATTGACACCTGTTTGTTGAGATTTTTTCTCTATATAACATCATGGGTTGTCGGCACCGGTGGTGAGTATAGGAGAACTGTTACCTATTTATTTAAATTAATTAATTTATTTTATTTCCATAAATTTTGGATTACATATTCTCAAATTGAAATAAATAATTTTAAAATATTAAATTTATAAGGAGTCAATAGTCAAATGCATAAATTAAAAAACATGTATTTTTTTCTATAATTTTTTTTATTTGCACCAAATATATGTAACACCTTCAACCGAAATTAATATGTACATATAAATTTATAATTAAATATGCAAAATATTCACTATAATAATTAGGGTTGTAAAATAAAAATAATTTTTTAAAAATAAAATAATGTTTTTAAAAATCTTCTTTCCTATTAAAACACATGTTCAAATCTGTTCTTGCAATTTAGTATATGAGAATTAGAAGGATATTTTTCTTGAAAGAAAAAATCTATATTATTTATGAATGGGAGGAAAGGAAAGTGATTTAAATATCAATGAAATTTTGGAAAATAGGATGAATTAGGAATTAAATAATTAAAATTTTAAGTGTATTTTTGAAAATTTTCCATTTATGTATAAGTGTGAAATTTTGATTTTCATTTTTAAAACTTGTGGATTATGTAAATAAACATAGAATGCCATTTTCCACATTTATTACAAGCATTAATTGATTAAAAAAGGATTATACGATTTGTTTTTTTATTAATCTAATTAATAAACAGAAATTTTAGAAGGTGTGGTCTTTAATTTTGATTTATTTTTTAAGAATAATACAACTAAAAGACATAGAAATTGTTTTGATATTTTTTCCTAATAAATGCACACTTTTATCAAATTTGTTACTCAAAAAATTAGATCATCACTTCATGCAATAAAATATTAGTAATTTATTCCATTATTCTTGCTCAAGGATTACCAAGAATATAAAAAAAAAATTACATGTTTATAAAAAAAAATACTT
This sequence comes from Dioscorea cayenensis subsp. rotundata, assembly GCF_009730915.1. Taxonomy (NCBI): domain Eukaryota; kingdom Viridiplantae; phylum Streptophyta; class Magnoliopsida; order Dioscoreales; family Dioscoreaceae; genus Dioscorea; species Dioscorea cayenensis. Next base: position 15,635,388 of record NC_052473.1, read on the forward strand.
TAATAATAATAATAATAATAATAATAATAATAATAATAATAATAATCATCATCATCATCATATAAAAAATTCCCTTCTTTAAAAAAATCTAGAAATTCAGTCAAATATATATATATATATAGCTCTCACACCTTATTTTATATATTATATTTATTTATATTTAGTGTGAGATTTAGAAACAATAGAAAATTTATTTGGTTAATAATTTTCAGTATGTTTTAAATATTTTAAATAATCAAAATCCCAATTGCTATGGTGAAAAATAAGCTAGGAACACTTTTGAATTTTATATAATGGAAAAGTCCAAGGATAATAATTAGTTTAATGATAAAGATACATGCATGACCAAATATTGATTAGAAAAAGACTTATGATAAACCTTGTCACAAAGTCATCAACTCTAACTGGAAATTAACTTCACACTCTAATTCCATTAATATATATAAAGACCAAACTTGGGGTTTAAACATGTGAAACTTGGACACATAGAATGACAGAAAAAGAGATATATACATATATATATATATATATATATATATATATATATATATATATAATCAACATTTTTTAATAAATAAAAATGAGGGCCAAGCTACGTGACAATTTTAGCCTTGAAAGTTGAAAAATACTAACATGTGGTATGTTACAATAAGAAAAATTGACTATTTTGACGATCAAATATTTGCGATGACTCAGAATGGCCTACAAAGAACGTATTTTTCTACCAATATAATTCACAGTCGAAAAAGCTGTACTTTTAGCAACTGATCAAAAGTGCGCCATAAAATCTATGAGGGCACCATGTAATATTATAGAAAAATGACATGAAGTTTATTATTATTATTATTATTATGATGCCAAACGCCTCTTAGTCAGCGTATAGTGCTAATATGTAGTATAATATTATGAAAATCTTCATAAAATATATACGATTGTTTCATAGATTCGTGTGAAATATCTTCCAAGATGGAGTTATAGAAAAGAGAGATGTTTCTTGACTGTGAGTTAATGTGCCATCATTCGCTGCTCATATATACCTGCTTTAGTAAATCACATAGTTATTAGAAACTGGCTTCATCGCTCTCATTTTCAGTCATTTATTCCTATCGTATGAGACAGAGCTGGTTGTCTTTATATGTGTATATATTATTATTATTATTATTATTCACTTGAGTTTTGTTGCACCACCCCTTTTTCCTTTCTTAACTTGTTGCAATAATCAATGTTCATGTATATATATATATACTATGCTCCAAAATTAAGTCAAGTTCTAAAATAGAAAATGACAATTGAAGACTTGAGAGAAATAACACATAAAAATAATTGGCAATGATATCTTATCTTATTCATTGGATTATTATATGGTTGGTAGAATAGCTTACACGTTCTTCAAATATTAAAGAGCTTCTCCTTCTTATAAAATGAATTTATACAATGTGTTAGAATTTTTAAAGTTTTAGTTATGGTTGGAAAAAATAATTAAATGACACTTTAATAAAAACATTGTTAAAAAAAAGGAGGGGGTGAGGGTAGTTGGTGTAGTTTGGTAAGTACACCGGAAGGTGATGACTGATGAGATCTCTTATTTTTTTAGGGCAAGGGCTCTTTTGTAGTATTCCATGCTAAATGTATTCCACAATAAAACTTTTTTATTTCTAAAATAAAAAAAATATTACAACCCAAAATTAAATTTCACATAAACTTAAAATCACACATAAATTTTTTGTAAAAAAATATTATTCTGTACTACTATTCAAAACCAAACATTTACACCAAAAAATATATTAATAGTTAAATTGCAATAATGACAAAAAAAAACATATAAAAGAAAATCAAATACAAAGATCACACAAATAAATCAAATCACCTAACATTAGTATAATATCTCACATTTTGAGATGCCAGAAATACAAAGTCGAAGATATATTCAAGAGAGAAGAGAGGAGAGATAACAAAGGAGTCAGAAAAGTTTGAAAAAGGTTTGCATGTGAGATTAGATGGTGAGGATCTCACAAAGAGAAAAAGAATACAATGATACTAATGATCCATGTAATATTCCCTTTCAATAAGATTGTTAGGAAAAGGACCACCTCCAAGATTTCTCCCAACAAAAAATTTGGCTGTTGTTTATTTGTTTGATTATTTATTGTGTGTTTATTTGCGATCCATATTGGTGAGAAATTTTTGAGTGAGTCGATTCCAACACAGTGAAGGGACAAAATAAAGTTTTTAAAATTTATATATAAGTAATGATGCTCATGTGTTAGAAATTGTATTTTGGGTTGATCATGTATTTATGCTTTAATTAAAGAGATGAAAACAAGTTTGCATCTAATTCTTTAAATATGTTTTAGTCAAAACTCTTTTAGTACCAAACTCTTGAGACATGTTTATTAGTTTGAAATACTGATTTCACCTCAAAAGATGTATAAATAAGAAGTGTGTGTAATTTACAAAGATGATAGGCTAAGCAATGATATTATTAACTATTAAAAACTGCAAAAAAAAAAAAAACAAAAGAATAATCCTGAATACTTTCTTTCAAAGTATAGAAAATTCTCACCATAGTGATAAAAAATTTTGAAAATATTTCCAAAATATTTTTTTTAAAATAAAATTTAAAATAAAAATGTCTCTTTCTTCACTCATTTGAGTGCACTCCTTCAGGATTTTCGGTTTCAACTCTAATAATTTTTTTAAAAGGTGCTCTGAAACCTAATTTTTCACGAAATTAATACTGCTTATGCCATATATTTATATGAATTCTAAGAGCACATAGTCCACTAAAATTTTAAGTGATTGAGAATTCGATGTCGGCAACGAAGTTGACTAAGTCTTCAACAAAGTCAACACAAGAACTATAATTGTTAAACTAAGCCATCAAGGATCAAATAATGTCATAATTAGCCATTGAGTTGGGTATGGTGATAATGATGGTAAAGGTAAAAACATTGCATGTTTCAAGGTCAAAGAGTCCATTAACAACGTGATGCCATAATGATTGGCTTTAACTGCATAGGAATGACCTTTACCATTTATTAATTATTATTATTATTTTCTTTTATTGCCAAAAGGTTAAGGAA
>NC_052473.1:15639470-15868204 GCF_009730915.1 Dioscorea cayenensis subsp. rotundata
GTTAACCTACAATTAAGAGGACAAAGGCTGAGTTTTAAATTTAGTGTTTTTACTTGGCAAAATTGTATTTCGAATTGATCAAAAGGAATGTATACATTAACTCCGAATTAAAGGATAAAACAAGTTTGTCTAATTCTTTAAATATGTTTAATTTCAAACTCTTTTGACCAACTCTTGAGACATGTTTAATTAGTTTGAAATATTATTTATAAAAATGTATAAATAAGAAGTTTTTTTTATGAATTTACAAAAAGAAAATAGGCTAAGCAATGATATTATTAACCTATTAAAAATTGCAAAAGAATACAGAGAATACCCATGAATACATTTCTTTGCGTAGCAGAGAAAGATTCTCGCCATAGTGCAATATAAAACCCCGAAAATAAGCTTCCACTCCTAAAGAAATAAAATTTAAAATAAAAATGTCTCTATCTTCTTTTCTATTTGAGTACACTCCTTCGATTTTTCGGTTTCAACTCTATTAATTTTTTTTTAAAAAATTATCTAAACCTAATTTTTCTAAAAAGTAATATATATATATATATATATTTATGTAAGATTCTAGAAGCACATAGTCCACTAAAATTTTAAGTGATTGAGAATTCGATGTCGGCAACGAAGTTGACTAAGTCTTCAACAAAGTCAACCTGAAACTATAATTGTTAAACTAAGCCATCAAGGATCAAATAATGTCATAATTAGCCATTGAGTTGGGTATGGTGATAATGATGGTAAAGGTAAAAACATTGCATGTTTCAAGGTCAAAAAGGTCATTAACAATGATCACATAATGAGGGTTGGCTTTTAACTTTTCATGCATGAATGACCTTTACCATTTATTAATTATTATTATTATTTTCTTTTTTTATTGTGAGTTGGAGTGTGTGGTTGTGATGTCTTTGTATTATGAACAAGTTGGAAAGAACAATAGATTCTTTTATTGAACAAGAGGTTCAAGTTTCAAATCCATGTTGCTCATATGTTTTCTTTTTTTAATAAAATATACTTTTTATTGATAAAAAATGTAATATATGGCTAAATTAAACTAGACAAATTACAATGTCTATATTTATTGACATTTAATTACAATCTTTTGAGGGAAAATTTTTAATTTGTGATGGTTTAATTTGATCTATCATTAAAGGATTATTATTAGAGGATTATACATAGGATTCCATACAATCACAAGAAATATTAAGATATACAAAGCCAATTCATGCTTTTTCTTTATATAATGTTACTTTCTATATATAATAATTGCTTCCCTTTTATAGTCATCATGCACATTATAAACATATCAATTGCACCTATACTCAATGAGAATTAATATCTACATAAATACAAAATCAATCATAAAGTAGTGATCAATAAAAATGTCCTAAAATATAAAATATTATCATGCCTTTTTCATTTCAATGTTTCACATACTAATACAAATGTTCAAAATGTTCAATGATTGTCTTCAATGCTGTATACCAGGAAGGAATAAAAGGAAGGGCATTTCATCAAAATTTAAGAAAATCAAGATGACAAACTCATAAAACAGAATACAAAAACGAACAAAAATAAATCATGCAGTTATATTTACTTCCTGTCATTCATTTTACTTTTGATTTCAGTTTTCGCAAGTCGAATCAAGAACATAATTGCAAGAGAATTTGCAGAAACAAGCATAAAGAAAACACTGTTCCATCCCCTGGTCGAAATGTATCCGGTAAGCAATGGTCCTAAGGTAGCTCCAACAGAGCCAGTTGCGTCGATGATTGCTGTAACTGTTGCTAAAGCTCTTGAATTTCCTTTAACAGTATCTTGAGTACCTAAATCAGCAGAAACTGCTGTGGTGATAAGTGAGTAGGGGGCATTCACAAAATAACCAGAAAGAAACATTAAGCCGATATTCAAGGACATTGAGATGCTCCCGAAAATTCGATAGATGATGAGAACTGGAATTGAGCATACAAGGAATAAAATCGAAGTAACAGCACGCGCATCAATACTATCGGAAAGGAACCCTGCCGAAATTCCTCCTAACACTCCTCCTATGTCAAAAATTGTTGAAAGCATTCCCGCAGATTTTTGCGACAAGTGCTCCCCAGCAACAGCTTCAAAACATATAAAGTTTTGTGAACCAGTTAAGACCATGGGATCAAGATTCCATGCAAGTGTCACAATCTTACTCAGAAAACAAATAATGTCACAAAAAAATGCAAATGTATATAAAGCCACTATTTTGAAAAACAAACTTCAGAATACACACAAAACAGATGCATGAGAAATAGGGGTACAATCATTCACATTATAGTTTCTTAACAATATGCTTTTTTTTTTTAAATGAACTTTGAAGTTTTACTGAAAATCATCAATATTATTGCCCTGCAGTCACAGTCACAAATAAGAATGTATGACACCATCACCACCATATCTTCTATCAGTTGATCCATCTTGTGTTGTTTGGAGAGTCCTCTTAATGCATATATAAATATATATATACTTAGAACTATTTCATGTTATTCTATACTTAAAAACTATTTCCTGCTAGTCACAGTGTTGTCTTTTTTAGCATGTAAACATGAAACTCTCTCTTCTCTTGCAATAACCAGATGCTATGATAAAATTTGATCCATTGATATCAACATTACTATCTGCATCTCAATGCACAAATGCCTCATTGTCAGTCATTATCCCTCTAATCCAGTGTTACTAAGGGGTATTGAGTATTCGTGCATAGGAGAGTATCCGGCATTCGAATTTAATAAAATATAGATATGTGGATACATCCACATATGTGTATGCATGTGTAAACATATGCAGGCATTGTGAAACATATGGTTTTAGAAAAATGAAGAACATTTAAGTAGATACATATATCCATACAGACACTATGAACCACAATGTTTTTAAAAGACATTTAACATAGATAAAAAGTCGTATTTAGAGAAATAAAATGGAATTTAAATTATATTAAAGTCTAAATTAAAAGTAAAAATAGAATTTTTAATATCATAAAAATCATTATTAAAAGTATTTCACATTCATTTGCAAGGATACAATCACAAATTAAGTGAAATTTTCTATATAAAAATTTATGAAAATCTAAAAAAAGGGCTGCAATTTACATACACACACATGTATAAAAGTTTCAGATTATAGAAAACTAAGGTGCTTTTCCTATATAACTAGTTTAATCTTGGTTTTTGTATTCTATAGATTTGGTATTGACATTTCATACAAGATTGGGGGACTAAAATATGAATAACATATAAACCAAGCAAATTTTTAAATTAAGGATGTCATGCAACCTGACGAGGAATAAAATGTTTGTGTAATATTTGTTCCCTAACACATGGCATGTGCAACATTAGAAAAAAAAATCAGTTTGATGACATGGAGGTTAATGATGTGGCACAATGCCACATCATCATTACCATTTTTCTATGTGGAAATCATGTATGTTTGATTAACTAAGCTTGTAATTGTCCACAAGTATAAATTTTATAGGTCAAAATACTAAAAACACGAACTAAATTACCGCAACAGGCTGAGTGGTAGTGTGATTAACCCATGCACAATATCAAACTCTTTGACTCTCTTCAGAAATATGATTAAGGATTTGTTATGCGGATGACTTGATCCCATTGTAAAAAAAAGAAATAATAATAATAAAAAAACTAACTAAACAAAAAAAAATCTATCAAAGAAACTAATTAAAGTTTGTAAAATGAGTTTAAATTTTATTACAATCCCAATGAAGCCAATTGTTCACAAATGAAAAACCATCTTTATAATATATATATATATATATATATAAGTGCAACTCTGTAAACGAAATTAACGAATGAATAAAATAAATAAATAATTATTAAAAAAAAAAGAAAATGAGAAAACATACCAGTGTGGCGAAGGTAGAAGGGCAACCAATAGAGGAAGGTGAAAGCCACAAGCTTTGAGAAGAAGAGACATAGAGCAAACTCTGCAACTCCTTCCAATCTCCATGCTTCCATGAACCCTATTGCCTTCAATGCATCCTCCTCATCCTTCTTCCATTTCGATTCTACAAACCCTATCTTCTCCTCTTCTTCTCCAATATCCCCCAAATCATCCAAGCACTCCCCGGGATTCATCTCCATCTCCGTTATCACCTCATGATCTTCCGGAGCTTCAAATCCCACGTCTCTCGGATCAACCACCAAGAAAACCCTAATGAAGAGCCCAACCAGAATGATGAGCAAACCTGGGAGGATGAAGGACCATCCCCATCCGAACTCGAGAACCGAGGAGGCCATCACCGATCCGAGGATGTTCCCGATGGAGGTGTGCGAGCTCCATATCCCCATGATAAGCCCTCGCCTTGACTTCCCGAACCAATTCCCCACCACGGAGACCACACACGGCCATCCGATTGAATGGAATAACCCTGCGAGTACCTGGACGGCGACGAAGAACGTGAATCGGTGGATTTTGAGGAAGAATCCGAGGCCGAAGGTGATCGTAGAAGCACCGGAGAGGAACATGCCGGTGGAGAGGAGGAAGCGGAGATCAAGGCGGTCGCCGGCGTGACCGGCGAAGTACATGCCGAGGGAGTAGGCGGAGAGGAAAGCAAGGTCGAGCTCGCCAAGGCGGTGAGGCCCGCGGGGCCCGTTGAAAGGGGGCCATCCGGCATTGGCTTCGGAGGGGTCGGGGCCGAGAACGGGCTTGACGATGCTGGGGGGTTTGCGGGAGGCGTGGAAGGCGGCGTAGGCGGAGAAGGTGAGGAGAAGGGCGGAGATCTGGTAGTAGAGGAGGCTCCGAGATGGAGTTAGGGTTAGGGTTTCCATTGGAGATGGAGCATGGCGAACAGAGAGCCAACGGTCATGGCCTGGACGGGGAGGTGCGAACGATGGTGGAGATTGTCCGGAGATCAGAACTTTGACTTATCTCGAGGTAATTGTGTGGTTGTGATGAGATTTAGATCAATATTGTAATACTATCAATGACGTCTTTGCTGGTAAGATGCATATACCAGGTGAGATGACTTCCAATTCGGGGATTTTCAAAAAAAAAAATAAAAATAAAAATAAGGAGATACATCTATTACAATAATTTACTGAATTTTTTTTATCTTTTAATTATGAAAAAAAACAAAATTACTGTTTCTATAGTAGAGATTCATATCTAGGCGGTAAATAGTATTGATAAATAATATTGATCAAAATATACTGTATATAAATATTATAAAAATGGTACTCATGGAAGAAAAATTCAAACTCTTATTTTTCTCATTGCTCTTTTATGTCATATTATTAGGCTATTTAATGATTATTGGGCTATTTATATCTTTTGCAAAAAAAAGTTAAACCCTTTAAAATGGAAATGAAAAAGGTAAAAGTATATTAGCAAACATCAAAATCTATATGTGGAAATGTTGAGCATTTCCAAGTGGGTATGCCATAATGTTAAGGGTATTAAAGATATTTGATATAATTTTCATTTATTATAAATAACTATAGGTAATTAATATGGCACATAGATGTAAGTCTTAAATTTTCAAAATATACATGAAAGGAGAAAATTTAAGAAGGTATATTCGTTGAAACTTTATATATATATATATATATATATATATAGGGAAAACATCATCTAGAGACGTCCCTAGATTTCAAATCTAGAGATGTTTTTAAATCTAAGTCGTTGGATCATCATCCGATGGTTGATTGATTATATAAACAATGTACATTTTTTACTGTTCATGATCACTGTACAACACTGTAGAACTCGGTTTCTACTGTTCATAATGATAAGAGCCGTCAGATTTTCATCTGATGGCTACTATGGACATCCCTAGATTTGAAATCTAGGGACGTCCCTAGATGATGGGTTCTCATATATATATATATATATATATAAAAGATTGAAACCCCTGTTTTAACTAGATGTTAGATTATGTGTGCATCATGCTTCATATCTATTTAAACAATTTCCCCAATAAAACTAAGGGGTTGTTTGGATTGGCTTCTAAAAAGTCCAAAAGCACTTTTTTATAAGTTAAACACTTTTGGATGGAAGATGTTTGTATTAGTTTTTTTGCAAAAGTAGAAGCGGTTAAAAAAACCCAAATTCAGTTTTTTTTCAAAAGCTAGTAAAGAGGCGCTTTTGAAAAAAACACTTTTAAAAACCTGTTTTTGGGTGTTGTAAATTACCAGTTTACCCTTAACAATTAAACAAATTAATACCCTCAGTCCTAGCTTATTAAACAACAACAAAAATGACGACGATAATAATAATAAATTATTATTGTAATAATAATAATTATTATCATAATACATTAAATAATAATAATAATAATTGTAATTATAATTGTAATTATAATTATAATATTATTATCATTAATGTTTTCATTACCATTATTAATAGCAATGTATAATAATAACTCAATGAAAAATCAATGAATGTCCACTTTAGTAATTTGTCACCCCTAAAAGCCCTTTTAAAAATTCACATCCAAACAACTTCACACATATAAAAGTACTTTTGCATTAGCTTTACCCAAATATAAAATACTAAAAAGTACTTAACTTACTCTAAAAACACTTTTAAAAAAAGTGTTTTTATAATTTAACAAAAAAACACTTTTTTTTAAGCTAACCCAAACAAGACCTATTGTATATATTGAGTTGTAGACTTTGATATTAATTATTATAAAATGCAAGAATAGGTAGGTCTATGCCCTTGTTAACCAAACAGTGGTTGTTGGTGCGTATTTGTCTGATTTGTGCTTGTTTGCAGGGGCGGAACCAAGGGTGGGCTAGCAGGGGCTGAAGCCCCCCTCGGCGCCGGAGAAAATACTTTAAAACTGTTGGGGGGACTTAAGGCTTCACTTAAGACCCCTTTCGGAAGCACTAACACACCTGTAGATGTCCCAATAACTTGTCAAGGTTAGTCTCCAAAACACATGCAAAGATAGGGCTATAATAGAGAAAGAAAGAAAAACACACACAAACCACGACACAGTAATTACGCGGAGTTCGGCACTCTTGCCTACGTCTCCACGGGGGTCGGGAATTGAAATCCACTATGAAGAATATCTCCGATGGCTTGAACAACTCTCAAGCTCGTCTCAAGAAGAAAACAATAAGAAAATCCTGACTTATATATATATCTCATCCCCAACTCAATGAGAGATAATCTTATTAGCATATATTATATGCTAATATATCCTTATATACTAACATAATAATATATGCTAATATATCTATATAACATAAGTCAACATGTGACTAACATGCACATGCCCACAAAGCCACTCATAGTTATTTCTTATCATTGTTTCTCTTCACAAAAACAATATAAGATTTGGTGGTTTTCGATTTTTCTATACTTAATTTCATGTAAAATACAATATTTGGACACATGGAAGTGTGGAGTGTGAGTGTGCTTGAGTGGTTAGTGGGTTTATCCATAAGGTTTGGGATCTTTTGATCCACCTAAGTTCAAATCCCACTTGGTGCATTTTTTTCACATTTTATTTTTAAATTTAAAAATTACTATTATTTCAAAATTTTAATTAAATAAATCTTTATATACAAATTTTAGTTTTTATTTTTTTGTTTTGCCTTTAGACTTCAGCCCCTTCTACCATTAAGTCCTGATTTCGTCCCTCGTCATGTTTGAGAAAGTGCATTCTAGTGTGGAACACTAGAATCATATATATTTCTTTCATTTGTAATTTCTTTCATTGATGCTATTAGAGGGAAAAGGAACACCAATTAAATCATCTTCATTCCTTTATAAAGTTTACAAATTTGCTTAAGCTGACATCAGACCTTAATTCAATGGACATCGGTAGCATACAAATATATATATATAAATATATATGTTGGTAAAAAGATAAATTGAGAATTTTTAGAGGGAGTTAAATGTAAATTGTTCACTTTGTTATTTAACATGCCATAGCTCTGAACCCTCTTGTCAAAGTGCTTTAGCTCTGAACCCTCCTGTGCATGAACCATAGCTCTGAACCCTTCTGTAATTTTCTCAGTCGTTCCCCTCTTGCCATGGGCTCACATCGCCTCATCCCTCCGTCAATCCTCTGACAATTCCCCTTTGCACAATGATCGGATTCTCAGTAAGCTTAAAGAAACAACCACCGACTTTATCAAGCTTGATAATGACGCCATGAACAGAGCCAGGATGCAGTTCCAACACGCTCTCTACGGGAAGCTCTTCGGTAAACCGCCTCATTTTGATCAAGTCAAGTCTGATTTGCTCGCTAAATGGTCTTCTTTCGGTGAAGTGGCTATTTCCGATCTCCCCAATGGATTCCTCTTGATTCGGTGTTCTTCTCAGGCAACTTTGCAACATATCCTTCTCGGCGGCCCTTGGTCGATCAACGGTCTTATTCTCCAGCTTTCCCCTTGGAAGCCTTTCTTCGAACCTACCTTCGCCAAGCTTAGCACTACTGCTATCTGGTTACAGCTCCACAATTTGCCCATTGAGTTCTGGGGAGGTGAGGTTTTGGATACTATCGCCGGTTAGTTTGGTTCCCTTCTCAAGATCGATGAGTTTACCAACTCTCTTAGTCGGTCCAAATACGCCCGTATCTGTGTTGAGATTGATTTGTCCAAGCCTCTTTGCCGTGGCTTCTGGATAGGTGATGATCTCCATCGTGTGTTTGTGGTTATCCTTTACGAACGTTTACCGACTTTCTGTTACACATGTGGGATGATCGGGCATGGAAGCAGCTCCTATTCTCGATCTACAGCGTCAGGTGCTGCTCGAACCAGTATGCCCCGCCCGGAGTGGCTGGTTGAGACTGGCTCGGGTTTGGTTTCTGATGTCCCAGATCAGTACATGGACGCTTCTGATCCCATTCCTTCTCATCCCTCGTCGGATGACTCTGGAAAAATAACTCACCTTACGGAGGAAACTGACTTTGGTCCTTGGCTTCTGGTTTCTCGCCGGTGCGGTGGCACTCGCGGTCGCGGAGGCGGCACACGTGCCAGCCGCGAGACCAACAGTGTCGCAGCCGATCCGAGTCCCGATAGCTACTTGTCTCGAGGAGCTGTTGTTCGTAACATACGTGGCGGGAGATCTTCCGCTCTTGGTGGACGACTCTCTTCTCCCAATGCCACTTCCGCTATGCCCGAGGCCACTATCGCTATGCCCGATGCCACTACTGACATGGCCGGTGCCACTGTTAAACTACCTACTCTAGCCCACTTACCTTCTAGTCCACCCGTTGCTCTCTCATCTCCCAACGCTCTAATTAGTCCCTTCGGGTCCCAAGACACAGATGTGACTTCTCCTTGTGTCTTGTCTCCCACCCGGTCCACTCAAGCCCCTTCCCTTCGCACTTCCCCCAGCGAAAGAACTTTGATTGGACCGCACCGCTCCAATTCACATGCTCCCATCGTCCGCTCCTCTGTCCAACCGTCACCCCCCTCTTTACCCCCCAGCATCCCTAGTTCTCATGTGGATCTGGTGGACAAGGTTTCTGCTGCCCTTGTGGATGACGGTATGGAAGAAGACAACAGCCAAGATGAAGAGTTCTCTGATGAAGGGAGTGATGATGAAATGTCAGAGGAGGAGCCTCCTGACGACGGTCCTGACGATTCCATGACACTCCTCCAGTACCAGACTGAGGCCCGTCGGGAGGCTTTAGTTAGAAAAGGCTCAAGTTTATCGGATTTATCTCCCAAGAAGGGGAGAACTGAATCTGAAGAGCTCTGCTCTTGACCTCTTCCTGCCGTTTCCCCCTTGCTGGAAGTGTTCTTTTTGTTCCTTTATTTCTTGGTTATTTATGATTAAAACTAAAATTATCTGTTGGAATTGCAGGGGCATCTCTGCCGGAGATACCTCCTCTCGTGTTCTTCGTTTCATTCGCACGTACAAGCCGGCTATCGTCTGTCTCGTTGAGACGAGAGCTGATTCGGATAGAGTCGACCGTTTTTGCAGGAAAATCCCTAAGTGCTGGGATTGGGCCGCCATTCTTTCTAATGGTTACTCGGGCGGCATTATAGTGCTTTGGCACAGGTCCATTGGCACTGTATCTCCCTTCGCCGTGACTAACAGGGCCCTGCATATTATTATCTCTTTTGATGCTTATAAGACCTTTCTTATCTCAGTTATTTATAACTCTACCCGTATCCGTAACCAATGTTTTCTTTGGAATGAACTCTCTAAGCTTTCCCTTCTTCATATCCCGTGGCTTATTGTTGGAGATTTTAACTCTATTCTTCACAGGACTGAACACAGAGGAGGATCTTTTGCGTATTATGCTCGGAAAGCCCGGTTCTTTCTTGATTTTGTCAATGACAACAACCTCATCGACTTGAACTACTCTGGACCTCACTTCACCTGGTGTAATAATCAGTCCGGTTTAGCTCGCCGGTGGGCTAGACTAGATAGATGCTTGATTAATCTCGCTTGGGCTGACTCCTTTCAGATTAACAACCTTAAACACCTTTCCCGCTCGTTCTCAGATCATTCTCCTCTCTTTCTTACTTCTTCTCCTTTTCGCACTTTTTCTAAGAATGGTTTTAGATTTGATAATAACTGGACTGACTTTGTTGGTTGTCATGATGCAGTTCATGCTGCTTGGAATTGTGTTCCTCACGGAAATCATATGCATGCATTCGCGCATCTCTTGTCTCGTTCTCGCTCTAATCTTCGCTTGTGGCGTCGGTCTGGTGTTAATAAAGTTGAATCCGATATTATTAACACTGAGACTTCTATCTGCCATCTTGAAAACTCTGATTTCAATCTCGTTTCCCAATCTCTTCTTATGGAACAGTATACTAATCTATCTGTTTTACAGCGCCATTGCTGCAACACTTGGGCTCAGCGAGCTCGTTTGTCGTGGATTAAAGATGGGGACAAGAACACCGGCTTCTTTCATGCTATCACCCGTATTCGTGCTAATACCAACTTTATTTCGCAGGTTGTTGATATGCACGGTAATTTCTGCAGAGATCAATCGAGTATCGAAAGCGCCTTTCTCATGTTCTATAAAAATATGTGGAACACTCCTGCTAACACCAATGTCAGTTCTTTAGATGCTCTTCCTAGTAGCCTTCCTTGTATTTCGGATTCAGTAGCTGCCTCTCTTGTTCGGGAGGTCACTAAAGATGAGGTGTACCGAACCATTTTAGAGCTCCCCGCAGGTAAGTCTCCTGGCCCTGATGGTTTTAGCGCGGAGTTTTATCGTAATTTTTGGCCTATTATTGGTGATCAACTTTTTGCTGCTATTCGGTTTTTTTTCGATAATTCCTTTATGCCCAACTCCTGGGGTAAAACTTTTGTCACTCTCATTCCTAAGAAAGCTAAGCCTAAGAGTGTCACTGATTTTAGACCGATCTCTTTGTGTAACGTCAACTTCAAAATTATCACCAAACTGTTGCCCAACCGTTTGAGGCTTGTTCTCCCAAGTCTGATTGGGTGTGAACAAGTCGGCTTTGTTTCAGATCGTTGCTCTTTTGATAATATTATTGCGGTTCATGAGGTTGTGCACATGTTAGAAACTGATATCAGGAACCCCCCCAAGGATGATAATCAAATTAGATATCGAAAAAAAGCGTGTAATCTTTGATTAATTGGAGTGCAATTCTTGCCGTTCTTAGCTGTATGAATTTTCCTTCGATTTGGATTTCTTGGATTTCCACTTGTCTTAAATCTTGTTCCTTTTTCTCTTACGGTCAATGGTAACCCCTCACCCTGGTTCTCATCGACTAGAGGAGTTCGTCAAGGGGACCCCATCTCCTCTTATTTATTTATTATGGTGACTCAGATCCTCACATCTATTCTTAATCTTTGTCTTACAAATAACACAATCCCCGGTTTTCATCCTAATCTCAATCATAACTTCAATCATCTTATGTATGCGGACGATTTAATTCTTGTTACCCATGCTTCCAGGTGTGCTGCCCGTAGTATCAATCATTGCCTTGTTATCTATGGTAATCTTACTGGTCAGCACCCCAACCTTGCCAAGTCACAAATCTTTTTTCCTTCCTGGTGTAATAAGCATATCTCGTCTCGCATATGCTCTATCTTGAACCTCAAACAGTCCACATTTCCCTTTAAATATCTTGGCATCTCTATTTCTCCTAAGCGACTTGCCGCCTCGACTTTTCACCACTTGGTTGATAAGGTCCGTCAAATTTGCAAACGATGGAGCAACTTTAACCTATCACCAGCTGCCAAAACCACCTTGATCAACTCCTCTATCCTTTCTATCCCGATCTATACTCTTTCGGTCTATCATATCCCTGATTCAATTATTTCTGAGATTACCAAATCGGTTAGGAAATTCTTCTGGTGTAGGAATGGCAATGGAAAGGGCATCCATAATGTGAATTGGAAAGTTATTAATGAAGGTAAACCTGAGGGGGGCATTGGTATTCAGAATCTTTCTCTTGCTAAATTCTCGCTAATGGCCAAACACCTTTTCAAATACTTGAATAATAAAAACGATATTTGGGTTAGCATTATGCATTTAAAATATGGTGATTTTAACTTTTGGAAGAATTCAGCGCCTGTGAATTGCTCCTGGTTCTTTAGATGCTTAATTAGTACTGCGGGTCGTATTAAACCATTTTGCCGTATTAATTGTGTTAACCCTGCTAGTACCTCCTTTTTATGGGACCCGTGGTGTTCTGATGTTCCCATTGCTCTTAAACCAACCTTTCTTAATATGAACGAGGATCTGGACCATCTTTCTGTGGTTGATCTTGTTCTTGGGGATCGTTGGAGCATTGATAAGTTGCATACTGTTTTTGGCTCTAATTTTAATCCCCTGGACTTACCTTCTTGCTCTATTGATAATAACTCTTGTAATCACTGGATTTGGTGTCCTTCCTCTAAGCATCTTAAAATTTCAGCTTCAGTTTATGCTCACTTGAACCTTTGTCCCACTCATTCTGATACTTGGAATGGCTGGCGATTAATCTGGCATCTCAACATTGCCCCTCGGGTTAAGCACTTTCTTTGGACCCTTTTTCATGGTCGCATCTCTACATCAAACTTTCTTTTTCAAAGGAATTTGGGTCCTAACAACCCTTGCATTATGTGTGGCAACTCTTGTGAAACTATTGATCATCTGTTTGGTGAATGTTATGTTGCTAAGCAGGCTTGGTCTCATCTCGGTTTGAGAATCAATAATTATATTCATTTTCAAGCTGGTTTTGTTTTTTGTATTTGGCTTTCTGATGGCAGTTACTCTAAACATATTGTTTCTATCATTGCCGCTACAGCCTGGTTCCTTTGGAAAGCTCGTTGTGACGCAATTTTTCGCAATGCCAATATTAATATCCCTGCTGCTGTTTGCAGAGCTCTTGCTCATGTGCAGGAACATACCAATTGCAATTATGGTTTACTTGGACATAAATTCATATTGAATAATTTTTCCTGCAGAGATGAGCTCTTCTTATTCACACATGTCAGCACCAACATAAGTACCAAGGTAAGATCGGTGGGATTCTTTCTTTCTAATGCTAACTGCGTTGTTTCCTTCGCAGGTTGCTTCGCTCAATTTCTTGATGACCATTCGCGGGATGATCTCTTTGCACTCGGTGTAGCTCTTCAAGTGGCGTTTGATCATCAGTCTACTATCAAGCACATATTTGTCAATACATCATCAACCATCAGCGCCATTTATGATTCCGATCCTGTTATCACATGGAGATTTACTTCTCAGCTTGCTTCCATCAAAGCCCTCTTGGACGCTCATGGTTCGCCAAATATACATTGCATCCCCGGCGTCTGGATGTCTCCTGCTATCTCCCTTGCATCGTTTGGCTTCAACCTCCTAGCCCTCAATCTCTTCCTTTTTGGAAGAGATCTCCCCCACTGGATCATGAAATCCTTCACTACTTCGGGTTTTATTTTTTAGTTGCTCTTCATAATTTGTTTCTTTGCTTGTAGTTTGTTCTTGCCTTTTTGTCTGTTCTGATTCCTTTTTAATAAATTTAGCCCCCTTGGGGTTCTTCTTAAAAAAAAACATGCCAAACTACTTGTACCTTCTCGAATTCATCAATTTAGTTGGACTGATTGGTCATTGATCTCAGTCATTTACAATATTACATAAACTAAATAATCAAGAAAGACTTGGTTCTTTGAATGAATTGTAGACTATATTTCATTCTTTACCTCTTCTCTTCATGATGTCTTGATCTTTCTTTGTCAGCTTTTCTGCTTTTTAATAATCGATGCAATGTAAACAAAGCAACAGGATCCAATTAAGATCACTCCCCAAAAACAATTCTAGTCAAATCAAATCCTTTCTACCCTTGTTTTAATTTAATACTTATCTTTTCCTTATTCACATCAAATACAAAGATGAATGGCCGGCTGCAGTCATAACTAGAAAGTGTGACCAAGTCATTACATAATCGACTGCAATATTATAAATAGATTTCATGTGATTCACAGCATTCAGAAACCCATACCTATTGATCTTGTAGTTCATAATTGAATTGCCTTCTCTCTTGTGCTCAATACTTCTTTTAATCTGGCTGCAGCCAAATGGCTACCTTGCCTGCATAGAAGAGGAAAGAATTGCTCTGCTAGACATCAAATCCTCAATCACTGCCGATGGGCATCCTTTCTTTCAAACGTGGAACATCAGTTATAGCAGTGACTGCTGCAGATGGGACAGAATACGGTGCTCACGAATCACAAAGCGTATCACAAACCTAGACCTCAGTTGGGACTTGCAAACCGGTGCCCGGTTCTCATACTACACTCTGAACATATCATTGTTCTAGCACTGGGGGATTTGTTAAAGATGAACAGGCTCGATTACTTGGATGTGTCTTCCAATAGTTTGAATACAACCATTGTTCCATTTTTGGCTGGACTAACTTCACTCAAAACTCTCTTCCTTAGTGATAACCAAATGGAAGGAAGCCTTCCCTTCAAAGGTGCAATTCTTTTATTTCTACTTGATCTAGTTTTTATTTTCATTAAATGAGATGTTTTTACTTATATTGGCTTCATAGTTTTATCACTATTTACTGTTTTTTTTTTAATCATCAAAAGAGTTTTCAATTGCTGAACACCTTAAATAATTTTCAAAAGATTGGAAACTAAGATAACTTTGGATAAAGTGTGAGAACTGTGAAAACTATTTTGACTTTAGTTTTGCTTCTCACAGAGTTGAGTGGATTAAACAAACTTGAAGTGTTGGATTTGAGTTTGAATGAATTTAGTGGAGACATTCCATCCATTAAGAATGAATGGGACTCACTCAAAGTCTTATCTCTGTCAAAGAACAGGCTCAATGTCACCTCCTTGGAAGGTAAGACATGATTTCCCTCCAAATGAACACATAGTGTTTCCTTGTTCTATGGTTAAATTTATTTCCTTTACTAATTTAAAATGTTTTCAACGTTAAGTGTTTTTCGCTATTATATTTTTGACAGGATTGTGCAAGACAAAGAGACTTCAAGAGTTGGACCTTAGTTTTAATAATTTGATTGGAGACCTCCCCTTTTGCCTAGGATATCTCTCATCCCTTAAATTTTTAGCTATTTCTAATAATCAATTAGAAACTGATTTCCCTTCAGCCATGATAAAAAATCTTACCATGCTTGAATATGTTTGCTTTGATGATAATAATTTTGAAGGCACTTTCCAAATAAATTCACTTGTCAATCACACCAAACTCGATCTATTGGACCTTTCAAACAATTATTGGCTTGAAGTCCAAACTGAACATCCATCATTGCTACCATCATTTCAATTAGATAGTATCTTATTTGAGAATTGCATCGTCAACAGTTCTATTCTCACTTTCTTGTCCTCTCATCATTATATTCGATACGTTGATCTTTCTAATAGCAACCTGAATGGTGATATTTCCTCATGGTTGTTTGAGAACATGACCAATCTGAACTTCCTCGATTTCCATAACAATTCTTTGACCGGACAACTTATCTTTCCATCTCATGTCGAAATTAATTTGTTATGGCTTGATTTATCTTACAATAAACTTATTGGAGAAATTCCGGTGAGCTTTGGCTTCTCACTTCCTAACTTGACATACTTGAATATGTCTCACAATTTGTTGCAAGGTGTCATTCCTCCCTCATTTTCTTATTTTCATCAGCTAGAATATTTAGACTTGTCAAATAACAATTTATCAGGACAACCATCTGATTCAATTGGAGGTCTACACCAACTCAATATATTAGACTTGTCTAACAACAAATTTCATGGAAAGCTACTTCCAAAGAACTCAAACTTACCGTCACTATCTTATCCGCTTATGAATGACAATCAATTTGTTGGGAAAATTCCAATCTGCCTTTGTCAGAGTAGGCTAGTGTTTGTAGATATAAGTGAAAACCAATTGTCTGGTATGATGCCGAGTTGTTTGAGTAACCTTTCTCTCTTTATCCTTAATGTCGGAGGAAATAATCTGGAAGGCCATCTACTCAGTGAGTTATGCAATTTCTCTTATCTTCGATATTTAGATCTTTCTAGAAATCATTTCTTCGGTGAAATTCCATCTTGCTTCAATCTGTCTAACTTGGACTACCTCAATTTAAATGATAATCTACTCACAGGTTTAATTCCAAGAGCTTTGTCAGGCAGCCCTTTGAAAATATTAGACATAGGAAACAACAAATTTTTTGGTGATATCTCTAGTTGGATAAGGGGAGCTATCCTAAACCTCGAGATACTTTCTTTAAAAGGAAATAATTTCACAGGACCAATATCAGAAAAATATGTAACTTGAAATATGTTCGGATACTCGATCTTTCGCATAACAAATTCTCCGGACACATACCTTCATGTTTCCACAATATGGGACATGTTGAGAGCGTGCGATCTTATTATGAGGAAATTAGCTCAGGAATAACTAGGGAATTTCGTCCCTCTTACAAAAGCATTCTCGAGATGAAGGATTATGGTGGTTATCTCACAATAATGGAAGTTGAAGACATTGACTTCGAGACAAAGAGCAGATCATACTCTTACAAGGGGCGCATCATAAACTATTTTTCAGGACTAGACTTGTCTTGCAACCAACTTGTCGGTAAGATACCAATGGAGATGGGCAACATGAGTTGGCTACGAGCTTTGAACTTATCTAACAATCAACTTTTTGGTCCAATTCCTGATACATTATCAAGGTTGACAGATATTGAAAGTTTAGACCTCTCTTCCAATATGTTGACAGGAAATATACCTACACAATTAGCAGAGCTATATTTCATAGAGGTCTTCTCAGTGGCATACAATAATCTCTCTGGTCCAACACTAGGAAGGGTCTCACAATTTAGCACATTTGATGAAAGTAGTTACGAGGGGAACCCATATCTTTGTGGTCCACCATTGGTAAAGAATTGCACTCTACCGCCATCACCACAACAAGGTGAGGTAGAAGATGATGGAAATGAAGAAGCAATTGACAATCTTTTTTTCTTGGCATCTTTTATATTGGCTTTCATCATTGGGTTTTGGGGATGGATGGCTCTACTCATAAGTTGGCGGCACTATCTGTTTCTTGCAGTAGATAGCTACAGTGAGATGTCCTTTTTAGATTTAATAATTTGGTAGCAAAAACAAATTCATGTTTTTTGGTATGCATTTGATCATGTATTGTTTCAAATGTCGAGAGAGTGTGGAATGTTTTACTTAATTTACTGCAACTTAGCATCATGTATGGTCTATTTGTTAGGATTTTTCTTTTAACTGTTTGACTTTGTATTTCTAGCTTCTTTGAAGGACTTGATCCAAGTATGGTATTTAAAGTTATATGATTATTTTTAGTTTATTTTTACTTTTTCTTTTGATGAGATAATTAAACAGGTTTTAATTTATATATCAATCATCTATGAAGTTCTTCAAACTTCAAGCTTTGGAATATCGCCTTAGTGAGTGTGTCTCCGTTATAACTACTTTTCAGAATGATAATGTGCAGTTGCAGCTACATAGATATGTTAATGACTAATTGAATTTTTATTCAGCCTTGTTCCACCCCCCGAAAACAAAAAAGATATAACTAATCATCCTGCAAACATGTTCAGCTTGTTGTTGCTAGTTATCTTGCAACAACATCATGGGTGTTATGGTTGTCTTCATGAAGAGAGGATTGCTCTTCTTGCTATCAGATCATCATTCTCCAGTGATCAGGGAAGTATTGATCCATATTCTATATTTATTCTTGCCATTCAAGGAAATGAGAGCCCTAATTCTATCAGGAAACCAAATCAATGGCTGCATTCCCATTACTGATTGTTTTGGGAATTTGGAAGGACTGAAAAAACTGGAGTACTTGGACCTCTGTTACAATTATTGCAATGGCAAAGATCTGTCATCTTTGGGTGCATTAGCCTCTCTCAAAGGTCTCTCCCTGCAGAGCAATTGGATGGGAAGTGAACTGTTTACCAGAGGTATGTATTAGATAAACTGATAGTTCTCTATCAGCATATGAATATATAATAGTTTAAGTTTTTTTTGGTTGAATCAGTCCACATATATAATATATTTTATTTGCATTTAACATCATTGTTATTATTCATCTTCTCTAGCATCTGGAGCTTTGTCAAAATTGAGCAAACTCAAATACTTGAATTTGTCATCCAATTATCTGAATGAAAGTATTGTTCCAGGATTACATTATCTTCTCTAAAAACTCTTGTTCTTGCTGAGAATAGTTTTCGCGGAGGGCTTCCTTTGAATGGTAGGTATTCAGTTTTATGTTTTATATATAACATAGAGTGTTAATATGAAAACTATTCTCTTAGATTTTATTATATATATATATATCCTTTTAATTATAGAGTTGAGTAAATTAAGGAGACTTGAGATCCTGGATTTGAGTGGCACTATGTTTACGGGAGACATCCCATCACTGGTAAAAGAATGGAACTCACTCACAGAAATTTCATTATCATATAATGAACTCAATAACACTTCCTTCACAGGTAAAAGTTACTTTATATTCCAAATTAGGCTTTTCTTTATCATTAATGTTCTATTAATAAACTCATCTATACAATCAATTCACAATAAAATTGGCTTTTTAATTGTTTCAGGATTGTGTGCAATGGAGAAACTTCAAATACTTGATCTTAGTCATAACAAGTTCAAAGGAGACCTTCCCCTATGTTTTAGTAATCTCTCATACCTAAATTTCTTTCATATTTCCAACAATCAACTTGAATCCAACTTCCTCTCAACTTTCATTGAAAACCTTACAAAGTTAGAGTATGTTACCGCTTCAAACAATGACTCCATGTATGCGATGTTGTCCTCATTTGCATTTGGAAACATGTTCCATATGGTTCCACATGGATAGAGGCTTTCTCGCTAATCACGATTTCCCTTTGATGTTTGAATTACTCAAATTTTAAGGCATTATTGATTTTGCAAACAAAAGAGAAAGCTTTTGATTACAAGGGAACATCATGAACCATTTTTTTAGGTTGGATTTGTCTTCTAACCAATTAGTGGGCAAGATTCCTTGGGAGATCATTAAGCTCCATGTTTTGATATTGTCTAATAATCGACTAGTTGGTTCCATTCCTAAGACATTATCAAGATTGACGGAGATTGAAAGCTTAGATCTGTCCCACAACATGTTGACAGGCAGCATACCTACAAAACTAAAGCAGCTATATTTCTTAGAGGTTTTCTCTATGGTATACAATAACCTCTCTGGTCCAACACTAGGAAGGATTTCACAATTCAGCACATTTGATGAAAGCAGCTATGAGGGAAACCACTATCTTTGTGGACCCACTTTGGTGAAGAACTACTTTGCTATAGCAGAAATACTGCCATCATCACCACCACCACTACCACAGAGTGAGGTTAGAGATGAAGAAGCAATGGAACATCTCATATTCTTTGCTTCATTCACCTTTGCTTATATCATCAGCTTTTGTGCATGGATGGTTTTTCTCTACTTCAACAAGAGCTGGCAGAATTCCTTTTTTCTAACAAAGGGTAGATACACTAAACACGCCATCACAAGACTGGTAAATTGATATCAAGGATGATGTCTTGTTGGTAGCCATACTTATTGTGGGCCCCAGCTTCCTTGTCCTCATTGATTTGTAAAAGCCATGAGAGCCCGGGATTCCTGGCCAAAGTTATGCAAACTTTTGCATAATTTCTTGAAGCTTGTCTTAAACTTATCCTTGTTGCCATCTTGTTATTGACAATGGAGCCCAAGCCTTTAGCATCCTTTCTTCTATTCTTTTAGAGAGAGAGAGAGAGAGCTGTGATCTCCTCCGGCAAACTTCTGGCAAACCTCCGGTGCTGAACCTTGTAGTCGTAGTTGCAAGTTTTCTTCGCCTCATCTTATCACTCTTCCAAAGTAATCATCTATGCCTTTGATAACCAAGCCATTTAACTTTATTGTTTTCTTCTTCTCCATTTACTTCTTCTTCTTTCTATTATTGGTGGTGGTGGTTGCTAGCTCTAGGAGGTTTTGGAGCTTGGATTTCAGATGGTTTCTCCTTTCACCTCTCTTCACTTCTCTCTTTTCCGACCATCGAAGTAAGTCCCTAACCATGCTTGGATAAGTTTTGGTATGTCTTTAGTGCATGGATTTTCTTATGGTTGTTGGACTTCTATCTTTGTTTAGCTTTCCATGAGATGTTGTGAACTTCATGATTGTGTATAGCTCCATAGAAGGATTAGTGTGAAAGTTTCATGATTAATGATTATACATGTATTCTTCCAACCTTATTTAGGTTTCAGCTGGTGCACATTAGTGTTTTTAGTATAGGAAAATCTATGTTGACTGCATCCCTCATCCTTCTTTTGAAATTCTTTTTATTTCATATGTTGGATATGTATAAGTAGTTATATATATACCCCTATTCTATAGGTCTAGTTGTATAGCATTTGTTAAGTTGGTGGAATGATATTGCAAAGCTAAAAGCAATGTTTATTTCTTGTGATTATTAGTAGTGATAGTTTAAGAGAATGAGGGAAGCATTGTAGTGGAATGTGTTTAGATTGGATGGTGGGAGATTTCTCATCAAGTGGAAATATTAGTTCAAGGCAAATGTCAAATGAGTGGAGGTTAAGCATTGGATCACTTTTTAAATTTAATCATGTTAATTATTTAAGCTTTTAGGGTGTGTTTTAAATTCCTGAGTGAGTGCATGCAAGACAATTATTGTCATTTATTTATTTATCTTATTTTTTTATTTTTATTTTTGGTTTCTCTCTCTAGAGAATGTAAAAAGTTACTTGATGAGTGTTTAAACTTGCAGTTAGTGTAATTTTTGTTTTTAACTATGGTAAATCGTTGGGTTTTAAGATTGTTTTAGGGAGTGACATTGGATCTCATTTTTGGGCTTAAGCTAATATCAAGTAAGTAATCTACCGATAACTCCGTATTTTTCAGAGACTTGAGAAATTATTTTTATTCGGTAAAAATAATTATCTAGTAATTTTGTTATTTTATTTTGAATATCTGTTATTTTGTTAATATTGAAATTATTTATTTGGAATATGTATTTTGAGGTATTTTCTTTAAATAAATTATTTTTATTTAGTTGTTGACTGGGTAAATCCACATTGGTGTAATGCTAATTAAATGATTGCTATTCATTTTAATTTAGTTATTAATTTATTATTTATACTAAGTGTGTGATTACATTCAAATGATTACTTCAACATTTATAAAATTCATTTGTTTATAGGCATTGGTTGATAATTCTGCTATCTTTTGAATTGATTTAGTCAATTCCTTTATTTATTTATTTATTTATTTATTTATTTATATAAGCATTTAATTTAGTTTTGAAGGAGCTGGTGTTTTGAGTAATTTTAAATATTTCATGTGCTTAAATGTTTATATTACATTTATGGTTATCGAGTTATTTTTCCCTAAAGTGAGATTTTGATATTTATCTGTATTTTTGAATATATATGAACTTGAGGAATTTTTAGAAAAATTCAAAACTTGTACTGCATGAATATGTATCCGAATGTTTTGGTCTCCAAATGAGCGATACGTAACCCACATCGCTGAGGGGTTAAACTCGACCTTGTCACAGGTAATTTTGGGGAAAGTGAGACTCGCAGTTTCGCGACCGTGTCCTGCTCGTGAAATAATCAACGGCCACTTGGTAGTCAGTCTCGGGTCACCGAGGGTAAATAAATGATTTTTGTTATTTTGGCTCGGGTCTGTCACCGAGGATAAACAAATGACCTTTGGCACTGACAGTGAATTTGGAGACACACACTTAAATCTATTACTTTATGGCTTTCCCCTTTTTGATTTTGATTTTTTTTTTTGCAAAAACACAAATATTTGCCCTGCCTTGAAATTTCTGTATTTTTGATATCGTATTTCTGGGTTTTGAATTCCGGTAAATCATATTTGTAAATATTCTTTATTAGAATATTTCACTTTGTATTTTGTTTTGTTTAAATTATGCTTTGAAGACATATGCTCATTTCTGGCGAATAATTATTCGCAGTTCTGAAACCTGATAATCTTTTGATTTCAGTTATTTTGAATAGCGTTACTACTTGAGAACTATACCTCTGTTGAACTATTTATTTTGTATTTGTTTAAACTATGTTTAAATTTTGAATTATCCTTAATATCTGAAATCGAGATTCATAAAGCCTGTTGTTTTAGAACAATTTCTGGATTACTTACTGGGCTAGTGAGCTCATGGATTTTCTTTAAATCCTTTTCAGATCAAAAGTGATAGATCGGCGTGGATCTTGAAAGACTGCCTGTAGATGTTGCTTGTCTTGTTGTGAAATTGTAGTTCTTGTCATTGTCTATCACTATGTTCCTGTATTTTATATTTCTGGACTTCTTGTATCTTTGCAATGTATACACTGTAAAGTCTGTAATCTTGTAACCCAGTTGTTTTGTTATAGTTTTTTTTGTCCTAAACCAGGTCCTGAGGCCTTGCAGGTCTACTTAGTTCACGCTCTGTCGATCTGCGGTTGTTTGTCTGCGCACCGGGTTCGGCGAGCCGGGTTCGGGGCATGACACTTATTCACATATTGCATTTAATATTTCTATGTCATGTTAACGTTGGAGAATAAATCAATTATTGATTTCCATTTTACTGTCCTTGGATTTTCTCAATGAACTTTATATAAATTGGTCTGTTAGTCAATTTGGTGATTGTCCCATCTATGATTCTCGTGTTATAAATTAATACATCCTAGGCATCGGTGATATCATCATGCTCGTATCATAATAGCTTTAAATTGTTTAGAATTAGATCCAATCATTGAATGATATTGAAAATTGCTGAATTCCATGGTTTGGAAGAGCATATCAAATTGATAAATCAACACCTTTTTTATTCTAAAGTCTAAACTTACTATATAGTTGTGTTTTGAATCTTAGTGTGTGGTCCAATAAAAGAGGGCATTGTGATGCATATCTCTAAATTCAACATATACATATATTAGATTCATCCTAAACATGAACCCAAATTTTCTTTTATTTTTATTTTATTTATTATTATTTTTTTATTTTTTTATGTGACAACTCACATCTCTTTTTAAAGGTCTTCTGGCACAACTACTATGCCTTAACTAAGGCTAAGCATATATATATATATATATATATATATATGATCTAAAGCTCAAGGGTATAATATACACAACCAAATGAGAAACTTAAGTGTGTACATGCAATTGTGATTTTTCCAGAGATGTATATGATCACAAATTAAGTAAATTTTCTATTTAAAGTTTATAAAAAACTAAGAAGAGAATATTATAAAGGTCATTTGTCACCTTCAATGTGCGGATGATCTGATCATCTTCTCAGCTGGAGGACAAGAAGGTCTTTACATTATTAAGTTAATTCTATACCTCTTCGAAAGATCTTCTGGACTAACCATCAATTACTAGAAAAGCTGCTTATACTCCACTAATTATGGCTTCCAACCACACGACACCTCTGCTATGATTCTAAACTGTTCTAGAAACTACCTCCCGCTTACCTATTTGGGGGTCCCTTTATCTAGTAGGCGACCAAGAAGACAGGACTGGACTAATCTCATTGAAACTGTATGCTATAGACTTTCACCTTGGAAAGCCATTTATCTTTTCCTAGGTGGTCACCTAACTCTCCTTAACTCAGTTCTTTGGATTGTTCTAGTCTATTGGATGTTTGTGTTCAAACTTCCAGCTTGGGTTATAAAAGACATTGGCAGGATTAGAAGGGACTTCAAATGGAAAGACCCGGATTTGGGTCCTAAAGGAATTAGATTGGTAGCCTGGAAAAAGATTTGCAGACCCCGAAACATGGGTGGCTGGGGAATCCTTAACCTTTAGGAATTCAACCATGCTTTGCTTGGAAAATGGTGGTGAAAAATAACTTCTAATCCTAATTACTGCTGGGCCAAAATGATCAAAGTTAACTACTTATCCATAAACCCTTCTCACGCACTTTTCCAATCACCACCAAGGAATAAATCCTTTTCTGGGGCAGGCGCACTCTCTTCCTTGCTTCCTTATCACTCTTGTATTTCAGAATCAATTAAAAATGGGTTCCAACACCTTCCCTTGGTTTGATAGATGGCATTCTGGGCAAACTTTGAAAGACCTTTGGCCTTTACTCTACAATGACTGTATATCTCCATGGATTATTGTTCGCCAGTTTTCTGATAAACTTAACACTCCAGAGAATCTATTCCACTCTACTTCCTCTGAAGAGTTATCACTTCTTTTGGAAGCAATTCCAAATTGCTTTGGTGATCCGAAAGACTTTTACACTTGGCCTCTGAAAAAAGTGGAACATTCTCAATCAAATCCTTTTACAAGTTTCTTATTTATGGAGGTTCTCGCTGTCCACTTTATACACAATTCTGGAAAATAAGATGCCTAAGTAAAGTTTCTTTATTTTGCTGGCTTGCTTGGGATGATAAACTTCTGACCCTCACAAATCTCTTCAAAAAAGGGTTCAATCTTTAAATGCCACCGATACTTGTGTCCTCTGCCACAGGGTGTCTAAGATCGTAGATCACTTTTTCATTGATTGCATTTACTCAACAAGAATTTGGTCCTTCTTCTCACAAATATTTGAAATACACCTTACTCCTCCTTCCATTTCGAAGATCTGGGACCACTTGGATTCCTTCCATCCAACCTCTATGCCAATCCCTTTGGGATCTTTGCACTAGAGCTATTTTATGGAATATTTGGCTTGAGCGAAATAACCGCATATTTCAATTTTTGGCATTACCTTCTTACACTTTAATGATTAAAATTGCTAATATGCTTCTTTCTTGGTTCGCAGAGGCAGCAGACAATCATCAACAGTCACTTACCGAGGCTTCCTAGCCAGAAGATTAAGCGCTCCCTCAACTTCATCAGCGCTAGGGTTGTAAACAATTCCGACAACTCAGATCCTAATCTAGCTTTAGAGTAGACCTATGCTACTCTCAGTTTGTGTAGACCTGTGCCCCCAAACGATGGCTTTCATCTACTAAGATGTTTACTTCTTTTGTGTTTTTCTAGCTTGATTTACCTAGTAGTTTTTGTGCCTCACCTCTAGTGAGAGCTTCTGTTCTTCGCTTTCCTTGTTTGTCTGTACTGTGCTTGTTTGTGTTGTTTCTTTTTCAATAAAGTTGTGGTTTATCCATTTTATCAAAAAAATATTACAAAGGTTATTATCAAAATAATAACAATAATAATGGTGTAAAATGAATTAGTTTTGGTGTATAATGAATTAATTTTTCTAAATATCTTTAAAAAAAAAGTATATAAAATAACTGCACTGCAACTCAACAAAAAAAATTAAACTAAATAAACTAATAATAAAAAAAAAGAGAAAACATACAAGTGTGGCGAATGTAGAAGGGCAACCAATGGAGGAAGGTGAAAGCCACAAGCTTTGAGAAGAAGAGACATAGAGCAAACTTTGCAACTCCTTCCAATCTCCATGATGTTCCCGATTAATGAGTATGGGCATTTACAAAATAACCAGAAAGAAACATTAAGCATATATTCAAGGACATTGAGATGCTCTTGAAACTTGATAAATGATGAGAACTGGAATTGAGCATACAAGGAATCAAATCGAAGTAACAACACGCGCATCAATACTATCGGAAAGGAACCCTGTTGAAATTCCTCCCAACACTCCTCCAAGATAAAAAATCGTTGAAAGCATTCCACCAAATTTTTGTGACAAGTGCTCTCCAGCAACAGCTTCAAAACGGAAAAAGTTTTGTGAACCAGTTATGACCATGGTATCAAGATTCCATGCAAGTGTTGCAATGTTGCTCAGAAAATAAATAATATCATGAAAACTGCAAATGTATACAAAGCCATTATTCGAAATAATTAACAACATAATACACAAAAAATAAGTGCATGAGAAAAAAAAGGTTATAATCATTCAAATTATAGTTTCTTAAACAATATGCTTTTTCCCAATGAACTTTGAAGTTTACTGAAATTATCAATGTTTGCCTTATAGTCACACTCAAAAATGGAAATGTATGCCATGATCACCACCATATCTTTTATCAGTTGATCCATCTTTTGTGGTTGGAAAGTCCCCTAAAAGCATACACATATATACTTAGAACTATGTCATGCTATTGTATAATTAAAACTATTTCCTGCTAGTTATAGTGTTGTTTTTTTAGCATGTAAACATGTATACTTATAACTATTTCCTGCTAGTTATAGTGTTGTTTCAAAGCCTACTTCTCTTGGATCAACCACCAAGAAAACCCAAATGAAGATTGCAACCAGAACAATGAGCAAACCTAGGAAGATGAAGGACCATCCCCATCCGAACTCGAGAATCGAGGACACCATCATCGATCTGAGGATGTTCCCCATAGAGGTGTGGGAGCTCCATATCATCATGATAAGCTGTTATGGCGGGAGAGAGGTTGGCGCAAGGAATGGAGATTTTAAACATTGAGCACGTGAGGAGGAGGTTTCCAGCCACATCAGCAGGGAGTTATAATAATTCTGATTGGAGAAACTGGGCTAGTGAGACAGCGATTGGTGAATGTGGACAGAGGGTGAAGAAGAGAAGTTCACGCTTGACGCGTTTGTAACAAATGGGGGATGTGGACCAATGAAAGAGGGGATTGAGAAAAATTATGAGTGGATCTGTTATTCCAGCTAGGAAAGTGAATATAAGAGGAGAAGAGAAAGATGAAAGGGGTATGTGAAGACTGAGAGTGGTTTTGAACTGAGATGAAGCTCTGATGGAATTCCGACGATCTTCCGGCGATCTTCTGATGAGTGACTCTTCTTTCAGTACAGGATTTGGGAAGTAATTTTCCCTAGTTATCTTCTTGTTGCTTTCTGTATTAATTCCTTAAACTCTTGTTGTTGATTGTTAATGAGTCAGTGGAACTCTTGATGAATGCTTGTTTGAGTAGAGATCTGAGTAGATCAAAACTCTGATTGTTATTTCTCTCTTGATTATTGAGAAAACTGGTGATTGATTTGCTTGATTTTAGTAAAATTCTTAGTGAGATCTGAGTTTGAAGGTTGGATCTTAGTTCTCTTCCTTAATTGATTGAAGATCCATAACATTTTTTTGGTGTTTTTGTTTGATTTCTAGTGAGATTTGGTTATCTTCATGGTGGAATCCACTCGCATGAAGAATATTATAGCTCGATTGGATACTATGATGGCTGTCATGGAACAACGTGAGGAGAGTTGTTAGCATCCATGAATCAACATGATGAACGTGTGAATCTTATAGAACAAACTCTTTCAGTAAGGTGGGCCATGTTGTAACTGGGTGTTGCAACATCTAACTTAGGAAGGTGTCCAAGTTAGGAAGCCGCAGATAATTCTAAAAAAGATAACTGTATTAGGCGTCGGTGCGTCTATATAAGAGATCCAGCTTGAAGATTTAAGATCAGCCAACAAGTGAGAGACTCTTCGGTGAGAGTTGAGTGTGTGGCCGTCGGACAATCTTGAGAGGATATTCTTTGTATTGAGAGAGTGAGAGAGTGTTGTACTCCTTGTTCTTAAACATCTTTTAGTGGATTGTTTCTTTGGGCCTGGCCCCCAAGATGTAGGCAAGGTTGTGCCGAACTGGGTTACCAATTTTCTTGTCTTCTTTCTCTTGATGCTTGATTGTGTGTAAGTGTTCAAACCTTGAGTGAGTTTTTGAGTGTCTTTTAGCACATCACACCTCCACCAAAACCATTAATTTATTTCTCTCATTTGTCACTTCTTTCACTGAGATGCTATTAGAGGGAAAGGAACACCAATTATAGCATCTTCTTTCCTATCTAAAGTCTACAAATTTGCTTAAGGTGACAATCGGACCTTAATTCAATGGACATCGGTAGTATACAAATGTGTGTGTATATATATATATATATATATATATATATATATATTGGTAAAAATGATAAATTGAGACTTCTAAAAGGGTATGATAAAATGTGAACTGTTCACTTTATTATTCAAAACCTATTGTCTCCCTCACTTGACAATTAATTTGAACATGTCTTGCTTTTACCTTCTCGTATTCATTGAAGGCACATATAGGACATTGAAAACCATTAGAGGACATTGAAGGCACATTATATTGAAATAAAAAAGAGTTCGAGAATTAAGCGGGGCAAGTTGGGATGTTGATTACAAAATGATCACTCTCGACCCAATTGTGGCATACGAAGACATTGTGGTATTCTATGGTCAACTTATTTCCCCTCTATTTTGTTTGATTGCAATTGTTAATGGAATTCTGGGTGTATAACTTTTTTCATATGTAGACTCATCTAGTTTCGAAGCCCTTTATCAACAAACCCATTGAGAATTATAAAGGTTTGAAAATTATTAATGCAGATGACAACGCAATAGGGTCATATGCGACATCTCTTTATTCAGATTTTGGAGAGAAATATGGAAATGAGGACAACGAAAATGAGAACAATGAATCACCAAATGAGCAGCCAAATAGTGAGGGGGATGAAGATGGCGACTTTGCCCATCCTGTGGCAAGTAGCCCGGTAACCTCTTCTACTTTTCGGCCATAATGCGCCAAGGGATCAAAAAACAATTCCATGATGGCTAAGTTAGTTAATATTGTTGGGGAAATGGCTGAGTTAGAAGATGATGGAGGTTGAAGGTTTCAGTGAACAGATCCTAGAGGAGGTGTTTAACTACCTTGCAGAGAGGTAAAAAGGGCTCGCAGGTTCATGGTGAAGAGAATTGATATGTGATAGGCTTGGGTTGAGAAGTTTCTCTCCCGGAATGATCGATCCAACTACAAGCTACCGAACTTTGTTGGGGGGTTTTTGATGTTTGGACTAGTGGTGGCCACATCTTTTATGTTGTTTGCTTTTATGATTTATCTCGCGCCCATGCTTTCCTTTTTATTATCTCGCACCATGCATTAGTTGCGCTGCATGCATGCCACCAACTATCATGTGTGCCCTCTTTTGATGCCTTTTTTGATTATTTGTGCTTGGGTTCCATGTCTGGTGCATGTAGCGATTAACTAATGTTCCTTTGACTATGAACTATGCATTTGTAAGCATGTTTATGTTCTTATTCATGTTTTTCGTAAATTAACTGTATCATTTGGATATGTTTTCACTAGGTTGTGTGGGTGCTCTAACTGCTGATGTGTTATTATTTGGATATGTTCTTATTCATGTATGATGCATGTAGTGATTAACTGGTGATGTGTTATTTATTTATTCCATATATATGGGTGCATGTGGCTCTTTTGTTGATCTTGTTTATTTATTTTCATGTTGTATGTATAACTAATGTTGTTACTTATGCTCTGTTTCCATGGTCAGTGTAGCATGATCGTGATCTGTATGGTATGAATGATGGTGAGATGTATAGTCATTGAATTATATTTATGTATGTTAATCTTGTTTGGTTGACGTATAAATTCATCTATATTTTTCATGTTCTCTATGTGATATTTGAGCTAATATTCATGATGTGATTGTTGGGGTTTTCCTGGCTATGCAATAGTGAGAAAAACCTCGGAAGCACTGTAGCAATGTTACCGTTCATTGTAATTTAGCGCTGTTACTATTTATGTGCGGTCCGTCTAAGGGCACACACTTGCCCGCACACCTTTTTATCCACCCTCTGCGGGCCTTATGCGGCCTAGAATTACCCGCACACCTTACTGCCGACCTTGTGCGGCCTGTATGCGGCTCGCATACTTACATCCAAGCTTATAGAGGTTCCTTGAGGCTGCTATTGCCTTCCCAAGCCTTCTACAGCTCTTCAAACCTTCAAAACAAGCTCAAAACACTACCAAACCCCTCAATTCTTGTTAGAATGAGATGATCAAATATACAACAGTGCAAGACAATGATTTTAGCATAGAAAACCCTTTGAATCGAGAGAAAAACCACCAGACTCCTTAGAGCCTCTCACAAAGCTTCCACTTTGTCAATTAATGGAGATACAAAGGGTTCTCTCTAGCTAAGTGGAGGTTTACAAGAGGAATGCCATGGATAATCAATGGAAGATACTATCAACATGCACATACATCATTATCTTTGATACAAAGATGGATACCATGCAATACTTCAAGAAGTGATAAAAGAGAGATCAAACTAGTGGATTTGGAGATCTCTTCTCAAGGATTAGCAACCTGAAATCCAGCACCAAATGCTCTCCAATTCTCTTGCAAATCTCAAACCCTAGCCTCTTCTCTACTTTTTCTTCTTGAGCTTTTCTTTTCTTGCTACAGTGTAGCAGAAAAATTCATCTACTCATCACACACACTCTCCCCTTCTCTCTCACCAATGAATGAGAGAATTCATCAAATAAGGTTTCATGTGAAAACCTAACTTTGCCCTTGCCCTTTCCACCAATTGACATAGCTTCATTTTTTTTTATTTTTTCATTTTTATATTGGGCTAAAGCCCAACTTGTTTTTCTAGCCTAAATTGGCTGAAACCCAACAGTGATCTCATGTTTTTGTGTGTAATTCTTGCAGGAATTGGTATAATGGCAATGATGATGACAATTTTTACATAGCGCACTAAGGCATGGTTCCCTTTATGGTTATAACAATTACTCAACAGGCCCCCGCTCTTGACCACACTTCCAAACATCTAAATGCACTGGCGGGGCAATGCATTACAGCCAATTTGCAAATCCAGTTTTGGTGAGTTAGTCTAGGGAATGTTCACTATTTGGTTCTTTAATTGGGAACGAGCATGGAGGGGCAATCAGTATGCAATACCTCTAGTGCAGCCTGCTCATTGCCAGTTAGGAGTAACTAGCGGCACTGGTCTATTTCAGTATTAATTTTTTTTTTTGGGTTTTGATATTATTTGCGTATGGTCTTGGCTGTTTTGTGGACAGTATTAGGTGTTGATGATATTTTCATGTTTGCTTATTTCCAAAAACACTACGTTTTCATCTTCTTTCCTTTTTCTTTTTATTTTAACAATTATATATGGGAACATGTCATGCCAATAAAGTGTTGTAGGGATGTGATCTGTCACCTGAGTCATGCTGTCGAAATGGAATTGCTATCATCTGGAGGTTTTTCTCAAGACTGACGACTACTCAAGTTACCTACAGGTCTTGCTAGCTAGGATAAGCAATAGTTATCATACTTGAGATGGTTCAGTGGAGGTCGTGCCTTACTTATACCTTGGTTTTCAACATTTTTTTATATTTTGTAAGACATCTGAAACTGGATATTCTTGGTGTTCTTTTAATGTATTGTGAAATAGTTTGATCATGTAAAAAAAACTCTATTGCAATTGTTCTTTTAATGAGATATAAAAGTTGGGTCATTTATAGTTGGGTGTTGGTGTATGAATATTTGCGAGTTTGGATTTTGTATGATTGTGCAGCTTGGATTTTGTATGATTATGTAGCTTATTTTATATCTTTTTACTTTTTTTTTGGGTGCGATATGCAACATTTGTGTGCATGTGCAACTTTTTTTTCATTTGTATTTTAAAGTGTGGTTATGCAGGCACTTGAGTCAGAGTTAGATATATGCACATGTTCATAGTAAACAAAACAAGTTAAGCTATTAAGTGACTGTGTTTTTCTGGTTTTATAATATTACTTGAATGTATACTATTATTTTCATGATTGGCATATGAGGAAATAAATTATGCCTGAATGTCATTTAATAATTTATATGTGAATGTTTAATTATCTCAATAAATTAAACTGGTCAAAGCATACATAAAACTTGGTAAAGTGTAAAATTTAAACCAATGACAAAAGAAATTAATAATAATAAAATATTATTAGCATGGTATAATTACAATTCATTTAAGATCACACATAAACTTAAGATCCAACTCTATAACTTAAGATTCAACTCTAACTCTCTCCCCAACAAAATTAAAGTGGTACCTTACCATATACTGATGAAGTGGTGATTGGATCCTAACTTCTGTGCAAACCAAACACCATGAACTATCGAAGTCACGAATTCTAGATTTTGACTTCCTCATCCAAACGCAGGCCATTGTTCTCACACTTCCAAAGGCAACCAAACACACTAAATTGGGGATTTTTGTCCCACCCCAAACATAGTCTTGTCAGACCCGGTGCGCGGACAAACGGCCACAGACTCACAGGGCGGGAGCCCAATGAATCTGTAAGGCCTCAAAACTTAACATGAAGTGGAGGTAGAAGATAACTGACAGGAAAATAAATTACGAGTACAACTTAAGGGTTACAACGCAGTTCAAATACTGAGCAAAAGAAATACAGAATGACACACAAAGAGGTCCTTAAACAACCATACAACTGACAATAGACATAAAACACACCTCCAAAGGAAAGCATCTACTGGAAGCTTTCTAAGATCCCTGGGTGTGCTGCTCCTGATCTGAAAAGAATTTAAAACAAATCCATGAGCTCACTTGCCCAGTAAGTAATCCAAAACAAATAATTGAAATCGAGGATTTAATTCTGGAACTTTCACAACAATTAATAATGTAAAAAAAAAAAGTAATCAAAAACAAAAGACGAGGCAAAAGTAACAGATTTCTGAATATGTCTCCAAATTCACTAAGGATGCCAGAAGTCATTTGTTTACGCTGAATGACCCGAGCCAGAATAACAGAGGTTATTTATTCGCCCTAGGTCACCTGACACTGAATATCAGGTGGCCGTTGATTATTTCACCGATCGGACACGGTGCGAAAGTGCAGTCTCATTTTCCAGAACTTCTTGTCGACAAGGTCAGGGTTTAACACCCCACTAACAGGGTTGCACATCGCTCATTTGGAGACCAAAACATTCAGACAGATTTCAAAGCCAAAAAAATACAGAATAATAACAATTACTTTTGCCAAAAATGAATGCAAAACAAAAAGCAGTTAAATAAATCAATAAATAATATATATATATATAGATGAGAATGCCAAACTTCTAGCTTTTGCCTGATTCCCACATTAAGACATAAGAATTAGCAAGCTTCCACTAAAACAAATATCTCATGAAAAATAATAACGATAAAATAAAAATAAATAAATAAATATCCAGAATATACCTACTCTTTAAATTTGTTTGAATAACTAAGATGGTATTTCAAAATCATCATATTGCATGATTGGATGGTTGGAAAAGATATTATTATACAAATTTGGTTGATAAAGGAAAATAACCAAATATAAATATTGGAAAGGTAAAAGCACCATGGTTCCAACTAAGTCTAAGAGTTATTTATCTAAAAACATAATGAATAAAAATGTGATGGCATTTTCCAAAAATATATTTCAAAAGAATAATCATAAGTAATTTCAGAAAAATTTATAAAAAAATAAATTCAAAAACAATAAAAATTTTAAAAAAACAAGAGTTCAAGGGATTACTTGATGATCTCCTAAATCCAATAGAAATCCAAGATTATTGCTCAAGGTGGTTCTATAATCCAAGGGAAAAATTAACCAAATGGTAAGAATCTTAAGCATGGAGAGTTCATGAATAGGCTATATATGAGCTAGCCTAAATACCAATTCAGAACTTATAGCTTTAATGGAGCAACAAGGGAAAGCCTCACTAGTTATATTTACTTGCACAGAACCCAAACTCTAAATAGAGTAGTTTAAATATGCCAAAACAAAATAACTAGCATCTTAGAAGAATAAACTCAAAAGGTTGCTATTTATCTTTCCAGGTAGCTAAAAAAGGATAAGTCTTTGAAAGGTATGCACAAAGAGCCAAAAATAGCAAAGCTAAACACATATGCTATAAATGTATAAGCATTCACTAGGCATGCAAAAAGCTTGGGTTTCATGCATAAAAGGATATACAAGTAGGTGGCTTCATGAGTGTATATATATACATCCTTGGATACCATGAACAAGAGATATTTAAGGGGCACAAGAGTAATCTTCAACCTATAAGTAGATGTTGTTTCATGTATGAATAAATATTTAGTCTCTTGCATGTGTATATAAGCATACATATATAGCTTCCTGCACAAGAAATAGCCATGGTCTGATGCATGCATTTATATATATATATATATATATAGTTCCATGCAAGGATAAGCCATAAACAAATCAAAAAGGGTGAAGCTCTACAAGCAAACATCATCATCAAAGGCAACCATAGACACATGAGAGTATAAATCACCCACTAAACAACATGAAACTAGACCAAGCAAGCATAAAAAAGTTTCAAGTTCCATGGAGTAGAAAAAAGATAACAAGCTATAAGGGTCACAAGGGTTGCATGAGTATAAGCACACGCAACTAGGAGCTTCAAAACATGCATTTCATTAGAAAATAACCTACAACCATGCTTAAGATTTCACATACAACAAGCTTCTCCCAAAACTCTTGCATCAAGCTCTACCATCACCAAGAGAGTGAGAGGACCTACCTAGCCATTGTGGAAGCGCCGGCGCCTCAATGTTCTTCTTCTCCTCGCCTCCGGATGTCAAGGATACTGGTAGAGACCCGAACTCCGGCGATGGATGACACTCTTCTTCAACTTCCAAAGAGAGCAAGATGGAGTGGGAGAATGGAGAGAAAGGAGAGAGGTGGAAGAATGGAGGAGGAAGATGGTCATGGGGTGTAAAGGCTCGGCCAAGAGGGAGGCAAGGATGGGATGGGGCCGGAATTTCCTCAGGGAATCCCTCATCCTAGCTAACAACCAAAACAAAGAGACAAGGGTAAGGTGGTTAGGAGAAATCCCTAGCTTAGCATACTAAATCTAGTTTTAATAGTTGGATTGGGGCCACAACTTCACCTGAATTCTTTACTCCCACAAAAGAAATAGCACTTCTGGACTTCACCATTTCTATGCACTACTTCCAACCAAATACCCCCTAAGTACTTATGGACCCCATGTATACTGACTAGATGTTAATTGTTTATAAGCGGAGTTTTCAACTTTGCCGCTGGAAACAATACATAATTTCTGGAACAACATCCCTTCTTATAGTATTATTATAGTATTATTATAGTATTACGAAGGGAGGGTGCATCACTAGTTCCAGATTTGTGACCGCCGAATAAAATAGTATATTTGTAATGTACCATGTAGATCTCGATAAATATTATTAGTTTATTGAATGACTATCAACTGAAGCTTTTACATTACAACACCGAAAAAAAGTAAGTGTCAAGCACTTAATAGCATCTATACTCTTAACGGTTGTTTTATATGACGACATAGTCTTACAACAATCTTATTTGAAATAAACATACAACTATGCATTACAACAATCCCATTATAATATTTTATTCAAAAGTCTTAGCTTCCAAGGAGGGAATCCATATTACATATTCGAAAAAGGACTAAAGCGCCAGAAAGGGAAGATTGTGGTGAAATCGGTGAGCTAGGTGAACAGAGAGCTGACATATTAACCAAGGCCCTACCAAACATGAAATTCGCTGCCATGCGTCAATCTTTGGGAGTTAGGGATTTAGAACCTCGTATCTCGGATTAAGGGGGAGTTTGTGGGGTTGTAAGCCATACGAGGTTCGTGTATTGGCGCGAGAAGAATTTTCAATCGAGTCAGCCTGATGCGGAAATAATGCAACAAAAACGGATGAGAAAGGGATGAGATCCACCACCGAACGAAGTCCACGATCGGATACAG
Organism: Dioscorea cayenensis subsp. rotundata; assembly: GCF_009730915.1. Classification (NCBI taxonomy): domain Eukaryota; kingdom Viridiplantae; phylum Streptophyta; class Magnoliopsida; order Dioscoreales; family Dioscoreaceae; genus Dioscorea; species Dioscorea cayenensis. The sequence continues at coordinate 15,675,460 of NC_052473.1, forward strand.
GACCTGACCACTCACCACTCTCTGGATCAGCCCAAAGAGATACAGAGTTGATGAAGTTCTCCTCAATGGCCTGCAAAAGCTCAAAGGAAAGAACCAAGAAAATGAGGCACAGCCTCCAACTCTCCAGCCACACACTAGCTGTCCCCCCTTTGGCAGCCACTTCAAGTATATATCTCTTGGAACAACCCTCCAAGAATAGGAAAACTTACATATAAACAAAGTTATTAAACTAACAAACACTTAAGAGATAATTAAGGCTAAAAGAGAAGCTGCAGAAAAGACAGAAAATGAGTTTTACTGAAACCAGTCAACTTGATATGTCTTCAGTCTAGCAGCCATAACTTCCTCTAGGAAACTCCAATTGATATGAAATTTATTGCATTGGAAACTACACTTCATTAGCTTTCCAACCATAGGTTACATGAATCTTATGGTCAACGCAGTTTCTACAGTTTTCACGAAGAGTTTCACCAAAGACTGGGTGTTCTTTTGAAAATTCTTCAATGTCCAAGTGCTCAACACTTGGTCTTGTTTGTTCTGCTCCTGCATCAAGTCTTGCTTGCTTTGCTCCTGCATCACAGCCCTTTCATTGCAAGCCATCTGGCTTGTTTCTCCACTACAACACATGGGTTGCATGCCCTGCTCCATAGTATCGAGATGCACGTACACTGAAGTGATCTATAGAAATGATGAATATCTATGACCAGATTTTGTCCAGCTTTCTCTTGTACTTTTCCTTGTTTTACTTTCCTTTATGTTCGTTTTACTTTGGCTGTTAGAATTTTGAAATAGAAGTTAAGTGTTCCAGTTCTTGTGCTTCTTCTAATCTCGGCAAGAGCCTGGTGCTGGTCTCTTCATTTGTTGCAGGACCCGGTGTGTTCGGAAACCAGGCCGACGGTTGCTGTTCAAGTTGGGTGGAGTGGTCGTGCTATAAACCTTCAAGTCTCATATATATCATTAATTTTTTATATTTTTTTTAAGAACAAAGAGCTACTAGGTAGCTATTTTATTGAAAACAAAAAGCTGAAAGAATTACAAAGAAAACAAAGAAAACTCTTACACCAAAGAAGGAAATGAGAAAAGCAAATAACAAGAAAGACCAAGAAAAATTAAACAAAACAGTAATTCAACATCTGAACTTCTTTCATCAGCCTGATGAAGGGAAATATCATGGCGAGATCTCCCATAAGCAGCTAGCTTATCAGCTAAAACATTCCAATTCCGCGGGATAAGCTCTGCAGCTATGCATTACACATTAGTTACTGTAAGTACCAACTATCGTAACCTTAAACCTAGTAATCTGTCCCCAAAACCTCCCTCCAAGCACAGCAATGGAGTATCCTTGACCAGACTCCATCATCTTCAAAGAAAAGTTGACATTATAATAGTCACCACCAAGAGTGCTAGATGCAGTCTGTATGAGCCTGCCATGCTGAAAGTAGCTTCTGCTACCATCTTCCTTAACAAGCTTTGTATAACCGTTATGAGAGGCAGTTCCATCAGCGAACCAGCTATGATACATATCATTATACACAGATCCTCGATCCAATCCATCTTCTAAAGATTTCTGAAACACGACACATTGAGTATAAGCTCCCCATGGGAAACCAGAACTCTGATCAGAAGTCTCCATCCTAACGGTAACCATAAAATCGCTTCCAGCAACAACCCTGCCGGGAATATCAAGCTGAACAAGGTTCGTCTTAACTGACGAACCATCAAAATCATATTCTTTGTTTAGAAACGGCATCCTGAAACACCAATGCCTCCGGCGATCTTCAAATACTCTTCAACTACAGAGAGAGAGAGAATATAGAGAGAGAGAGTTTCTTCGGAATGAATTGGTGTGTATTCGAGGCTGAAAAACTCGCCTTATATAGGAGATATTAACTCATATTTTAATCCCAAGTAGCTAGACTTCGCTAGTATGGCCGCTCAGTCTGCAGGGCACTTATTTACTATTTATTCGAGGCCAAATAAAGAAAGACCAAAAGAGTATGAGCATGCCCAATAATATTATATTGCGGTTCAATTAGAAAAAGACCAAAACAGTATGGGCCTATCAGTTAAGTTGCATTTATAGCGTTGAGTTTTTATAATAGGAGTAGACCCCGATAATAGATATTATTAGTTTATTGAACGGTGCTGTAAGACCCCTATAGATAAATATTACTTGAGAGCTGTTTGGATTTAATAAACTGATAATTATTTCTGATAAATAAAGACCAAAACGGCTTCACATATGTTACATTGAAGTTTTATTTTGCACCTTGGCCCCTTAAATTTTGTGCTATTTCTGTAGGCGGGCCTTCTGTCTCAAGATACAAAGCAAACTTTAGGGGGTAAACTTAATGGTATGTGAAGCTGTTTCACTCTTCTATGTATCCCCACGTTTTTTATTACACCGGAGATTATGAACTTAAAGCTAATTATGCTGTTAGGAAGAGTACAGATTTTTATAATCTGCTAGCTGTGCGATTTAAGATATATGTTCATGGCGAAGTATCTACAAGGAGCTTTAATTTGTTTTTTTCTTTTTTTTTAAAGAGGTTATTCAGAATGCTCTCTGAAGAGAGCTTGATAATAAAAGATATATGATACTTCATCTTCCTAAGACGATTAAGATTATAGAAGATCTTTGTAAGAAGATTGATTGGATTTCAAAGGTGGAATTCATCTTTCCATCTATAGAGAAGGGGTTCTCGTGGGCTCTAGGTACAATGGAAATTCGCCCTAAGGGAGTTCATGAAGATTTAGATTTATTTGAAGATTTGTTTAAGAAGAATTATGTTTCTCCTGGGTAATCGGAGTTTATCTCCAGTGATTGCTTATGTAATTAATGTGGTTTAATTGTATTGTCGCTAAGTGTTTAACATTTAGTTTTTTCTTTTAATTCTTTAGGAGGAAACTTCTTGTGGAAGCCAAGGAATAAGTAATTATATTTACTGAGATCTAGTACTATTATATATAAATGTTATACAAAATTTGTTGCCTGTTATAATACAATATAGTAAGTGGTATCCACTCACTGGCATATTCATCTCATATGTGTAGAATATGGTATATATCAGATTTTACCGACATATATATATCCCTTCATCTCAAACGTACCCATGTCCTAAGTGATCCAACAATCTTAATTCTGGGATGCTGGGACGCTACAACACTCTTGTAATACTATATGCGGGGGTGTTGCCCCAAACAATTTCCTCAAACTTCAAGGGGTCTTCCCGCAAAAATAACTAAAGTTATTTATTAATAAAATACTCTTCATAAAATAATAATTCTTTATTAAATGGCTTCTCGAAGAAGCTTTCTTATTACAACTGAAAATCGACTAGTGTCGATAACATTACATCTAAACGTCTAGATGACGTTGTTTGCATCATCATCTCTTTAGATGTAGATCCTATGACTTGAACCTTTCCTTTTTCAACTGTTCCAGTGAACTTTCCCCCAGAATGACTAATGAATAGTTATAGCTAGAGGTCATATCGAATTTCCAAGTGACTGTCAACTTCTCTCCCGAGACAACACTCTTGCCGTCTACAATAAGACGGCCAACTTTGAAACTAGTTCGATCAAAGTTCTCTTCGACGAGGTCACCGTAAACCCCTGAACCTGCTCCAGTCCACGTATGATGAAAATTAGGATAATCTCTATCCCAAGGCTTATCTATCACCGGCGTCTGAACGATAGCGAGCTGAGTATAGGCTCCTTGAGAATAACCTCCCGCAGACGTCATTTCAAATTTCACAATCCACTTAGGCTCAGTAGTATATCCGTTGAAACGGAAACTGGCGATGTTTGTCTTGACTCCAGAGAAATCTAGCTCACCTGAATCGAATATGAATATTCCCATCGTCAATCTCCGCCTAGTTTTTTCCGAGTATAGATAGTGAGAGAGAGAGAGAGAGAGAGAGAGAGAGAGAGAGTTTGTGCTAGACATGGCCACAGTTCAGGAACCGCCGGTTACGATTCTTGAACCGCCGGTTACGGTTCAAGAAAACGTTGAACCGGAACCGAACCGCCTAGGCAAGGTTCTTGGCGATTCGGTTCCGGTTCGGTTTCGGTTCTGGTTCTGGCGGTTTGGTTCAACGGTTCCGGTTTGACGGTTCATACGGTTCGGTTTTTTTTTAACTAAATAATTCAATAATTCAAATTAATTAACACAAATAGAAGAATTAATTTAATACTAATATAAGATAGTAGGTTAAGTTAGTAGGTATACGGTATACCCAAGGTTTCAATGTTTTATTTATTTTGTTATTATTATTTTTAATGTTCATGTATGTTATTTGTTTTTCTTTAGGAATTGTTTTTATTTTTTTTCCTTTTTCTTTTTGATTTCTAGTATACTTATATAAGTTGCATAGTTTACAAATTGAAAATCTTGGGAATTTTATCTATATATGGGAATATCTATATATATATATATATATATATATAAATGATCAACAAAATAAGGCAAATTGATATATATACACTAATACACATATATATTCATGTTTATTTTATTTTATTTATTTATATATGTTTTTAATGATTCAAATGTTTTACATGAGAGCATTTTACTTAGTATATTTTCATTTATATAAAATAAATATAATTTAATATGAACTACGTTAATTTTGTAAGTTTCAAAACGGAAGATATATAAACTCTAGTCTTTGTTTTTTATATTAAATTATAAAAATAATGTGGAAATCTACTAAAGAATTGAATATTTAAATACTTCTCGTTAATTAAATTGTTTTAATAAATCCATATTTAATTTGTAACTAATAATTTGTGGCATAATCAATTAATTATAACTTATCCTCTTGCATGAGTAACAAAGTTTCGCATGACACAGTACATATAAGTTGGACTAATGTCACAAATCAAACCTAATCGGCTAATCAAGTATTCAGAATCATACCTAATCAATAATCAATTTAGTTAATATCTTTAATTAATTATTTAAAATATCTTTAAATATGCAATTACTTAATTAATTACTAATTAATGATATTAACAAAATAAAAACCTAATCATAAATGACGTTATTTATATAGTATGACATTATTCATATTATATTTATATAATATAATATAAACTTTTGTTTTGAACCTTTGGTTGAACCGTATGTGGAACTGCCGGTTGAACCGCCGGTTCTACGGTTTTTAAATTCTGAAACCAGAACCGAACCTTATATGAAGGTTCTGGTTCCGGTTTTAGGACGGTTACGGTTTTTTCGGTTCCGGTTCCGGTTTTTGGCGGTTCGGTTCCACGGTTTTGGTTCAAAATGGCCACGTCTAGTTTGTGCAAATGATGCTTTGAATGCCTAAAGGCATCCCTTTACCTTTATATAGGCGTATTATAACATTATTTTAATCGGAACATGGACGCCTTAATTTATTTTATCGCATTGGCTCTTGAGAGAACAGTCAATATTTATCCTTTCATCTCAAACGTACACGTTTCCCATAGTGATCCAACGGTCTTAATTCTATAAGGCCTTAAAAGTTTATGTACAAACACTGAGTTAAATTTCTATATGTCAGAGAAGCTTCCGATATATGGAAGTCTTATGATAATAAAGAAATATTTATCTCAAGATCTATGTTTACTATAGAATACTGGCGGCATTTTAACTTTTAGATTAGAGTTGATACGTGTGAGATGGAGATGTTGGGACGAGTAATGCACCTCCGTAATACTATAGGTGAGGGTGTTGTCCCAAACAATTCATACTATTGTTAGAATAGTTGTGTCAACTTATCAATTGATGCTTTATGGTTTACAAATATCATACATGAATCTTTATCTATTCTTGTACAAATTCTTTTGTTGAACAACATGACTATAAAAGAGCTATTGTTGTGATTTTTAATAGCACTAAATTCACTTAATTGTTGCCTTCCAGTTACTACGTTATATTTTATTAATAGTATGAGATATTAAAACTGCATTTATGTTATTTCCCAAATTTATCTTTGGCCAGGTTGTTTTTCTATTTGCCTCTGAATAAATGTCCTTCTCATAAACATCATTTTAAAGATTGATCAATTGAAACACCCGAAGCATAGATGGGGCTCAGCTCATTTTACAATGATATAAGGTTTTGTTTGGATTGGCTTATCAAAAAAGTGTTTTTTTTTAGTTTAGTAGAAGTGTTTCTAAAAAAAAGTGCTTTTCCAGATTAAGTTAAGCATTTTTTGTATTTTCTGTTTGGATAAGCTTTTATGTAGAAGCAGAAGCTTTAAAAATAAGCTAAAAAACAACTTTTTTCATAAGCTGGTCATAACTAATTTTTGAAAAAAAGTTGTTTTCAGCTTTTTTTACAACTTCTGCTTTTTCAGAAAAGTCAATACAAACAACATTTTTGGAACCCAGAAGTGTTTAACTTATAAAAAAACACTTCTGGGTTTTCCAAAAGCCAATCCAAACAAGGCCTAAATTATGAACATCTTGGTCATATTTTATGCATTAATATTGGCTTTTATTCTCCTTCTAGAATCACACTTGTAAAATTGTTATATTTAACTTAATTACATATTGTTCTTTATTAAAATAAAATCCAAAAGTGACCAAAATGAAACTTCTGGTGTGGATGTTAGAAGTAACTGGTTGTCTTACTATTACACTTGGCTTAATGGTTTTAATTATAGAGGATTAGATCCTCCACATGCATGTACAAATTTTAATTTCATATGTTTAGAAACATTTTTCTATGGAAGCAATTTAATTAAGATAAGAGAATTAATTAAAGTTAGAGCACTACAAGAAATACAAGAATAGGCAACGAAAATATTGCTACAGATTTGTTTCGTTGCTATTTGTAAACATTAGCGACGGAATTAGCGTCGGATTACCGACGAAATAAAACTTTAGAAGTTCAACTTGTTTTTATTACATTACCATCGGAATTGTATAATATAGCAACGGAAGTGTGATTAATAGCAGCGAAAATGTAGCAACAAAAATAAGCCCGTTGCTATTCCGTTGCTAGAGCTTACGCGCCCTAATTTTCCCGCCTATTTCCGTTGCTAATAAATTGCTACGGATTCATTCCGTCGCTATTTGTAAGTATTGGAAGCGGAATCGACGATTAGATTACCGACGGAAAAAAGCTTCAGAAGTTCAACTTATTTCTATTACATTACCGACGGAATTTTAAAATATTGCGACGGAAATTAGATTAATAACAACGGAATAAGTCCGTATTTATTCCAAACTTATATATATATGTATATTATTTATTAATATTTGTAATTTATATATTATTCATTAATACATTTTCACTTTTTAATAATGTATGATTATCCAATATATATATATATATATATATATATATAAATGAAAAGGAAGAAAAAAACTTAAGTCTCAAATTGAGTTTGTTTTTCTATATAATAATAAAAATAAGAATAAACCTTAATTCTTTGGATTTTTTTCAAACAATAATTAATTTCAAGGAAAGAAAGGAATAAATAAAGGGTCACAAAGAGAGAGGGTATGAAAGGTTTGATTGGGTTTATCCTTTTTTGTTAAAAAAATTATATATATATATATATATATTTCTTAAAAGAATAAATATTTAATAAACTTTAAAATTAATAATAAATAAGTAATAAACAGTATATTTCAATCTCTAGTGGAGTTGATGATATAAATATATTAAAAAAAATATTAATTTCATATTAATGTATGCCCTGATGTAATTTGTTTATTTTTTATAAAAAAATAATATTAATTAATTAATATATTTGTTTGATTGTACATGATTAAATATTTAAAATATTAAAAGTTAATAATTATAAGGGGTTATTAAAAATTGGTTGAATATTATTAGTGATACTTTTATGTGTAAAATATTGAGTGTTATTTATATCTAAAAATAGTCCTATGGATGATTAATTGAATTATTGTATTTTTGTCAAGATTTTCTGAAATTGATAAACTATATTGAGTGTTATTTATATCTTGCCTTTTCAATGCTCACTCTTAGCCTTAGATTTTAATCCAAATTTATTATATATTTTATTTTGAATTTCTATATCATCGGATATTAAAAAAATCAAATTAAAAGAAGTTGGCTTGGCCATTAAATTGATGTGCATTAAAATTTATTTGAACTTAATTTCTAATCAAACAATAATTAATAAAATCTGAAATTATTTTCTTAATTAAAATTTCTTTTTTTTAATTAAAATTTGAAATTATTTTCTTAATTAAAATTTCTTTAAAAAAAAACCTTAAAATTAACATCTTTTTAACCCTGTTGCATCGTTGTCCTTTCCCTCTTCCCGTGCTCTTCTCTTCTCTCCTCTTCTCGTCGGCTTCGGTGTGAGATCCACGAGCTTCTCTTCTCCGTCTCTTAGCTTCTCGTCCCTCATCCTCTCGGTAATTGCTTCTATCTCCATTTTCTTTCACCTTGATCCAACTTCAATCTCTTCGTTATTGTTTAATACCCAACCCTAATCCTAATCGCAGTGCTGATCTACAACTCCAGTGCGTGCCAATCGACAACTCCGCCGCCATTAGCGTCCTCCAGCACATCCTCGTGAAGCTCCACCCACTCAACTCCCTAATCGCAGCGCCACGGTCTTGGTTTCTAGAGTTCTTCTCTCTTTCTCGTCCTCGCTGTCACTGTGCTCAGGGGTTTGTGGGTGCAACGATTGGAGTGCGTGCTTAAGGGGCCTACATCGGGGACTCCAAAGGAGGGTGGAGACACATAAAGAAAATTCTATTGATTCCACTGTACCACTCTACATTAATTTGGCCCTGATTATTATTTTTTTTGCACATTTGTGTGGGCTCCCGGCTCATTATGTTTTACGAATTATTTTTATTTTTTCAATCTACTTGAATTTTTAAATAAAAAAGAAAAAAAAAACAAAAACAAAAACAGAACAAAACTTGCTCAAGTTTGCATGCATGCACTTACGAAAACAAACAATTAATTTATGTTTAAACACTAAAATTTTTCAATAAAAATAATAAGAAATCAGTTAATAATAAAAAAAAGTTATTATAAAATGTAAAGTTAATTTAAAATTAAACTTCACAATTAATCGAAACAAATTAATTTCAAAAAATATAAAAATAATTAATTAAAACCCAAATAGGTTTAGGACTTGAACATTTATTTTTTCTTTATTTTGATATATTTACATAAATCCCCTTCCAATCTTCCCAAAGCCCTAATTTCCCATCTTCTTCACCTCAAATCCGACCTCCGAGGGGAGAGAAGGGACAACAATGGCGGCAAGGGAGCCCTGACCCCAACCTTGGCTTCCTCACCAAGAGGGACACAGAGGTCAAGCTTCCCGTCCCACTCGGGTGAAGAACAAGACGCCGGGCGCCCATCCGGTTCACCGCCGAGCGGATCCTCCGGGAGGCTCGCGAGCGCCGGGGAACCCGACATACGGCCGCCCAAGCGGAAGATCACTGACCATACAGAACTCTCCGACTACCGCCTCCGCCGCCGCAAGGAGTTTGAGGACCTCATCTCGAGAATTGAAATTCATTGATTTGTAAATAGATGTTTATAATTATCACAAATCAATATACAATTATACAAAATTTCTTATCTAAAAAAAATATATTGTTTATCATTTAGATACTTTGGTTTGATTTTATTTCATTATTTGAAGGTATTAGGTTAGTGTTTTATTATTATTTAGTTACATACAATCCTACTAATTGTGTAATATTTCTAAATTTTTGTTTTTGTAGACGATGCTTTCTAGGGGTAAATTTTTTCAGTGAGTACCTAAGTTTGGGCTTATATCAGTTTCAGCACTAACATTCAATTTGTATCAAAATGAGCACAAAATTTTAATTTCATTTCTTCGCCATTGTAATTGGGGCGGTGGATTTTTGGTGATATGCATGCCGGAAAGCTTGCGTGGATGCCTTGGGTCCACGTCACCGACTCACCAACTCAGCCATTTAACCAATGTAGTTTTTTTGGTCAACGTAGGACGTACATGTAAAAAGAGGGGATTAAACAGGGCAAGTTGGGATGTTGATTACAAAATGATCACTCTCGACCCAATTGTGGCATATAATTACCTTTTGGTATTCTATGGTCAACTTATTTCCCCATTGTTTTGTTTGATTGTAATTGTTAATGGAATTCTGGGTGTATAACTTTTTTCATATGTAGACTCATCTAGTTCCGAAGCCCTTTATCAACAAACCCATTGAGAATTATGAAGGTTTGAAAATTATTAATGCAGATGACAACGCAATAGGGTCATATGCGACATCTCTTTATTCAGATTTTGGAGAGAAATATGGAAATGAGGACAACGAAAATGAGAACAATGAATCACCAAATGAGCAGCCAAATAGTGAGGGGGATGAAGATGGCAACTTTGCCCATCCTGTGGCAAGTAGCCCGGTAACCTCTTCTACTTTTCTGCCATAATGCGCCAAGGGATCAAAAAACAATTCCATGATGGTTAAGTTAGTTAATATTGTTGGGGAAATGGTTGAGTTAGAAGATGATGGAAGTTGAAGGTTTCAGTGAACATATCCTAGAGGAGATGTTTAACTACCTTGCAGAGAGGTAAAAAGGGCTCGCAGGTCCATGGTGAAGAGAATTGATATGTGATAGGCTTGGGTTGAGAAGTTTCTCTCCCGGAATGATCGATCCAACTACAAGCTACCGAACTTTGTTGGGGGGTTTTTGATGTTTGGACTAGTGGTGGCCACATCTTTTTTTTTTATGTTGTTTGCTTTATGATTTATCTGCGTCCATGCTTTCCTTTTATTATCTGCACCATGCATTAGTTGCGTTGCATGCATGCCAGTCAACTATCATGTGTGCCCTCTTTTGATGCCTTTTTAGATTATTTGTGCTTGGGTTCCATGTCTGGTGCATGTAGCGATTAACTAATGTTCCTTTGTTATCAACTATGAACTATGCATTTGTAAGCATGTTTATGTTCTTATTCATGTTTTTCGTAAATTAACTGTATCATTTGGATATGTTTTCACTAGGTTGTGTGGGTGCTCTAACTGCTGATGTGTTATTATTTGGATATGTTCTTATTCATGTATGATGCATGTAGCGATTAACTGGTGATGTGTTATTTATTTATTCCATATATATGGGTGCATGTGGCTCTTTTGTTGATCTTGTTTATTTATTTTCATGTTGTATGTATAACTAATGTTGTTACTTATGCTCTATTTCCATGGTCAGTGTAGCATGATCGTGATCTGTATGGTATGAATAATGGTGAGATGTATATTTTCCATTGTCATTGAATTATATTTATGTATGTTAATATTGTTTGGTTGACGTATAAATTCATCTATATTTTTCATGTTCTCTATGTGCTATTTGAGCTAATATTCATGACGTGATTGTTGGGGTTTTCCTGGCTATGCAATAGTGAGAAAACCTGAAGAAGCACTGTAGCAATGTTACCGTTCATTGTAATGTAGCGCTGTTACTATTTATGTGCGGTCCGTCTAAGGGCACACACTTGCCCGCACACCTTTTTATCCACCCTCTGCGGGCCTTATGCGGCCTAGAATTGCCCGCACACCTCACTGCCGACCTTGTGCGGCCTGTATGCGGCTCGTATACTTACAGTCAAGCTTATAGAGGTTCCTTGAGGCTGCTATTGCCTTCCCAAGCCTTCTACACCTCTTCAAACCTTCAAAACATGCTCAAAACACTACCAAACCCCTCAATTCTTGTTAGAATGAGATGATCAAATATACAACAGTGCAAGACAATGATTTTAACGTAGAAAACCCTTTGAATTGAGAGAAAAACCACCAGACTCCTTAGAGCCTCTCACAAAGCTTCCACTTTATCAATTAATGGAGATACAAGAGGTTCTCTCTAGCTAAGTGGAGGTTTACAGGAGGAATGCCATGGATAATCAATGGAAGATACTATCAACATGCACATACATCATCATCTTTGACACAAAGATGGATACCATGCAATACTTCAAGAAGTGATAAAAGAGAGATCAAACTAGTGGATTTGGTGATCTCCTCTCAAGGATTAGCAACCCGGAATCCAGCACCAAATGCTCTCCAATTCTCTTGCAAATCTCAAACCCTAGCCTCTTCTCTTCTTTTTCTTCTTGAGCTTTTCTTTTCTCCCAATTCTTGCTATAGTGTAGTAGAAAATTTCATCTACTCATCACACACACTCTCCCCTTCTCTCTCACCAATGAATGAGAGAATTCATCAAATAAGGTTTCATGTGAAAACCTAACTTTTCCCTTGCTCTTTGCACCAATTGACATAGCTTCATTTTTTTTCTTTCTTCATTTTTATATTGGGCCAAAGCCCAACTTATTTTTCTAGCCCAAACAGGCTGAAACCCAACAGTGATCTCATGTTTTTGTGTGTAACTCTTGCAGGAATTGGTATAATGGCAATGATGATGACAATTTTTACATAGCGCACTGAGGCATGGTTCCCTTTATGGTTATAACAATTACTGAACAGGCCCCCGCTCTTGACCACACTTCCAAACATCTGAATGCACTGGCGGGGCAATGCATTACAGCCAATTTGCAAATCCAGTTTTGGTGAGTCAGTCAAGGGAATGTTCACTATTTGGTTTTCTAATTGGGAACGAGCATGGAGGGGCAGTCGGTATGCAATATCTCTAGTGCAGCCTTCTCATTGCCAGTTAGGAGTAACTAGTGGCATTGGTCTATTTCAATATTAATTTGTTTTTTTGGGTTCTGATATTATTTGCATATGGTCTTGGCTGTTTTGTGGACAGTATTAGGTGTTGATGATGTTTTCATGTTTTGCTTATTTCCAGAAACACTATGTTTTCAGCTTTTTTCCTTTTTTTTTATTTTAACAATTATATATGGGAACATGTAATGCCAATAAAGTGTTGTATGGATGTGATCTATCACCTGAGTCATGCTGTCGAAATGGAATTGCTATCATCTGGAGGTTTTTCTCAAGACTGACGGCTACTCAAGTTACCTACAGGTCTTGCTAGCTAGGATAAGCAATAGCTATCATACTTGAGATGGTTCAGTGGAGGTCGTGCCTTACTTATACCTTGGTTTTCAGCATTTTTTTATATTTTGTAAGACATCTGAAACTGGATATTCTTGGTGTTCTTTTAATGTATTGTGAAATAGTTTGATCATGTAAAAAAAACTCTATTGCAGTTGTTCTTTTAATGAGATGTAAAAGTTGGATCATTTATAGTTGGGTGTTGGTGTATGAATATTTGTGAGGTTGGATTTTGTATGATTGTGCAGTTTGGATTTTGTATGATTATATAGCTTATTTTATATCTTTTTACTTTTTTTTTGGAGCGATATGCAACATTTGTGTGCATGTGCAACTTTTTTTCATTTGTATTTTAAAGTGTGGTTATGCAGGCACTTGAGTTAGAGTTAGATATATGCACATGTTCATAGTAAACAAAACAAGTTAAGCTATTAAGTGACTGTGTTTTTCTGGTTTTATAATATTACTTGAATGTATACTATGATTTTCATGATTGGCATATGAGGAAATAAATTATGCTTGAATGTCATTTAATAATTTATACGTGAATGTTTAATTATCTCAATAAATTAAACTGGTCAAAGCATACATAAAATTTGGTAAAGTGTAAAATTTAAACCAATGACAAAAGAAATTAATAATAATAAAATATTATTAGCATGGTATAATTTAAATTCATTTAAGATCACACATAAACTTAAGATCCAACTCTATAACTTAAGATTCAACTCTAACTCTCTCCCCAACAAAATTAAAGTGGTACCTCACCATATACTGATGAAGTGGTGATTGGATCCTAACTTCTGTGCAAACCAAACACCATGAACTATTGAAGTCACGAATTCTAGATTTTGACTTCCTCATCCAAACGCAGGCCATTGTTCTCACACTTCCAAAGGCAACCAAACACACTAAATTGGGGATTTTTGTCCCACCCCAAACACAGTCTTGTTAGACTCGGTGTGCGGACAAATGGTTGTAGACTCACAGGGCGGGAGCCCAATGAATCTGCAAGGCCTCAAAACTTAACATGAAGTGGAGGTAGAAGATAACTGACAGGAAAATAAATTACGAGTACAACTTAAGGGTTACAACGCAGTTCAAATACTGAGCAAAAGAAATACAGAATGACACACAAAGAGGTCCTTAAATAACCATACAACTGACAATAGATATAAAACACACCTTCAAGGGAAAGCATCTACTGGAAGCTTTCTAAGATCCCTGGGTCTACTGCTCCTGATCTGAAAAGAATTTAGAACAAATCCATGAGCTTACTTGCCCAGTAAGTAATCCAAAACAAATAACTGAAATCAAGGATTTAATTCTGGAACTTTCACAACAATCAATAACGTAAAAAAAAAAGTAATCAAAAACAAAAGACGAGGCAAATGTAACAGATTTCTGAATATGTCTCCAAATTCACTAAGGATGCCAAAAGTCATTTGTTTACACTCGATGACCCGAGCCAGAATAACAGAGGTCATTTATTCACCCTAGGTCACCCAACACTGAATATCAGGTGGCCGTTGATTATTTCACCGAACGGACACGGTGCGAAACTGTAGTCTCATTTTCCAGAACTTCTTGTCGACAAGGTCAGGGTTTAACACCCAACTAATAGGGTTGCACATCACTCATTTGGAGACCAAAACATTCAGACAGATTTCAAAGCAAAAAAAATACAGAATAATAACAATTACTTTTGCCAAAAATGCATGCAAAACAAAAAGTAGTTAAATAAATCAATAAATAATATATATATATATATATAGATGAGAATGCCAAACTTCTAGCTTTGGCTGGATTCCCACATTAAGACATAAGAATTACCAAGCTTCCACTAAAACAAATATCTCATGAAAAAATAATAACGATAAAATAAAAATAAGTAAATAAATATCCAGAATATACCTACTCTTTAAATTTGTTTGAATAACTAAGATGGTATTTCAAAATCATTATATTGCATGATTGGATGGTTGGAAAAGATATTATTATACAAATTTGGTTGATAAAGGAAAATAACCAAATATAAATATTGGAAAGGTAAAAGCACCATGGTTCCAACTAAGTCTAAGAGTTATTTATCTAAAACATAATGAATAAAATGTGATGGCATTTCCAAAATATATTTCAAAGAATAATCATAAGTAATTTCCAGAAAATTTATATAAAAATAAATTCAAAACAATAAAATTTTAAAAACAAGAGTTCAAGGGATTACTTGATGATCTCCTAAATCCAATAGAAATCCAAGATTATTGCTCAAGGTGGTTCTATAATCCAAGGGAAAAATTAACCAAATGGTAAGAATCTTAAGCATGGAGAGTTCATGAATAGGCTATATATGAGCTAGCCTAAATACCAATTCAGAACTTATAGCTTTAATGGAGCAACAAGGGAAAGCCTCACTAGTTATATTTACTTGCACAGAACCCAAACTCTAAATAGAGTAGTTTAAATATGCCAAAACAAAATAACTAGCATCTTAGAAGAATAAACTCAAAAGGTTGCTATTTATCTTTCCAGGTAGCTAAAAAAGGATAAGTCTTTGAAAGATATGCACAAAGAGCCAAAAATAGCAAAGCTAAACACATATGCTATAAATGTATAAGCATTCACTAGGCATGCAAAAAGCTTGGGTTTCATGCATAAAAGGATATACAAGTAGGTGGCTTCATGAGTGTATATATATACATCCTTGGATACCATGAACAAGAGATATTTAAGGGGCACAAGAGTAATCTTCAACCTATAAGTAGATGTTGTTTCATGTATGAATAAATATTTAGCCTCTTGCATGTGTATATAAGCATACATATATAGCTTCCTGCACAAGAAATAGCCATGGTCTGATGCATGCATATATATATATATATATAGATAGTTCCATGCAAGGATAAGCCTTAAACAAATCAAAAAGGGTGAAGCTTTACAAGCAAACATCATCATCAAAGGCGACCATAGACACATGAGAGTATAAATCACCCACTAAACAACATGAAACTAGACCAAGCGGGCATAAAAAAAGTTTCAAGTTCCATGGAGTAGAAAAAAAGATAACAAGCTATAAAGGGGTCACAAGGGTTGCATGAGTATAAGCACACGCAACTAGGAGCTTCAAAACATGCATTTCATTAGAAAATAACCTACAACCATGCTTAAGATTTCACATACAACAAGCTTCTCCCAAAACTCTTGCATCAAGCTCTACCATCACCAAGAGAGTGAGAGGACCTACTTAGCCATTGTGGAAGCGCCGGCGCCTCAATGTTCTTCTTCTCCTTGCCTCCGGATGTCAAGGATACTGGTAGAGACCCGAACTCCGGCGATGGATGACACTCTTCTTCAACTTCCAAAGAGAGCAAGATGGAGTGGGAGAATGGAGAGAAAGGAGAGAGGTGGAAGAATGGAGGAGGAAGATGGTCATGGGGTGTAAAGGCTCGGCCAAGAGGGAGGCAAGGATGGGATGGGGCCGGAATTTCCTCTAGGAATCCCTCATCATAGCTAACAACCAAAACAAGGAGACAAGGGTAAGGTGGTTAGGAGAAATCCCTAGCTTAGCATACTAAATCTAGTTTTAATAGTTGGATTGGGGCCACAACTTCACCTGAATTCTTTACTCCCACAAAAGAAATAGCACTTCTGGACTTCACCATTTCTATGCACTACTTCCAACCAAATACCCCCTAAGTACTTATGGACCCCATGTATACTGACTAGATGTTAATTGTTTATAAGCGGAGTTTTCAACTTTGCCGCTGGAAACAATACATAATTTCTGGAACAACATCCCTTCTTATAGTATTATTATAGTATTACGAAGGGAGGGTGCATCAATTGTTCCAGAATTGTGACCACCGAATAAAATAGTATATTTGTAATGTACCATGTAGATCTCGATAAATATTATTAGTTTATTGAATGGCTGTCAACTGAAGCTTTTACATTACAACACTGAAAAAAAGTAAGTGTCAAGCACTTAATAGCATCTATACTCTTAACGGCTGTTTTATACGACGACATACACTACAAGAAAAATTCCAAATCGGCATGGTAAAATTTGCAGGGAGACAAAATCGTTACAAATTTGTTACAACATTTGATACGGAACTAAGAAACAGTGTCAAATATATGATTTTTTTAAAAAAATATTTTTTTTAATTTCGTGCCAAATACCGTGCAAAATATATAAATTTAATAATTTTACATAACATTGCCAAATGCAGTGCCAAACATATTTTTTAAAAAAATATAATTATATTATTACCATGCCAAATACCGTGCCAAAAACTCAAATATAATAATATATTAATACTGTGCCAAATGTCGTGCCAAAATACAAATATAATAGTATATTGATACTGTGTCAAATAACGTGCCAAAATATAAATATAATATTATATTACTTCCGTGCCAAATACCGTGCCAACTATGTAAAATATAATAATATACTAAGACCATGGCAAATACCGTGCCAACAATATAAAATATAATAATATACTTATACTATACCAAATACGGTGCCAAACATATAAATATAATAATATATTAACACCGTACCAAATACCGTGCAAAAAATATAAATATAATAATATATTAATACCGTGCCAAATACCATGCCAAAAATACAAATATATTTATATATTAATATGGTGCCAAATACAGTGCCAAAATATAAATATGATAATATATTAGTACCGTGTCAAATATGGTGCCAAAAATATAAATACAATAATATATTAACACTATATCAAATACCGTGCCAAAAATATGAATATATTTATGTATTAATATGGTGCCAAATACAGCGCCAAAAATATAAATATAATAATATATTAATATCGTGCCAAATACGGTGCCAAAAATATATCTAAATATAATAATATATTAACACCGTACCAAATCCCGTAACAAAAATATAAATATAGTAAATTATTAATGCCATGCTAAATACAATGCCAAAAGTACAAATATAATAAATTGATTAATATCGTATCAAATATAGTGTAAAAAATACAAATACAATGATTTTTTTAATACATTGTTAAACTCCTGATTTAAGATGATTATATATATACTTGTATTATTATATATAATTATATTATATATATATATAATTATAACTCCATCCGCTCCTCATCCTCTCCCTCTCTCAAGACTCCGACAGGCCGCCTCCATCTCCATAGCCGATCGTGACACCGACGATCGCCAGGCCGCCTTCCTCATCCGCTCCTCCTCCACTTGGATCCGATCGGCGACCGCTATTGCTCCTCCGCCTGGTGTCTCGGATGTCCCACAATCATCACCATTGTTGCCATTTCGAGGATTTCAGGTATGATCCTCTTTACGCCCTAAACTTCAACGACACCTACCTCACCGGAGATCTATCTAAGTATTGCAATTTCTTTACCTAATTTTCTTCTGAGTTTTTCCTAATTTTTGTGGTGTTTTGGTTCTAGGTCTGCTAACGAATGACTATAATTTTGATCTCAAGTTGACAATCTTGGCCTAGAGTGCTTCGGAAGTGGTATTGTGATCTATAAACCTTTTGATTGATTTATTTCTGAATTTTTGTTGGTTTGGTGATTAATTAACTTTTTCTAGGGTTAGGGTTCATTGATTCTAGGTATTAAATACTGTTTTCAAAGGAGAAGATGATGGTGGTGGAGAAGCTCTCTTCCTTATAAGGTTTTTCTATGTGATCTCTAGATCTTTTCTTCATTTCATTTCATTTCATTTCATTTTATTTATTTTTAGATCATTGCCTTTGATTTTCTGGTTCATGGTTTCCGGGCCGGGTTGATCTTATAGCATGGGTGTTTGATCTTGGTAATATTTCTAGAATTTCAACCATAAGGTTTTCTTCAGATTTTTTTTTAATCTTGTATTCAGAAATTTTGAATTACTGTTGTTGATCTTTTGTATTTCTTTGCTTCTTTGGGTGGTTTTTTTTATAATTTTATTTTGGAGTTTCAATTTTCAATATTTATGAATATTGGGAGTTTTAGGTAACAAAATTACTGTAGTTGGTAATTAACCTTGAGTTTTAAAGGAAATTTTTAAGCCATGCCAACACAATTAGAAATAAGCATGTGAAGATAGTGTGGATGTGATGTGATGGTTTGCTGTTAGGATGATTACAAACACAGATAATGAGAAACTAGTATGAAGGATACAGTATGTTGAAGAAGGTGAGGGAGTTTTTCCGCTTTGAAATGTTTTGGCATTTTACCTTTCATTGAAGGATCAACATGCGACTATGTTTGATTTAAAAAATAAAAATATACACAGACAAAGAAAAACTGAGGGAAAAAAAACTGGAACATTTTCAAAATATCCTTTCATATAAAAACCATCTTCAAAACTTGTCATGAGCTATATTGAAATTATGGCAGCTTAGTGGATTTAAACTTAGCCAAATTTGGCAGATTTTGAATGATTGCAGACTCATTAATATAGACATGCTTGATTACCCATAGAATCAAGTATATAAGTATATGATTTACTCGTGATGTCTTAACTTAATTACATCTCCACTTAATTAAGCTAATGCCTCAAAAATCTGTCTTTATTAGTTTCTAATGCATGCCGAGCTTGATAAGCTTTGTGTTTAACTCCATAATTTAGCCTAGGTACCAATCAAGGCTCAGTACACTAAATAATACTGCCTATATTTAATTTGTTGTGAGTCCAAAGCTTAGTACTCTATGATTGACACCATGGTCTAATTTAATTAAGCTAATGGTTTATTTGTCAAGGCTAAGTGTATACTAAGCCTCAAAGTTAACCATTTATAGTTTATTTGTGGCATAATTTCATCACATTAACTAATTAATGTGAAACAAAATGAGGTTTCTTAAATATATATATATATATATATATATGTCTAAACTAATTTAGAATAACATATTATTGTAGTAATTAAATGTCCCATGTACTTTATAAGTAGAATCAAGGCAGCCTTGTTTTGCCTTTACTATTACTTTTCTAAAAATTGGTTTTGCCAAAGTCTCCAAGTTGGAGCAAAAGCTATATTTTCAGATATTTTCGGTGTTTTGCGGAGGAAAAAGTTTTCTTGTGATTTTTGTTTAAATGAAATTATGTAATGAATATAATTGTGCGATGTTTGGCAACATTTGATCACCTATTGTGTTAATTGTTTCCCTTTCAAACTCTTCATCCTTTCCTTGGCACTATCTCTTCTTGGTGTATAATTTTGGGGCTGCATTGGTTCCATGTTCTTGCAGAGACTGGTTTTGTGAAAATAGAGAAAGAAGAAAAGCCCCATATTTCCCCTAGTGTCAATGAAAGAAAGGAGAAGGAAACTTTCACTATGTTTCATTGCTTTTGTTTGGCATAACCACCCTCTTCCTAAATGCCATTACCTTGTAGGGTAGAGGTTAGCTTTAAATAGGGGCCAAAGGGTGCAAGAGTAGGGCAGGTGATTCCATCATTTCATTTGGTCGTATTAGCTCTCCTGTTAAATATTTGCTTAATTTAGCACTCATTGATGAACATTCAGCATCACATCTTTCTCTTACACACTCTTTTGTGCCTTCTTACGTTTCATCTCTTGTCATTTCTACCTACATGCCCCTTTCAACCTCTCATGTAATGGTATTTCCCTCCTTTGGCATAGAGGTATTGTTCATATTTAGTTCTCAACAAAATTAATTTTTTTTTGTAAGCTTGGCGTTGATTTCATATGAACATATGTAGTTCTGTGCATGGGCATATTTTTTTATTCTGTGGTATTGTGGTTTACTTTATCAAATCTTCATTTTTCTAAAGTCATTTAAACCTCAAATAGAAGGAATTTTATAATTAGATGGGGTTTTCTTTCTCTTCTATGATATGCCCTGGATATGCCTTTATTAATTGTCTTGTTATGTAGAGTGCTAGAGATTTGGTAGGTTACTTTCCATAAATTTTATGTTTGGAGAACTAATGCATTCTTGGTGATTTTTCTTTTTATTCTTTGTGAAAAAAACAAGTCCTACTAGTATGTTGTGTAAATTCTCATTATCCTATGATCAAGTTGTGCTGCCTAATCATTTTGTTGGATATTGAGTCCTTTTTGCACAAGTCAAAAACAGCAAACCTTTTGCCATTTATTAGATTAATGCAAACATTTTGGCAAGCTTGAATCTACTGAAGTATTGTCTACATAGTCTATAGTTTATTTGTGCACAGTAGTTCTTGTCATAGAGAAGTTTATATTGTTTTCTTCATTTTAATTCCATTTTCAGATTTGTGGATGATGGGAGACCCTTTTGGCAATTCATAGTCGGCTCTTCCACGGGGTGCTCGAGATTCGAGTACTTTGAGGAGGTGTATCACTATTACACAACTAATAAAGTGGGTAGTCCTGAGGAAATGCTTTAAACATTCTCAATAACCGATGTTGTCTGTAACCAAGTCTGTTTCTAAATTATTTTTTTAACTTGTTAGGCATGGCACCTTGTTGATCCCGATCTCGAAGAAGTTTTTTTAAAGCCCTGAAGAAAGCTGCAGTGAAATCTGCTGTTGTGTCTAACTTTGACACCCGTCTACGGCCTCTTTTGCAAGCACTGAGATGTGATCACTGGTTTGATGCTATTGCAGTCTCAGCTGAGGTAGATGATACATATAATAACTTATTTCATCCACTCAAATTAACTTGCACACAACATTCTATTCTGTGAGAATCTTAGCTTTTGTAGGCCTTTGGATTGGCAGCATTTAGAACTAGTTATACAATTAGAAGGCCTAGTGCTCTAGTCACTAGGTCATGTGAACCCTTAACTATGTTGGCATTGAACTCCTAGTGTTCTAGTCAGTTGGAATAATATATATTTTAATATTCAGGATATTATTATGAGGTGAACAATAGTATTATAGTGACGAAAAGTATCTGATCTGCAAAAAAACAAAAAAAAATAAAAATTGGAAAGTATTCCATCTACAAAAATGTGAGAGATGTAGTTTAATATAATCATGAAGATTTTCTCTTTTGCCAATTTGCAATGAAAGTACCTGGCAAAAGCTTCAATTCTTTTCTCTTCCAGCCAATTTGTTTTCTTACTTCATCATTTTTGCTCTATATTTTTTCCATTGAAATAGCAGTATCCTTAATGTCTTTAATCACTCATGAGATATTGGCAATTGGGTATTATTTTTTGTTGTGATTTTACTATTTTGTGATGGTTTTGGATGGTGAATGATTAGACTAAATCACACTAGAGTAGGATGTTTTCAACTGGCTGATTTTTTTCTACTCTGGTTATTTTGATTATCATCATTATTGATGCAGGACGTATTGAGGAGATGGCATGCGCGTTCATGCGGAAGTGGGACTCGAAGTAATAAGGGTATTTTAGTAATTCGCCGGGCAGTGGAGTTTTTAGGTTACTTGGGCCTAGTCTGATGGGAAACGGGCCAACAAACACAAGTCACGAGTTTGCTGTTTAAACTCGTGAGTCATGCATGATTTCGGCCAAATTCCATCGTTTAGGCCTCGAAAACCCTGATTTTGCTATTTTTAGTAATAATTGATTTCGCCATTTCTTTGGCTAGAAATCTCTGATTTGTAAGCCTTTTATGGCGTTAGTCTTTATTTTGTTAACTCTTTTATTTCTTGCCGATATTTGAAAATTTACCAATTTTGGTATATTTTCGAATTATCTCCGTTTTAGGATTATTTTCATATCTTTGATATTCTTTCCTATTTAATGTAAGCCTAGGGGCAAGAGGAATTCAGTTTTGTAATAGTTATTCTCTTGAGTAATAAAATTTACTCTCTTTCCAATTCCTGACTATCTTTGATCAACAGGTTTTGAAGGCTTGTACTGGGTATTCGTGCGCGAATCAACAGTTCGAGTATATCGCTGCATCAATTATACTCATAAGATCTGATTCCTATTCTGAGGTTTGTAAATGGGAGTAATAGTGAGAGTGAATGTGATAGAATGGCATTGTGATAATAAAGATCGTTGGATGTATTGTTGGATCATGAATTTACAATATATCACTGCTTTCAACTTCTTCTGTGAAAAAATGAACCTCAGGAGTTAGGGACAAATTACACATACATTATTTAGGCAAATATTGTGGTCTTCGCTATGTTCAAAATCATCATCACTAGATGGGGGTGTTTTGGCAGAATTGGCTGCTAATCTTTTCCTTGAATTGTTTTCCTGATTTAGAGATATGTCAAACTGTTTATTCATTGCTATAATGCAATGTACTACTGTACTATTCCTCATTTTCAAGGGGGCATATCTCACTCAGATAAATATATACATATATACACACACAATTTGAAGAGATCTCATATATATATATATGCACATTATTAAAAGCAATCATCATCACTAGATCATATATATAGTAAAGAAGAATGAAGATGATGTAGAGATTTTTGCTTATTATTTACTTTTGATAGTAGTTTGTTTTGGCTTAAAGAATTGGAATTGCTGCAAGTTATATGGTTGAAATATTATCACACAGGATGATTGATTTTGCTATGAAAGGAACCTATATTTCATTTAAAGCTTTCTGGTAGAGTGTTAGATTGTGAGATCTTGTATTGTTTAGCTGATAACCAAGATGTTAAATTTTGTCCTAGAAAGACATTGTAACCACTCATGCTTTTCTCGTCCAAGTGACAGCTAGCCTAAGCCACATAAATGGAAATAGAGTTAAATTCAAAGACCAAGACCTTGTCAACATGAACATCATGTATTGCTTTTCCTTGCAGATATGGTAGTGTTTTCTTTACTACTTTCCAATGTGTTGTAGTGGTTTGATTTCGGAATTGACAGGTTGTGTAAACCACAAAGCATATGTTTAACAGAGATTGCAGCACAAATATGAAACTGCACCTAGTATACTCTTTTATGTACTAGGGTTTGCTGGAGGTTTCTTGTCATAAAAAATGATAGTAGGTGATCATATTAGCTTGTTCCAATAGTTCTCAGATGCACTTGACTTAGTCGAACTTGAGTTTGTCTCGATAGCCTTCATGCCAAGAAAAGACAATAGCTATCCTAGGATTTTAACAGAGAATTAGAACTTGGGTTGACTTATTAGACTTCGAATAACACTTGCATTGTTTCCAACAACAAGAATATCATCAACATAGACTAAGACAATAGCGAGATACTGGTTCGTGTCTTAGAAACAATGCTGATTTAGAGTTAATGTAATTAAACTCTAGTAGATATGAGTGCATCTTGTTGCTTTGTATTGATCATATAGTTTCATTCATGACCTTGTTTATTATTTACTTTTGATAGTAGTTTGTTTTATTATGATAATATGACTTGTTATGACCAGGTGCCCTCTCCTGAAGTGAGTCAAAGGCCAGATGGCAACCAAGGCTGTAGTTCTCGGATTGAAACTGTGGAACCTCTTCTACATTCTGCTGATCAGCCTACTACATGCCATGCTTTTGATGTCTCACACCACTTTCAGGTTCAGGTGTCTTCATCTACTGACATGACTACAGTACAAACGATGTTACCTACATTAAATGAGGGAGGTGCCATTAATCAGATAGATCATTCTACACGACAAACTGAAGATTTCCTGTAACAGCCGTTGATTGACACTCAAGCACAAAAAGAGCACTTAATGTTCATTATATGAATTTCTGGGGAAGAGACCCTGTTTTCGGCGATCGAAATAATCTAATTAAAATTTTTGTTCTGCAAATGTTATCAGCCTGGATCTTGTTTGTTCCCCAGCAACAAGGCTGCAATACTGAATTTTAATGTTGCATGTGGAATGGAGTTTTAATGTTGTTTTGATACAAGTGTTTGTATAGTTATACTACATGATTTCCAATGTATATATAGGGCATCTATATGTATTGTTAATTCAATAGGATGATTTTTGTTTGGTAATTCAAAATTTTTAATTAGTACAATTAAAAAAATTAAATTAAATTAATTTCATATAAATTATTTTTTTTCACAAATTAAACAAAAGTGTGCCGAAAACTGTAACAAAAAAGTTTTATTAAAAACTGTGCCAAATACCGTAAAAAAAGTATAGTATATAAAATCGTGCTAAAAATCGTGTCAAATACTGAACCAATAAAACAGTGCCAAAATAGTGCCAAATGTAGAATCAAAGTCCATGCCAAACATTGATGGCAATGGTTGGGACAATAGTAAAAAACCGTGCCAAAAACAGTGACAAAGTTCGGCACGGTATTAAAAAAACGGTGCCAAAATGTATTTGTGACTAGTGCTATAGGCACAGTTAATTTTTGATGCCAAATACAGTGCCAAAATCAGTTTGGCACGGTTTTTAATCCCATTTTCGTACCAATTTTACCGTGTCAATTTATGATTTTTCTTGTAGTGATAGTCTTACAACAATCTTATTTGAAATAAACATAAAACTATGCATTACAACAATCTCATTATAATATTTTATTCAAAAGTCTTAGCTTCCAAGGAGGGAAGCCATATTACATTCTTCGAAAAAGGACTAAAGTGTCATATATATCATTAATTTTTTATATTTTTTTTTAAGAACAAAGAGCTACTAGGTAGCTATTTTATTGAAAACAAAAGGCTGAAAGAATTACAAAGAAAACAAAGAAAACTCTTACACCAAAGAAGGAAATGAGAACAGCAAATAACAAGAAAGACCAAGAAAAATTAAACAAAACAGTAATTTAACATCTGAACTTCTTTCATTAGCCTGATGAAGGGAAATATCATGGCGAGATCTCCCATAAGCAGCTAGCTTATCAGCTAAAACATTCCAATTCAGCGGGATAAGCTCTGCAGCTATGCATTACACATTAGTTACTGTAAGTACCAACTATCGTAACCTTAAACCTAATAATCTATCCCCAAAACCTCCCTCCAAGCATAGCAATGGAGTATCCTTGACCAGACTTGATGTGGACCTGATTGATGAGCTAGCTTGCGCCTACCTGGACAAGTGGGATGCGATGACGTAGGCGGGGTCATTTTCGTAATTTTTCTAAAGAGGTAATTTTGGTGATCAGAGGACCTCATTAGATGGAAAACAGGTCAACAAGCAAAAGTTATGAGTTTGCTGCGCAAACTCGTGAGTCACACCCTTTTTCGGCCAAATTCCATCATTTGGGCCTCAAAAACAGCAATTTTGCCGTTTATGGAAAGATTTCCTCTATCGATATCTTGGGCTGAAGATCTCTGATTGAGACGCCGTTTTTGGCATTCGCTATGTTTGGTTTTTAATTTTTATTCTATGGTGTCAATCGCGAATTTTCTATTTTTGGAAATTTTTTTGATTTATTTCTCTTTTAGTGTTTCTTGTTAGTATATTTATTTGTAAGATTTTGGGCTATGAAAGCAGCCTGAATTTGAAATAAAATTGATATGTGTCTTCCTCTAAATTCCTGGGTATTCTTAGACTAAACAGGATTTAGGCCCATTTCGTTGTTGACTTGAGTATTCATAGACTAAACAAGTCCTCAACTATATCCCGCTGCGTCAAGACTCCATCATCTTGGGTAATTTTCTTGGTTGAGCACTAACCTTTGGTCATATTTCAATTTGAGCACTAACATTCAAAATGTATCAAAGTGAGAACTAACATTTAATTTGGTTATACCGGTGAGGTTGTTGGGGTTTTCTGGTGAGAATTCAGTCACGCGGACACTTGACTCTACCTCATCTTCACTCGTGAACATTGCCACATCAACAAGTGGGGGCAAAAAGGGGGAAAAAATAATAAGAACAGAGGATGAAGAGGCTGATGTGGCAGTTAACATGGAGGAGAAGTGCACATCTGGAGAAATTACTGATGTGGTAGCCTCTGAGGGTGAAGATGATGTAGAGTCCGACGTCCACGTCACTGAATTCTAGTTGGAAAACCCCAATAATCTCACCAATGAAACCAAATTAAATATTAATGCTCACTTAGATACATTTTGAATGTTGGTGCTCAAATTGAAATATGACCAAAGGTTAGTGCTCAACCAAGAAAATTACCCCCATCATCTTCAAAGAAAAGTTGACATTATAATAGTCACCACCAAGAGTGCTAGATGCAGTCTGTATGAGCCTACCATGCTGAAAGTAGCTTCTGCTACCATCTTCCTTAACAAGCTTTGTATAACTCGTTATGAGAGGCGGTTCCATCAGCGAACCCGGCTATGATACATATCATTATACACGGATCCTCGATCCAATCCATCTTCTAAAGATTTACGAAACACGACACATTGAGTATAAGCTCCCCATGGGAAACCGAACTCGATCAAAAGTCTCCATCGAATGCGTAACCATAAAAATCGCTTCCAGAACAACCCCCGCGGGAATATCAAGCTGAACAAGGTTCATCTTAACCGACGAACCATCAAAATCATATTCTTTGTTTAGAAACGGCATCCTGAAACATCAATGCCTCCGGCGATCTTCAAATACTCTTCAACTA
Organism: Dioscorea cayenensis subsp. rotundata; assembly: GCF_009730915.1. Taxonomy (NCBI): domain Eukaryota; kingdom Viridiplantae; phylum Streptophyta; class Magnoliopsida; order Dioscoreales; family Dioscoreaceae; genus Dioscorea; species Dioscorea cayenensis. The sequence goes on from NC_052473.1 coordinate 15,702,889, forward strand.
CAGAGAGAGAGAGAGAGAGAGAGAGAGAGAGAGAGAGAGAGAGAGAGAGAGAGAGAATATATATAGAGAGAGTTTCTTCGGAATGAATTGGTGTGTATTCGAGGCAGAAAAACTCGCCTTATGTAAGAGATATTAACTCACATATTTTAATCCCAAGTAGCTAGACTTCGCTAGTATGGCCGCTCAGTCTGCAGGGCACCTATTTACTATTTATTCGAGGCCCAATAAAGAAAAACCAAAAGAGTATGAGCATGCCCAATAATATTATATTGAGGTCTAATTAGAAAAAGATCAAAACAGTATGGACCTATCAGTTAAGTTGCATTTATAGCGTTGAGTTTTTATAATAGGAGTAGATCCCAATAAATAGATATTATTAGTTTATTGAATGGTGCTGTAAGACCCCTATAAATAAATATTACTTGAGAGTTGTTTGGATTTAATAAACTGATCATTGTTTCTGATAAATAAAGACCAAAACGGCTTCACATATGTTTTATTGAAGTTTTATTTTGCACCTTGGCCCCTAAATTTTGTGCTATTTTTGTAGGCGGGCCTTCTGTCTCAAGATATAGAGCAAACTTTAGGGGGTAAACTTAATGGTATGTGAAGCTGTTTCACTGTTCTATGTATCCCCGCATTTTTTATTACACCGGAGATTATGAACTTAAAGCTAATTATTGTGGGCCCCAGCTTCATTGTCCTATTCATTTGTAAAAAAACCATGCAAGCCCGGGATTCTTGGCTTAAATTCTACAAACTTTTGCAGAATTTCATGAAGCTTGTCTTAAGCCTTGTTTTAATCCTTATTGCGATCTTGTCTTACAGGGAATCAATAGATATCTCTCCTACTATCTTATGTGTGTGTGTGTGTGTGAGAGAGAGAGAGAGAGAGAGAGAGAGAGAGAGAGAGAGTGAGCTGAAACCTACGATCTCCGGCGGACCTCCGATGATGGCGAAGAGTTCTTCAATGCAGGCCCTCTATGAGCTCTGCAAGAAGACCTTCACACATTCTTCTGCTTCTCCGTCCCCCATTGCCATCTGATAGCTTGTTGGTTTCTTGATTCCAATGGCTCCTAAGGATGTTGGACTCAAACAAGATAATCTGGAGAATGACAAAGGATAGGATTTCTTTGGATCAAACCTTTCCAAGATTTTCCTTTTCATGAGCACATGGAATGATGGTTCTAAAGCAAGATTCTTTAGGGTTCCTTGCATGTAAAAGCATATGGCTGGACTGAACCTCCATGCAACCTTAGTGTTGACCAATATTTCTTTCAAGTGAAGCTTCTGGCCATCTTTATACATATTGCCATGATTACCCATTCTCCAGTTTTGGTAACTATATCAATACATTTTGATTGTCAGTTCCAATTCTATGGCAAGAGTAGAGGATTAAAACTAAGTTGATGAGCTTGCTTGAGGATGTAAGATAGAAGTACCTTGAACAAATGGATGTTACAAGAGAGGATAATGGCTTATGTTATACTGCAATTATGAGCAGTGATGATTAATATAGAGACTAGCCTAATTCACCATAAAATTTAGAAAGTAACCACTTTTTCAGTTCGACCCTTTTAAATCTTGTGATTTTTATACCCTTAAGTCTAGACTTGGTAGAGGGTTAATTCTCATTTCATGTCTATAGGACTTTTGCTGGAGGTTGAAATTGGTGTTCGGATGGAATTCAAAATTTTATCTGGTAGCAAGTAAGTAATCCACTAAGAACCTCGTATTTTCTGTATTGGGGAATTATTCATCAGCAAAATTATTATCTATTATTTGGTGGCACTTATGCTTATTATTGTTAATTATAAAATCATTTAATGTTGATTTAATATTTTATTCTATTTTTAGTTACTTGTTCTGAATTGGTTTTGAATTAGTACTTTTGCTGGCCATTTGACTTTATTTGAATGATTATTCATTCTTCTAAAAATAAAAAATTAAATCATGCCCGTATTCAGGTAGTCAATTTCTTGGTTATTGTTTTATGTTAAGTTATTTTCATTACTTATTCATCCATATAATTGGCTTGCTTTTATTTTGGAAAAGTGATTAATATCTATGAATGATTTATTGTATCCTTTCCTTATTTTTTTTATAAATTATTTTGTTTATCTATTTATCTTTCCCTAAAATGGCATCGTGAAATTTATCAGTATTTTGGGGTATTTTGTGAACTTGAGAAATTCTGAACTCGTATCTTTGTAAATATTTTTGTATCTGAAAGTTTTGGTCTCCAAATGAGCGATATGCAACCCTGTCAGTGGGGGGTTAAACCCTGACCTTGTCGACAAGTAATTTTGGGAAAATAAGACTGCAGTTTTACACCGTGTCCATTAGGTGAAATAATCAACGGCCACCTGGTATTCAGTCTTGGGTCACCGAGGGTAAATAAATGATTTCTGTTATTTTGGCTCGGGTCTGTCACCGAGAATAAACAAATGACCTTTGGCATTTACAGTGAATTTGGAGACATACACTGGAACATGTTAATCTTTGCTTTGACTTTTGATTTTGATTTTCTTTTAGTTGCACTATTTATGTGTTTTTAATTTCCGGGTATATCTCAGGCACATTTTTTATCCTGACTTGGAGTTTTTGCATTTTTGAGATCACGCTTCTGGTTTTCAATTGTTGGTGAATGACATATTTGGATATATTCTTTATTAGAATATTATACTCTATAAGTTATTTAAAATTTTGATTTCAAAAACCTGTATTATTCTGAAAATCCGATATAATTGGAACATACCTCTGAAATTTCTGGCTTAGTCTAACTATGCTTTGGAGACCTATGCTCATATCTGGTGATTTACTATATATCTGTTTGATAGTTTTGAAAACTGATAATTCTTTTACCCGCAATGTTTTGGTTAACGGCATTATTTGAGAATTATACCCCTAATGGGCTATTTATTTGTAAACTCTGTTCAATCTAAGTTGAAAAGCTTAATTGTTCTCGGCATTTGAATTTTGAGATTTATAAACCTTGTTGTTGTTGTTGTTTTTTTTTTATCAATTTCTGGAATACTTACTGGGCTAGTGAGCTCATGAATTTTCTTTAAATCCTTTTAAGATCAAAAGTGATAGACCGGCGTGGATCTTGAAAGATTGTCTATAGATGTTGTCTATCATTGTATTCCTGTATTTTGTATCTTGGACTTCTGTATTCCGGTATTATGTACTCTGTAGAGTCTATAACCCAGTGACTCAGTAGGTTTGTTAAGTTGTTTGCTCTGAATTAGGTTCTGAGGCCTTGCGGGCTTATAGGGTTTACGCCCTGTGGGCCTGTGGCCGTTTGTTCGCGCGTTGGGTCCGGCGGGCCGGGTTCGGGGCGTGAAAGATTTAGTGGTATCAGAGAGATTCGGTCATTTTTTTTTTATTTAGTGGTCTTAGTGTATTAGATAGAAGTGTTAAACCTGATGTGTTGTTTAGAATTGGAACCCATATCGAGTCAATGACATTAGGAATTGGTTCTAATCACTTGCTGATTCTATATTCTAGCCTCACTTTCGCATTTGCCCTCAATAGAATATCTTGATTCATAGTCTTGTTTCCATGCCTTGTATAGCTTTGATCTATATGCAAGATCCTCCAGCTTAAATGCACCTTTTGTTACTGACGATTACTTTGATTTTGGCCTTTTTAGAATAATCACTTTCTGCCATCAATCATCTGCATCGCCCATGATTTTGTAGCTTGAGCATTAATTACCTGTATGTGCAATTTTCTGATTGTCAAGGAGAATCTAGTGGATTATTTGATTCTTTGAGAAAGAGATGCTTTCTTTCCGTCCTAATGCATGTTTGATGGCAAGTAAAATGATCTGAGTTCTATCCTTTTTATTTTTTTTTTTAAACTGCCTTGGTTGTCATTTTGCTTCTCATATTCGTTATGGCTAATGTGCTATGCTATTTTTCCATTGCCTTACTTTGGTTACCCATTTTTACTAATTGTCTTTATCACTTTGAGTTGTGATGCAATGTTATCTTCTTATAGCATCTTTTGTACATTTAGACCCATTTTTCGTCAATGTTCTAAATTCTTGAAGGTTGCCTCTTGTACATTACTTTTTAGTTAAGTCTGTTTCATTGACATCTCTGGATCTCAAATAGTTTGTGAAGATACTTTTTGCTTGCCCTTGGCTATTGTTTAAATTTTTAGAGTATTGATATGAGCTTTGGGTGGCAAGATATGCTTTAGAAATTTTGAGGAAAAACATTTTTATAATTTGATGATGTTCTAATCCTCCTTGAAATTGAGAATAATTTTGAGTGGCATGTTGTTGCAATGTCTTCAGTTAATAAGTGACAATCATTAGAAAATCATCTTGGGAAGGTAAAGTGAGCCTTATTACTATAGTTTCATCGTGATTATGAAAGGATTATGTCTTAATGTTCAAGTGGATTTAATTAATCTGCACATGGACGTATGCCCGTCCATGTAACTTTGAAAAAAAAGTGTGGAGCCTTATTATGAAAGTGTTGTAGCAAATAAATATAGTATTACTGTAGCAAACACTATTTGAGGATTCAAGGGGGTTTTATTCCATTGTTTTCATTGCTTTTAATTGCACTATTATTTATTTTGTAATTTGCTCCATGGAGGGCCAAAACCCTACTATGTATTTGGGCATGTGAACCCTACGATCATATCTTTGTATTGATTTACTTTATGTTTTCTATTAAATTCGAGTTTAATTGAGTTTCAATCTTATTTTCTCATTGCTTGCATGTGGTATTAATCCTTGTGGTTGATTTATATTGCATGATTTGTTACCTTGGTGAGAGAAAGGTCTCTATTAAGGTCTATATTAGTACATCCTATCTCCGTATTTCCTAAGCTTTATGCAACTATATTTGGTGTGAGGAGTGAGATTGAGAGATTTCTCCGCTGGGAACTTATAGGGGGTTAGGGATCTTTCACCTTGAAGTAGGGTTAGGTCTATCCTTAGGAATTGGTTGTACATATGTCAATAATTGACAAATTTGTTGTAGTGTGTGAGGTGTCACTACAACAAAAAACACTTATTGTAACATTTTTAAAATAACATTTTTGGCAAATGTCATTGCAAACCATTAAAATGACTTTTAAGTGATAATTGTAATAAATGTTGGTATGCTTTTATTTATTCCTACATTTAGAATGACATTTCTACTTATAGTCACATTGAAAGAAATGTCAGTACAATATTAATTGTTAAGACCCTTGTTATGACCTATATAACAAATGTCATAATCCAATATGACTTTAATTGCATCAATTTATTATGATATATTCAAAAACACCATTTTAAGTTAAGATATGTATATATCTATATTAAAAAAATATGAATGATAATTTAAAAAAAAAACAGTATTAAAGGAAAAATAAAAGCATCAATATTTTAATTTTGAAGAGTGCCAAAAATTAGACGGCAAATTTTTATTATGAGCGCCAAAACCTACACGGCTTATAGATTCATGATCTATATATATGACAAGAAAAACCTCCTAATAGTGTAAAAGGCAAAAATAAAGTTCTGGTAAGGAGATAAAGTAAGTATCTCGATTTTTCTTTATTTCATAATATTTTTTAGCATTGTTTTTCTTATAATATTATTTAAATATTTAACTTGTTTTTCATTATGGTAAATAACTGATAGTTGATTAATTTTTTAATTAGTTTTTGTTATGAAAACAAGTATGAGAATTTAATTAATCTAATCCTAAGGTTTGAGAATATTTTTTTAAAAGAAAAAAAAGAAGAAGATTAAATTTAATTGGATGAGATCTACAAAACATCCCTTTTTTGTTGAAAATTAAAATATGTTTTGGTTTTTCTCCTTGCCGACAATGATGATGAGGTGGTCATGACATGGATGCGAGGCTTCAATCCTTGAAATTGCCTTTTAGTTTTTTTTTATTTAATCCTAGTTTTGTTGAAGTTTTACGATTTGCCTCTTATATAATTTTTATTTCTTATAGTGTTCTTGTTACAGTTATGGTTCACACATAGCTTTGTTGAAGTTTTATATTTCATCCTTTTATTCCAAATTAAATTATTTAAAAGGTCTTATTATGGTTATGACACACACATATATAAACTGAGACAAATTATATAATCTCCTTCAATATAAAAATAACTTATTTGTATTCTTTTTTATCCAAATTATATATGCTTCACATGGTTTTATTTTTTTAATTTTTATTTTTATTTCAAATTTGTATCATTGATTCTAATTTATCATATATGTTTACATTTAATTTAACTTTTATTGTTATATTACCTTTATTTTATTAAATGTAAAAATTTTTGTAGGTGGAAGATGCTACAAGTAGTTCTCGTTCTAAATTAGCCACTTAATTTCATTTTCACGATAATGATCTGGTACAATTTTTATAATATTATATTATCATATTTTTAAATTATTAAAATTATAAATAGTATTATTTATTTATATCTTTTTTTATTAATTGATTTAGATCGACACTGGTGTATTTGTATATTTTATTTTACAGATAAGAAATCACTATGATTAATTTAAAGCCAATTCTACAAATTGAAACCTTAGCTTTATTATAATATTTGAAAGTTAGTTTTTAAAGATTTGTAGATCATGTTGACAATGCTTTAATTATTTTTAAATTCTTAAAATTATAAATTGTATTATTTATTTATCTCTTTTTCTTTATTAATTGATTTAGATAGACACTAATGTATTTATATATTTTATTTTGCAGATAAGAGATCATCATGACAAATTTAAAGACAATTATATGGATTGAAGCCTTCACTTTATTATAATGTTTGAAAGTTATTTTTTAAATATTTGTAGATCATGTTGATATTATTTTAATTAATGTTTTAGTGCTATGTGGGGTTTTTTAATTTTTAATGAATAATTTTTATTAATATTTTGTTAAATTATGCAAATTAATTTTATAGAATTTAAATTATATCTCATATTTATTTAATTAAATTATATATAAATATTATTTAAATTAATATTGTGAAAATTATACAATATTCTTATACTAACATTTATAAATGACATTTAATTTTAAAATTAGATAAGATGAATAATTTTTATAAATATTTACAAATATCTACTTAAATTGGTATTCATATATATATATATATATATATATATATATATAATTGCTATTTTATTAAACTAATGTTTACGAAAAGTCGATATAAGTAATTTAAGAGACCTTTAACAAATGTTATTATATAACCTCTATAACAACAATTATAAATATTTCAATATTTCAAAGTTAATGTGATAAAAACTTGTGGTGACATCTACAAATATTGTAAAAAAATAAAAAAAAAGTGTTTCTTAAGCCATATACAAATGTTGGAATAAAATCCATATTGAGACTATTTACAAATATTGGGAAAATATCACAATAAATGTTGGAATATATAGGTACCGAAGTTTTTTGGAAATGTCACAACAAGGTATACCAACTGTGGCAATTGTGACATATAATCTACATTTGTTATGATGGTCGGTATAGAGTTATTCCAATGATTTTTACTATTTTACAACATATGTCAAATGTCACAAAAATCCTATTTTGTTGTAGTGTGTGAGATTGAGCAATTTCTCTACCAGGACCTCGTAGGGGACTAGTATCAGTGGCTTGGAGGTAGGGATTGATTATTCTTCAATTACCTTGACTCGATTAACTCGGTTTAGAAATATTTGGTAAATTGTGCACTTCATGTTAGATCCTAGGAGGAGCATTGCCCGGGTACCTCATCTTTATTGATTGAGACTCCCCTTATTTTTACTTTTCCTTGCTTGCGATATTCACATTCTTGTGTTTGAGTTCATTTCACCATAATCTTGATTCCGACTAGATAATCAAAAAGTGCTTATTACTAATGCTTCTATTCCCTGTGGATTAGACTACTAGACTCATTGGGTATTTTATTACTTCGACACCCGTGCACCTGACGTACACGCACGCAAATTGGTGTGTCATTATATATGGAACATAAGATTGAATACATACTTACCATTCAAGTGAAGTTCTCCATAAAAACTATTCCAACTAAGAATAAGAGTTTTTAGAGAAGAGAGTTTAATCAAAATAGAACAATGCTTTCATTCAAATCATTGGATAACAAATCCTAGTATCTGAGTTTGCTCAATTTGACAAAGCTCCATATGCTAGAGATGAATAACGATGTTGTTAGATGCAAATAAAGCATATTATTTGAACCTATTCAAACAAAAAGCTTAAACTATTAAATATTCATATGATGATGTAGGAATATTAGTTATTCTAATGCACACCTTTGATAAAGAGTTCACTTTTAATGAAATTTCTCTATAGGGAAAGACCCTTGAGAGATCCTAATGCACCCAAAGATGACAGATCTTTGGCATTGAAATAATTGGCAAAGAGGTCCAAGTACTCCAGTTTCATCAGTCATGCCAAACTCCCAAAACAATCATTATTGGGATGCAACCATTGATGTTTTCTAATTGAACTAGAGCTCTCAATTTCCGTAATGGCCAGATTAGGGAGATGTTGAGAGTGTAATTGGAGTTCTAGTGTTGATAAATGTAGGAAATGTCCAACCTTGTGAATGTAAATAGATAATACTATACATAGTCTTCTTAGTCTTCTGATAGTCCTATTCTTTAGGCTATCTCATAACTCATGCTATCCCTATGTACTCCATAATTGTTGCCACATTTGTAGGATTTGAATTGTTTATGGTTTAGCAATATAAACAGCACACCCAACACCATATTCTATGTGCAAGATTGTGAACAATTATCTCTTCTTTGATTAAATTTTACATGGTACCAAAGCCTCTTCTTTTCCCATAAATTATCCACTACTAGTTGTACCTCATCTAACACCACCGGCACCATGACTTTAACCACAACTAGCCTACTCTAGACCGTGAGAATTATCTTCTTTGGAAGCCACAGATAATACCTTACCTCCAGAGCCAACAACTTTTGGGCTTCGTTGACAGCTTCATCAGCACCCCTAACAAGACCATCACCATGTCCACAAAGAGCAACGCACCTCAGGTTCCCAATAAGACATACCAGATCTGGTTGTATTGGGATCAAACCATCCTCAGCGCATCCTTTCATCCCTGACTCTAGAAATGCTCTCTCAGGTGTTACTCTTAAACATATCCCATGAGGTGTGGATTGCTCTGGAATGCAGGTTCACATCACAGTCAAAGGTGCGGATCGTGAATGTTCATCACTAGCTCATCATGGTCTAGAAAAAGGTCATGTTAAGGGCGGACTACTTTCACAAGGTCAAGGCCTTGGCGGATTCACTGAGTACTTGGGGCATATCCTATCTGAGAAAAAGATTGGGGCATGTATGCTCACTGGCCTGGATATAGATTACAACTCAATTGTGACGTCGCTCACCACCAAATCTGAACCAGTACGACTCAATGATGCATATGCTCACCTCTTCTCCTTTGATATACGCCATGAACAAAATCAAGCTGTGATGCAGGCGAACTCGACTACCTGTAACTACCGTGAGGATGAAGTCGTGGTGGTAGAGGGTAAGGCTTCCAAGGCCAGAGGTGTAACAAACATGAACGTCAAGGATAAGGATCGAACAACTAAACTACAAACAAGCAGATATGCCAAGTGTGCGACAAGGTGGGACATGTTGCTCTCAAATGTTACCACTGATTAGATCATTCCTACCAAGCGAGGGAGGAAACCAAGGTCGTTGCTGCTGCACACAACTCACTAGGGTACATGGTGGACACAAACTGGTACACACACACAGGCATAACCGACCACATCACTAGCAAGATTGGCTGCCTTAATGTCAGAGAGAAGTATGGTGGAAAGGATTAGGTGCAAGCTACAAATGGTTCAGGTATGCACATTTGTCATATTGGTTATCCATAGATTCATACTACTTGCGAAACTCTCCAATTGAAAAATATCCTTTATGCTCCGAAAGCTTCTAATAACCTTCTATTAGTACATTGATTTGCTATTGATAATGATGTTATGTTTGAGTTTTACCCAAATCACTTTGTTGTTAAGGATCTGACCAGGAGGAAGGTACTTTTTCAAAGTTACAGTAAAGGTGGCATGTATCCTTTGCTTTCCAATGTCACTGCCGTGACCAGGAGTGCTTTCTCGAGCATTTGGACCTCCCACAAGCAGTGGTATTACTGGCTGGGCCATCCCTCCTCTGCAGTCATCCAGCAAGTAGTCCAGCTCAATAATCTTCCTTGTTCTAGCAACAAGAGAGACACTTTCATTTGTGATGCTTGCCAATGTGCAAAGAGCCATCAATTGCCTTTTCCTTTATCAAATAATATATCTTCTTTGCCACTTGAACTTGTATTCTCCAATGTATGGGTCCATTCCTTACTTTTGTTGGGGGACATAAGTATTATGTGAACTTCATTGATAATTTCAGTTAATTTGTTTGGGTCAATCCATTGAAATGAAAGTCTAATGTTGCTAGTGTGTTTGTTCAGTACCAAAAACATATTGAGAGATTGCTTGACAAAAAATCCTTCACATTCAATCCGATTGGAGAAGAGAGTATCAAAATTGTACTCTTTTCTTACTCAAACTGACATTGCATATCGTATCTCTTGTCCATACACTCATCAACAGAATGGTTCTACTGAGAAGATTCACCAACATGTAGTTGAGGTAGGCTTATCTCTTCTTGCTACAGCTTCTATGCCATTGAAATTTTGGGATGAAGCATTTCAAATAGCAGCCTATCTCATAAACAAACTTCCCATCAAGGTGATAAACTCTAGCACTCCTCTAGAATGGCTCTTACATGCTAAACCTAATTACACCTACTAAAAACTATTGGTTGCGCGTGCTGGCCCAACCTTAGACCATACAATTCACATAAGCTTCAATTTCGGTTAAGACGCTGTGTATTTTTGGGCTATAGCAACCTGCATAAGGGATACAAATGCCTAGATCATTCTAGTGGAAGATTTTATGTCTCTAGGGATGTTATTTATTTATGAATAAGTTTTCCCTTTATCTAAAAATTTTCCTTCCTCTTGCATACATTATACAACTGATCAAATTCTTCTACCCAACCTACTTCCAACCATCTCAGTAATCCCTAATGATTCTGTGCACATTAATGATCAATTGGCCAATGTGCATACTTGTGCTCCATTTGACACTACCTTGCAGCAACAACCTTGTTTTGCAGGCAACAGAGTTTGGAGATACTGTGTCTCATCGTGCTGGTGCTGATACTGTCGCGGCAATAGGAAATGCTACCATGGTAGACCCTGATGCTATCACCGCAGACTCTAATAGCAATGTGTTTTCTTCAGATCAAGTTATAATGGCATCCAATGAGGACTCAACTTATGGATGGCACATGCTAAGTCAAGGAGTATAAAGATGGTATTGTAAGGTATATAGGTGCAATAAATGTTAAGCTAATCAATCATATTGATACCTTAGCAGATGTAAACTGGAGATAAGCCATAAAGAGTGAGTATTTAGCTTTGATGAAAAACAAAACCTGGCATCTTGTTCAACCACAGAGAGGGATAAACTTGATCGATTACAAGTGGGTATTAAAGCTTAAAAGAAGAGCTAACAAGTCTGTTGATTAGTACAAAGCCCGTTTGGTGGCAAAGGGATTCAAGCAATGACACCGCAATGAATACAAAGATACATTTAGCATTGTCGTCAAATTAGCAACTGTCAGGTTGATTCAGTCCTAGTAATATAAAAGGGGTGTAACTTGCGGCAGCTAGACATGCATAATGCGTTCCTTCACGGCATTACTAAATAGGAAGCCTTTATGAAGCAACCACCTAGGTTTGAGGATCCTCAACATCCATAGCTAGAATGCAAGCTCGACAAGGCTTTGTTTGGGTTAAAATAGGCCTTTTGAGTCAGGTACGCTTAGCTCAGCTCCAAACTCTATGAGTTTGGATTCACTCCTTCTCGAGCTAACACTTCCCTATTCATATACAATCATGAAGGGGTGACAATGTACATGCTTGTTTATGTGGATGACATAACTGTCATGCGATTTTCTAATCAAGTAATGAACCAACTACTTCAGAAGCTGCAAGCTGACTTTGCTATGAAGGATTTGGGTGAGCTTCATTACTTCTTGGGCATTTGAGGTGAAGAATGATGGGAATTAAGCAACAATCTCAATAGATTGTAAACAAATAAACAATCCTCAAGCTTGCTAGATGAAGGAGAGCAACCTAACAAGACCAAAATTGCAATCACACAAGACACCAAATTTTACGTGGAAAACCCTTAAATCAAGGATGAAAAACCACGGGTCAATCTTGACCAATCCAAGCTCCACTATGATCAAATTCAGGGTACAATAGAGTCTCAAGAATGAGCATAAATTAGAAAAAAAAATACAACTTGACCAAAACAATAGCTAAAACAAGCTATATTGGAAACAAAAGCAATATTTTGTAACTTCTGTTCTGACCCTCATATCTCAAGCTAGGACAAACCAAATCACAAACCGTCTGGTGAAAATCAAACTCTGCAAGTCCCGAATGTGCCCACCAAATTTCAGCTCAATCGGACATCGTTTGACCCTCCAAACACCAGCTTGAATTTGCTGCCCCTGTCAAATCCGAACCCAACGAAAATCTGTCGTTTTTATCTTTGCGGCTTCTATCTCCTCAGATTTTTCTCTCTCTTAACCCTAATATGATGGAAAACACTTAATAAAGTGAACCCTAATGGGCTTGGACCATTTGGGTTTTTCTCCACATAGGACGGGAGCCCAATACCCAACATATCTCCCCCTCACGACTATGTGGAGGTGACCGCCATCCCGGCGATCATACGACAAACCTCAAACTTCCCTCTTGGCAAAGTCTTTGTCAACATGTCAGCACCATTGTCATCTGTATGAACTTTAGCCAACTCCAACAACTTCGCATCCAATGCATCTCGTATCCAATGATACCTCACATCAATGTGTTTTGAGCGGGAATGAAAGGTTTGATTCTTGGCAAGATAAACTGCACTTTGACTATCACAATATAAGACATACCTCTCTTGTGTATAGCCAAGCTCAAGCAAGAACTTTTTAAGCCAAAGCAATTACTTGCAGGCTTCTGTGATGGCAATGAACTCTGCCTCAGTTGTGGACAATGCAACACACTTTTGCAATCTAGACTGCCAGGCCACAACTCCCCCTGCAAACTTGATCAAATACCCTGAAGTGGACTTTCTAGAATCAACGTCTCCAGTCATATCAGAATCTGTATAACTGACAAGCACAAGCTTCTCACCACCAAAACAAAGATTCAAGTCTGAAGTTCCCTTAAGATACCTCATAATCCATTTCACTGCATTCCAATGCTCACTACCTGGATTTGAGAGAAATCTGCTAACATTGCTAACAACATAAGCAATGTCAGGTCTAGTACACACCATGGCATACATTAAACTACCAACAGCAGATGCATAAGGAACACCTTCCATGTCAACCTTCTCGGTCTCAGTTGAAGGACTCTGACTAACACTCAGTTTGAAATGTGCAGCTAGAGGAGTGCTTACAGACTTAGACGTTCCCATGTTGAACCTCTCCAGCACCTTCTCAATATATTTCTTTTGAGACATCCAAAGCTTCTTCTCTTTTCTATCACGCACAATACTAATACCCAATATCTGCTTTACTGATCCCAAATCTTTCATAGCAAATGAGTTGTTGAGTTGCTTCTTTAACCTGTCAATTTTAGAAAAATCTTTCCCAACAATAAGTATGTCATCAACATACAATAGCAAGAAAATAAAATCACCATCAGCAAACTTGCTCACAAAGACACAATGATCAGAAGTAGTCTTTTTATAGCCTTGCTCAATCATAACCGATTCAAACTTCTTATACCATTGTCGTGGAGCTTGTTTTAAACCATACAAACTCTTTTTCAACAAACACACATGATTTTCTTTACCTTGCACCCTGAAACCCTCAGGTTGTTCCATATAAATTTTCTCCTCCAAATTACCATGGAGGAATGCAGTTTTGACATCCATTTGCTCAACTTCCAAATCAAGAGTTGCAGCTAAACCCAACACAGTTCTAATAGATGTCATTTTTCACAACGGTGAGAAAAATCTCATCAAAAGTCGATCCCCTTTCTTTGACTAAAACCTTTCACCACCAATCTAGCTTTATATCTAGGAGATGCTGAATTTCCTTCATATTTCACCCTGTAAATCCATCTATTCTTTAAGGCCCTTTTGCCTTTAGGCAACTTGACTATATCAAATGTATGATTGTCATCTAAGGATTTCATTTCATCTTCCAATGCATGAATCCATTTTTGTTTTTCTTCCCTTTCTATGGCCTCTTTGTAATTCTCTGGTTCTCCCCCATCAGTTAAGGTCACATACTCATCAGATGGATATCTGGTGGACACATGCCTCTCTCTGTTAGACCTTCTAAGTGGAACTTGAGGTGGATCTTCAGAATTATCTTCATGTTGCTTAGGTTGTATCTGCACATCCATTCTTGGAACATCTAATTCATCTCCAAGCTGCTGATCATCATTCTGAACATCAATATCAACTGTCTCTAGATTTGGTGTAACATGAACTGGCTCTGCATTAATTAACTCATAAGTCTTCAAGGGATCTTTCTGCCCCACCTTATCAATGTCATCAAGCATTTGGTTTTCCATGAATACCACATCACAGCTTCTAACCAGCTTCTTCTTCACTGGATCATACAGTCTATACCCAAACTCATCATTATGACCATAGCCCACGAAGATACACTGTCTAGTCTTCTCATCAAGCTTAGACCTCTCATCTTTTGGAATATGAACAAATGCTTTGCAACCAAAAGCTCTTAAGTGGTCATAGGAAACATCCTTTCCAAACCATACTTTATCTGGCACATCACCTTTCAAGGCCACAACAGGACTAAGATTGATCACATGTGCTGCTGCACACAATGCCTCACCCCAAAACATTTGAGGTAACTTTGCTTCTGAAAGCATGCATCTAACTCTTTCCATCAATGTTCTGTTCATTCTCTCTGCCAGACCATTAAGCTGAGGAGTTTTGGGAGGTGTCTTCTCGTGTCTGATTCCATGTTGTCTACAGTATGCATCAAAAGATCCACAATACTCACCACCGTTATCACTCCTGATACATTTGAGCTTCTTACCAGACTGTCTTTCAACCAAGGCATGGTATTCTCTGAATTTTTCAAGCACCTGATCTTTGGTCTTCAAAGCATAGACCCAAAGTTTCCTGGAATGATCATCAATGAATGTCAGAAAGTATAAGGCACCACCATAAGATTTTACCTTTAAAGGTCCACAAACATCTGAATGTACTAACTCAAGCAACTCTGACTTCCTTGAAGAGGGATGCTTCTTAAAGGATACCCTGTTTTGTTTTCCTGCCATACAGTGAGAACATCTCTCTAACTCTGCATTCTTCAATCCTAGAAGCACATTCTTTTTAGCCAAGCTAGACAATCCTTTTTCACTAATATGACCAAGTCTTCTGTGCCATAAGTAAGATGCCTCCATATCTACTGCATTCACATCATCACTAGGAACAACACTTTTCAACCAATACAACTTAGAATCTTTATTTCCACGGGCTACAACCATGTTTCCTTTGGTAAGTTTCCATTTTCCACCACCAAAGCAGTTGTCATATCCGTCATCATCAAGTCTGCCAACTGAAATAAGATTCAAGCGAACATCAGGAGCATACCTTACATCTTTTAGAAGCAGCTTCATACCCATGGTAGTTTGCAGACACACATCTCCAATACCAGCCACCTTTGCAATGCCACTGTTACCCATCTTCAATGAGCCAAAATCTCTAGATTTGAAAGATGTGAAGAATTCCTTCCTTGGCGTCACATGCAAAGTAGCACCACTATCCACAACACAGCTTAACTCATCAGATACAATGTTGATTATATCAGTCTCAGTAGTAAAGACCAAATCATCAGAAGTAGCAGTAGATACAGAACCTCCTTGTAGGTCATGCTGTATTTCATTTACCTTGTATTTGGGTTTGGTTGTAAACTTTAATTTGTACTCTAATTTGGTATTTTTGTTAGTTATTTTCTATTCCTAGTCTGTGTTTAGGTTTTGAGGCCTTGCAGGTTTACTGGGCCCCGCCCCGTGAGTTTGCGGCCGTTTGTCAGCACACCACGTTCGGGGCCTGACAATCCTAATTTCCATCATGCGTGGGTGGGAGCAAGTTCTGGGGTTTATGGTGACCTCGTCGAAGAGAACTATGATCGGCCTAATTTCAAAGTTGGCAGTCTTATTGTAGACGACAAGAGTGTTGTCTCGGGAGAGAAGTTGACGGTCACTTGGACATTCGATATGACCACTGGATATAACTATTCATTAGTCATTCTGGGGGGAAGGTTCACTGGAACAGTTCAGAAGGGAAAGGTTCAAGTCATAGGATCTACATCTTAGAGATGGTGCATGTAAGCGACGTCGCTCAGACGTTTAAATGTAATGTTATCGACACTAGTCGATTTTTCTATTTTCAGTTGTAATAAAAAAGCTTCTTCTAGAAGCCATTTAATAAAGAATTATTATTCTAGATATCTAATGAAGAGTATGATATTTACTTTGTTCCTGATTTGCTTTCACGAAATTAGTAGGAGAGAGAAATTTTGGGTTAGCCTAATTGATGTAAGGCTGTCTCTACCACCCTGGACGTCCATAAGAACTTTGTGTTGTATTTTCTTAATATATTTCAAAAGATAATATTTATTTGGGATAAGTATTTTAAATTATCAAATGATATTTTTATATTTATTTATTTAATGATATAATTTTAATTTTGACTCAATCCTTTATTGTTATTGGTAAGATATTGTACATCACTCAACCATCTTTTACCACTTCTTTCCCGTTTATTTAAGTTTTAGAAGAACGTTAGATCTGTAATGTTCAATTTTTTTATCCCTCTATCAATAAAATGTTTAAAGGAGTCCTTATCTAGATATAAATATATATATATATATAACTTTGCTGTTCCTAATCCCTTAAGATAGAGATCTTGAGGAACGCTTGTTTTATCCTGGGAAAATATTTCATTATCTGAAAATATCAAAATAGTTTCTTTAAGATAGTGCTAATTAGCACGACTCAATCATCTCTTAATTCTCATTTTTCCAACAATCTAAAGAAACTATGGCCTCGGCTAATCCTTCTTCCGATACTTCTCACCAACCGTAGTCTCAACAAAATACTATCCCAATCAACTTGCCATATGCTAAGCCTGATGTATCCAAGATTGAAGCTTTTGCAAATGAAAACTTCAAAAGATAGCAAGAACATGTATTTTAGCTGCTTGATGTTCATGGAGTTGCCGACGCACTAACTGACCCGCAACCTCCTCCAACCGATAATGCGAAGATACAAGAATCGTGGCAACATGCCAATAAGGTATGTCGTCACACTATCTTATAGACTATTTCTAATGAACTATTCAACATCTATTGCAGCTATAAGGAAGCTAAAACAATTTGGGAAGCATTAATAAAGAACGTCACTACAAAAATTGCACAGATTTGCAACAGCTAAATCCGTTGCAAATCTGTTGCAAACTAGAATTTGCAACGGAGTTGCAACGGATTGCGGACGTCACTATTTCTCTTGTTGCAAATATTTTTGTAATGGAAAAGTTATCTGTTGCAAAGTTTGCAACGGATGGGCAACACGTCAGTTGCAAATCCGTTGCAAACTTGCAAGAATTTGGTAACAGATTTGCAACAGATAAACTACCAAATCTGTTGCAATTTCCGTTGCAACTTTGCAACAGATTGGTAAAGGAATTTTTATATCTGTGACAAATTAGTTTCAAGTCCGATGCAAATTTGCAATGGATATTTTTAATTTATTGCAAATTCAATGAAAAATCCATTTTAATTTATTGCAAATTCAATGACAAATCTGTTGCAAATTCATTGCAAAGTTGTAACGGGTTTGCAACAACCATTCCCTTCCATATTTGTTGCAAATCCCTTGCAAATTTACAACGAATCAGTTGCAAAGTCCGTTTCAAATCTCTTACAAATCCCTTACAATTGTTTTAAATGGTAAATTTAATTTTCAAATATGTCAATAGTTACCCTGCTACATTAAATGTTGATATGTAAATTTTGTAACAAAAAAAAGCTGGATATTAAAATAAAAGTTCTATCATGTTTAACAAAATATAACATCCATACTAATAAAAATAAAAGTATGTACAAATACAAATGATAAAGTAGATCTATAAGTCATCATCATCATCATCATCATCATCATCATCATCATCATCTTGCTCCTAATGCTGAGAACTCTGACCTGGTCCATTAGGTAACAATCCAGATTGCATCATCATTCTCATATGCCTCCACTCACGGCACATTTGTCTAAACATGGTCTGGTTTTGTTGAATCAAGTTCTGATTTTGCTGCTCTAATTCAACCATCTTTTTCTTCTTAGAATCCATCAACCATAACATTATCTGTTGGGAGGCATTCTTTCATCAATTGGCAGAAATCATCATACAATCTTTCAGAAAAATGATGTTCTGCTTTCAAATTCATTAATCTGGCAACAACAGACAACTCTGAGATTCCATTAGGATTATTAGGCCATAAAGCATAGCGTAAATGAAAATTATGATATTACTTTAAAAAAAATCATATAAAAGAACTAAACAAACTCACATTATCATTTCACAGCAAGCAATTGTTATATCATAATGAGCTTGCAAAGGTTATAAAATCATCTTTATTTAAAAGATTATATCAATAAGGCAGCATTAATAGAAAATGATTTTCGGATGAGGATTGGACTAAGCCTAGACAAAACCAAATATGTCTTCGGTTTAACAGTAATTCTTCCTTTTGAGTTGCATGCAATTAACTTGCATGGATTTAAAAACTCACATTTTGATAATCTTGAGTTAAGCTCGGAGATTTTGTAAATTGGCATTTAAAGATTTTGGTGTTTGTTTGGGAGAAAATTTAAAGATTTTAATTTTGAGAACATACAATGGAAAGAGTATCAACTGCAACAAGGAGAAGTTGTAATGAGAATTAAATAGTAACTAATGTGAAAGAGTGGGTGGTAGATTTGGCAAACCAAGCAAAAGTTCGTTGTTGGAAAATACTATCACTGGCAAATGATTGATGACAAGGAGATGAAAGTTCAAACCAATGAATATCAAAAATTGCTTGAAGACTTGAAGAGTGAAGAAATCATACTGCCCAAAAATTTTGTCGCAGGTATGTTGATTGAAAGCTGCCTAGAGTGACTTAAAGAATGGCTTAAAGTACAAGAAAAAGGCTTTCACTATTTAGGAGCTCGTAACTCATATACTGATTAAAGACACTAACATAAAAGAGTCGAATGCAGCCAAAGGCAAGGAGATTACCTTCAAAGCTCATTTGGTACAAAGCAATAATAAAATGTACGAACCTAAGTCCCAAAATTACAAGCCTAATAATCCCAATTTCAAGAAAAAAAAGGCATCTGCTTTGATTGTGGGAAACCTAGTCATCATGCTCCTTAATGCAGAAATCGATATAAAAATGAGAAAGGCAAGGCTAATCCTCCTAATGTTAATTTGGCTGAAGGAGATGAAATTATCATTGTTGTTATTTCTCAAGTGAACATTGTAACTAATGTGAAAGAGTGGGCGGTAGATTTTGGGCCTACTCAACACATATGTGCAAATCGAGAAGCATTTTCCTTCTATACACTAGTAGGGGATGATGAAGAAGTGGTCTACCTTGGAGACTCAAGATCTACTAAGGCTTTGGTAAGGGAAAAGTGCTCTTGAAGCTCACTTCAGGAAAAACTTTAGCCCTTAATAATGTACTGCATATCCCAAATATCAGGGAAAATTTGATTTCTATGGCTCTGTTAGGAAAAGTTGGGGTAAAAGTGTCATTTGAGTATGGCAAAATTGTAATGACCAAGAACAATGTATTTGTGGGAAAAAAGGGTATGTAACCGGGGACTTTTTGTACTTAACATTTCAAATGTTATAATGGAGAATGCATCATCTTCTTCTTCTTATATTAATGATTCAATTTATTTATGGCATGCTAGATTAGGATATGTTAATGCTAGTTATATAAAGAAAATGCAATCACTTGGTTTACTATCAAGTATTCATAGTGATAACTTGGAAAAATGTGAGATATGTGTTGAAGCCAAAATAAGAAAGAAAACTTGTATAATTGTAAATAGAGAAACTTTATTTTCTTAGAAATAAATATGATGCTTATAATGCATTTTTGACATATAAAACTGAATTAGAAAATCAACTTAATAGGAAAATTAAAGAATTAGATCCGATAGAGGAGGTGAGTATTTACTTCTAAATAATTTTTGTAATAAAAAAGGCATAATACATGAGATAACCCCTCCTTATTCACCAAAGTCTAGTGGAGTAACTGAAAGGAAAAATAGAACTTTAAAAGAAATGATAAACTCCATGTTAATCAGCTCTCATGCTCCTAACAATTTGTGGGGGGAAGCTATGTTATCTGCATGTCACTTATAAATCAGGATTCCACATAAAAGAACTGGCAAAACACCTTTTGAGTTATTGAAAGGTTATAAACCCAATTTGAAATATTTGAAAGTGTTGGGGTGTCTTGCTAAAGTGTTATTACCTGAACCTAAAAAGAGAAAATAGATTCTAAAACCTCTGATTGTGTGTTCATTAGATATGCTAAGCATAGTGTTGCATATAGATTTATTGTTTTAAAAAAATGATGTGCTTGATTTCAATACAATAGTTGAGACAAAGAATATTGAATTTTTTGAACATATTTTTCCACTGTCTAATAAAATTTCTCATGCGCCTGTTGAGATAAATACAAAAATTACCTCTAACGAGAAAATAAGAAGGAGAAAGAGGGCAAGAAAAGAATTTTATTATGGAAATGATTTGCAAACCTTTCTTGTTAACAGTGATCCATTAACTTATTTAGGTTCTATCTCTTCTTTTGATACCAAATTATGGAAAGAAGCAATTGAAAATGAATTTGATTCTATTTTGAAAAATAAAAGTTGGGTTTTAGTAGATTTATCCCCCGGTGCAAAACCAATTAGTTGTAAATGGATTTTCAAAAGAAAATATAATCCTAATGGCTCCATAGATAAATATAAAGCTTGTTTAGTAGCAGAAGGATTTTTCTCAAAAGCAAAATATTGATTATTTTGAAACATTTGCACTAGTGACAAGAATTTCTTCTATTCGAGTTTTTTTTGCTTTATCTTCTATCCATAAACTTTTTGTTCATCAAATGGATGTTAAAATAGCATTTTTGAATGGTGATTTAGTAGAAGAAATTTATATGGTTCAACCTGAGAGATATGTTATTTCTGGACAAGAAAATAAAGTTTGTAAATTGATTGAATCTCTTTATGGCCTAAAGCAAGCTCCTAAACAGTAGCATGGAAAACTTGATCAAATTTTGATAAATGATTGATTTTCATATGTAGAAGTGGATAAATATGTTTACACTAAAGTTGTAAATGATCAATATGTGATCATTAGTTTGTCTGTTGATGATATGCTCATATTTGGTACTAGTTTAGATATTGTAAAAAGTACCAAATATTTTCAATATTCTAATTTTAATATGAAAGATCTAGGTGAAGTAAAAATGATATTGGGTATTAAAATCATACGGAGAGATGATGGTATTATGTTGTCACAAGAACACTATGTAGAGAGACTTCTTAAGAAGTTTGGAAATTTTGATGTAACACCAGTGAGTACTCCTTATGATGCTAATACTTAATTGAAGAAAAATCTTAGTGACCTAGTTTCTCAGTCTAAATGTAGTTAGATTATTAGGAGTTTGATGCATCTAATGAATTTTACAAGACCTGATATTGCTTATGCTATGTGTAGACTGAGTAGATATACTCAAAATCCCAATCGTGGCATTCATATGCATTGGTTAGACTAATGAAATACTTGAGAGGTACTATGAACTATGGTATTCTGTATAGTGGATATCACACTGTATTAGAAGGTTACAGTGACGCTAATTGGATTTCTGATTCAAATGAGTCGAAATCCACTAGTGGTTATTTGTTTATGCTTGGTGGTGGTGCAGTAGCATGGAAATCTGCTAGACAAACAATCATTGCTAGATCAACTATGGAATCAGAATTTGTAGCCTTAGTGTTGACAGGATCTGAGGTTTGATTGGCTAAGAAACTTCTTAGCTAACATTCCTTCAGTGAAGGATCTATTACCTCCTGTGTCTATACATTGTGATTGTCAAGCGGCTATTGCTATTGCTAAAAATAAGTCTTATAATTGTAAAAGTAAACACTTGTAATTGAGACATGATGTTGTAAAACAGCTGCTGAAAAATGGAATAATTTTTATTCAATATGTGAAGTTAGAAGTGAATTTGGCTGATCCTCAACTAAACCTATAGGAAGAAAATTAGTTCTTCAAACTTCTAGAGAAATGGCACTTAGGCCTACAAGTAGTCAATAATGATGGCAACCCAACCTATATGATCCACGAAGTAGGTTCATATGGGTAATAACAAGTCAATATTGACTCTGTAGCACTTCAATTTAAATCCTTTTTTTATAATGAGTGCTTTCACCGCTATAATTTGTGAGGATGAGCTAAAGAACTCTTAATGAATTCATAGTCCTTAAAGAAGGTGTATTTAAAGCAGTATACACTTAATGAATTCACCTATATGAGAGTGGAGTGGGGCCACTCCCATAAGATTTTTTGGCCAAATCTTTAGAGCTCTCATGAATAACCAGGCACGCGTATGGCCCATCTGCGCAAAAACATGTTAAACAACAAAATTGTGGGTTTGCAATATGATAGATGAAGTCTCTAACATACAACAAGAATTGTTCGTTTATAAAAATATCATATTTCACCAAAAATCAGTAAGTCATATTTCATTAATCTAGGTTTAGTTCATTGGTTCTTTTGAAATATGTGAGGGATTGTTGTATTTTTTGAATATATATGAAAAGATAATATTTATTTGGGACAAGTATTTTGAATTATCAAATGATACTTTTATATTTATTTATTTAATGATATAATTTTAATTCTGACTCAATCCTTTATTATTATTGATAAGATTTTCTTTATCACTCAACTAACTTTTACCACTTCTCCCACGTTTATCTAAGTTTTAGGAGAATGTTAGATCTTTAATGTTTAATTTTATTAGCCTTCTAATGATAAATATTTTAAGGGAGTCCTTATCTGGATATATAAATAATTCTAAGAGATTTTGAGGAAGGCTTGTTTTATCTTGGGGAAATATTTCACTATCTCAAAATAGTTTCTTTAGGACAGTGCAAATTAGCACAACTCAAGCATCTCTTAATTCTCATTTTTCCAACACTTTATGTATTTGCAGTTTGGTCCCTATGAAAGTATTTTATTAATAAATAACTTTAGTTATTTGTGGAAGGACCATTCAAGTTTAAGGAAATTGGGGTAATTTAAATTACGATGATTCTCAAAAGCTTATAGCTTTGGTTCAATCTCATGATCAAGGAGATTGCAATATGCCATATTGTACGCATAGGATTGGATTCGAAGGATGTCTTTGTGATAGCCTTGAAGGATATTATATATGTGTTTTTGCAGGAGTTGCTGAGAGATATATTGATGAAATTAGTTGTGAGGTTGTTATCTGAGGATTATATTGGTCAAATGGTTTGATCCATTTGTTTTGTCAAACGTTCCTTAAAAGTGTTTGTATAACTGAGTTAAATTTCTCAATGTAAGAGTAGCTTTCGGTGGAAGCCTTACAATAATAAAGAAATTTTTATATTGGGATAATACTGACATATCTTTCATGTATCTATCTATATGTCGTAGCTGCAAATATTTTGGTAACTGAATATATTCCTAAAACTCAAAGCAGAGTTACAAAGAAACGATGAGTGGTGGAGGTGGCGGCAAAGGCGGCAACATCGACAATAATCCTAAGAACTTTGTTGATGTGACTTCTCCATATTATCTTCATCCATCGGATAATCCAGGTGCTATTATTATTTCTTTTATTTTGAAAGGAAATAACTATGAAACATGGCAAAAGGCAATGAGAAATTCCTTGAAGGTGAAAAATAAATTGGGTTTCATAGATGGCACCATTTGTAAACTAAATGAAGATGAGCCTGAAGCACAACTCTGGGATATGTGTAATTCAATGTTAATCTCATGGATTTTTAATGTTATTGATGTGACTTTGCAACCTAGTGTACGTTACTTATGCTAATAGTACTAAAGCTATGTGGGATGACTTAAAAGAAAGATTTTTAGTTGGAAATGGTCCCCGTATCTAAAAAGTGAGATCTCCTCTATGAAACAACAAGGCATGGATGGTGTCACATATTATACCAAATTAAAAGGAAAGTGGGATGAAATAGCTAATTATTCAAAGATCCCAACATAAATTGTGAAGCTGGAAAGTTAATACTACAAGAACGAGAAGATGAACAAATTTATCAGTTTCTAATGGGGCTTGATGATGTTGTTTTTTGGGACATTGTGTTCACAAATTTTAGCAATGGATCCTATGCCTCAACTGAATAATTTTTTTGCCATGGCAACTCAAGAAGAACAACACAAATCCATTGTAAGAGAAAGAGAGAACCGACCTGAGCATATGTCATTTGCAACCCATAAATGTGGAAATTCACACATTCAAAGCAATTGGAAGATTACTATGCCTGAAAAGTCTACTTGTAATTATTGTGGGAAAAAGGGACATGAGAAGTCACAATGCTTCAAACTTGTGGGTATATCCTTCTAGATGGGGTCGTGGCAGTGGTCGTGGTGGACATGGTGTTGGGCATGGTACTTCTGGTGAAAAAGGTGAGCAATATGTTGGTTAGCAACACATTGCTCATGCAGCCTTTAAGGAGTACCATAACAATGATATTGGCCAAAATTCTTCAACCATTAATATACCTACTTTGAGTGTAGAGCAGGTGCAAAAGTCGATAGCTTTGTTGGAACCTAATTCTTTAGTTGAGAAACTATCTGGTAAGTGTGTGAATGCTATGGTAGACAGTCATTGTATTTTGGATAACAGTGCTTCTAACCATATGACAGGTTGCCTTGATTTATTAACTGGTGTTATTTCGACAACACCATCTCCTGTTGGTCTTCCAAATGGTACTTATGCGACAGCCACTAAATGTGGCAAAGTAGTGATGAATTTGGGTTTGGTGTTAACAAATGTTCTTTAATTATGTTCCTACTTTGTCATGTCATCTTATTTCAATTGGGCAACTTGTTAGAGAATTTAATAGCTTTGTAATATTTATTGGAAAGCTTGTGTGATACAGGACCTGAACCTGATTAGAGTGGGTGAACTGAGAGATAGAGTTTATTATTTCAAGCAGGTGGCATTGCATAAGGCTATGAAGGCAGTAAGCACGGATTCTTATAAGCTATGGCATTTCCGCATGGGTCATCCATCAACTCAGCATCTATCTCTTATTCCTGGTGTTTTGAGTAGCAGTACAGGTAATAATAAACTAGAATTGTGTGATGTATGCTATCCTACAAAGCAAACTAGGTCTTAATTTCCAAGAAGTGACAATAAAGTTAATGATTTTTTTTAGCTTATTCAGTGCGATCTTTGGGGTCCTTATCATATACCTTTATCTTCTGGTGCACATTATTTTCTTACAATTATGAATGATTTTAGTAGAGGTGTTTGGGTTTATTTGCTGCGCAACAAAAGTGAAGCAAGTAGTTATTTCATCGAGTTTTGTATTATGGTGAAAACTCAAATTGGAAAGCATGTAAAGTGTGTTAGAAGTGACAATGGGCTTGAGTTCATAGCAGGACCTATGCCTATGTCTTATAAAGAACACAACATGTTGCATCAAACCTCTTGTGTGGACACTCCCCAACAAAATGGACGAGTGGAGCGTAAACACTGACACATACTAAATGTAGCCCGAGCCCTCCGATTTCAAGCTCATCTTCCTATTCGATTTTGCGGAGAATGTGTTCTTATTGCAGTCTACTTGATTAATCAAACTCTGACACCTCTTCTAAATGGTAAAACACAATACGAAGCACTTTTTCATCAAAAACCAACATATAGTCAGATCAAAACCTTTGGTTCATTATGCTATGTACATTGTCATCCTCACCAAAAGGATAAATTTCAGTCTCACAGTAGAAAATGCATGTTTGTTTGGTAGCCACATGGCAAGAAAGGTTGGCGGGTATTTGATCTTGAATCAGAAGTTTTTTTTTTGTTTCACATGATGTCATATTCCATGAAGAGGTATTTCCCTTTGCCACTACTAATGACTCATCCAACCAACAATCTTAATAACCAATTCCTGCACATGGTATGGATTATATTGATGATATAGAATCTGTGTTACCAGCTCTTGGTTCTCCATTAAATACTGAAGAAATGGGGAATGATTCATCCTCTCATGACATAGATTGTGTGACAGCTTCTACTAGTGATAATGTTCATGAACTAGCTCCAACAGGTAGAGGGCATCACATTCGACATCCACCAGCACATTTGCAAGATTATGTATGCCACACCACCCAACTTATAAACTCTATCTCTTAGGTCCCACTTCAAAAGGTCTCTCCTGGTATGCCTTATCCCATTGCCAATTATATTACTTGGAATAATTTTTTTGCTGCTCATATGAAATTTTTGGATGTTATTTCTGCTAATGTTGAGCCCAAGACCTTTAGGAAAGCTATGAAGGATCCAAAGTGGTGTGAGGCCATGGTACAAGATATTGAGGCATTGGAGTCAACTTGCACATGGACTTTGTAGGACTTACCTCCAAATAACCAATTGGTTGCAAATGGGTATATTGAATCAAGTACAACCCTGATGGGACTATCGAATTCTTCAAAGTTCCTCTAGTTGTGTTGGGTAATACCCAAGTAGAAGGTTTGGCTTATACTCAAACCTTTGCTCCTATTGCCAAAATGACATCCTTTCGATGTTTCTTATCTGTGGCTATAGTTAAAGGTTGGGAGCTTCATCAAATGGATATCAATAATGCATTTCTCTATGGACATCTTGCAGAAGAAGTGTATATGAAACCACCTCCTAGTTCCACGCAATTGGTTTGCCAAATTGACTGGTGCTTTGAAGCGGTATGGATTTATTCAATCTTATGCTGATTATTCTCTGTTCACCTATCATGACAATGGTATATTTTTTGGCATTCTTATATATGTGGATGATTTAATTCTAGCTGGAAATAATTCTGATGCATGTGGAGATTTCAAACACTTCTTAAGCACTTGTTTTAAGTTAAAAGATATTGGGCCCTTAAAATATTTTTTGGGTATTGAAGTGGCTTGTAATTCTAATGGTCTTTTTCTTTGTTAGTGGAAATATACTCTTGATATTCTATCTGAATGTGGTATGCTAGGTGCCAGACCAGTTGATTTTCCTATTGAACAAAATCATTTTGTTAGCTCTTGCCGATGGGAAGGATTTTCATGATCCTGGACTTTATTGTCGTCTAGTGAGCAAACTCATCTATCTCGCTATTACTCGCCCAAAGCTTTGTTATGCTATTCATATTTTAATCTCAGTTTATGCAGGCTGCTAAACAAGCACATTTTGATGCACTTATGTGTGTGGTGTGCTACTTAAAAGCTCATCCTGGGCAAGGTATTTTGTTAAATGGCAGTAATGACATGCACTTGTATGCTTATTGCGACTCTAATTGGGCTAGTTGTCCTCTCACTAGACGCCCTCTTACTGGTTACTTCATTATGCTTGGACAATCTCCTATATCTTGGAAGATAAAGAAACAGGTAACAGTTTCTCATTCATCTGCTGAAGTAGAATATCGAGCAATGGCCAGCACTACATGTGAACTTGTCTGGTTAAAATCATTTTTGGCTTCCTTGGGTGTTTTTCATATATCTCCTATGTGGCTATTCTGTGATAGTCAGGTTGCTTGAAAGGACAAAATACATTAAGTTTGATTGTCAATATGTTCGCGAGATGATTCTTGATCATACCATTACCACATCACATATTCATTCTCATCAACAACTTGCTGGTCTCTTTACCAAGGCACTTGAGAAACAACAATTCAATCATTTTCTATGAAAGTTGGGCGTTCATAACCCCCACTCTTCAACTTGAGATTGGGGTATTGGGATAATATTGGCATATCTTTCATGTATCTATCTATATGTGGCAGATGCATATATTTTGGTAACTGAATATATTTTGTATCTGTATATATTTAGTAGTTATATATATTTAGGCGTAATTGTATAGGGTTAGAAAGGCAAATCCTCCTCTCTCTCACTCTCTCTCTATATATATATATATGAGAGGCTGTAAGTTCTCAAGAGAAGAAATACAATCATCTTTCTCAATATTTATTCTCAATTTATCTGGAGATCTATGCCTACTATAGAATACTATTAAGGGGGCGAGTTACATGTGTCAACTCTAATCTAAAGGTTAATATGTTGCTACGAAGGAGTAAACCGAGCGATTATACAAATGTGTTATGCGCACAACTTGCAAATAAAAAACTATTTTTGAGATCTATAAAAGGCAAGTTCACTTGTAACTGAACAAAGAAAAGCAATTCATTGCGAAGAAATTTTTCTCTAAATACTCTCTTTCTCTCTCTCATTCTCTCTCTAGTATTTATTCTATCATTTTTATTTACAGAGATGCCCATATCAGCAACAACAATATTATCGGAGTATAGTAATTTAAGATCACAGGAGGCTTTAACATGGGTTTTATTGAAGGTCAAGTTGAGATTATTCTGCATTTTTCTGACAACAATTCTAAAACGTATATCTTTCAGTTTGATGTAAATGGGCATTTATCCCTGGTCAAAATTAGGTTGTTACATTTCAAATGGACTCGTTGGATAGTGTTAATCCTTTTCTAGCTGATTGTTTTTCCCAACTCTGTGTTTTTAAGAGTTCTATTGAAGCTAGTTTGAACAGAGGTTATCATAAAAATGGATTCTCTGAGAGTTGGTACAGAAATAACACCACTTCATGTGAAGGTTATTCGAAGATTGTTTATGAAGATGGTCAGATATTTAGATTTAAAGAGGGAAGGATTGTTATTGGAGCTTCCAACGGTGTATCTGGTGATATTTACTCTATTCATTATATGTTCAAGATGAAAGAGTATGGTGAAGGATATTGCTTAGGACTTTTGGGCAGAATTTATGGTCATTCGGTGAAGAAAATGAGAGTTTATGTTGTTGGTGAAGCAGATCTATAGATTATATATGTTGATTTGTAAGCATTTAATTGAGATGTTTTGATAGATAGTTCTATGTTTATTTCTAATAATATTGTTGTTAGATGACGTCGTATACCGTATGTGATAGCTGTTAGAGTATAGATGTTAAGTGCTTGACACTCAACATCTAGTTGAATGTCTGTAATTGAAATTACAGTATAAGATAAAATGCTGTATTTCAACTTATATCATTATTGTTTGATTTATTTTAACTAGAAATGTTGCATTTACTTCTGATTTGTTAGGTTTGATGAAAATTTAAGGATATAGTTACTATATATGTGAGATGGTGAGATTATTATTATTATTATTATTATTATTATTATTATTATTATTATTATTATTATTATTGTTTGTTGTTGTTGTTGTTGTTGTTGTTGTTATTATTATTATTATTATTATTATTATTTAATACTCTTCGTAAAATTTAATCTAAATAAAAATATATAATTAATTTAATATTTATTAAATCTAAAAATATTTAATATTTCTTTAATTTATTGCGTGAAAAATTTTATAATTAAATTTAAAACAATTACTCTTTAAATTATTTTTATAATATTTTTAATTATAAAAATTAGGTTTATTAATTATATAAAAAAATTATGATAAAAATATTTAATAAAGTAATTTAATTATAAAAATATTATTAAATATTTTATATAATATTTATTTAATATTATTACCTAGAATTATTTTTATAATTATAATTCTAGGTAATAATATTAAATAAATATTATATAAAATATTTAATAATATTTTTATAATTAAATATGAGATGAATATGATAGTGAGAACACATAGAAACAATAATATTAATCATCATAAGAACATGAAGTATCATAATTGAATAACTAAGGTTATGTTTACTTGGCAACATGAAAAATAACTTGAAAAGAAAATTTTTCATAGAAAATTTTTCCATGGAAAATGAAGAAATAGTCATTTGATTGGCATTATTTTCTAATGAGAAAATAAAAAATTTTCTATAAAAAATTCAGATTTTATTGTTTGATTACTTTTATGGAAAAACCTCACTTGTTGTTTGATTATATCAATTTTCTCTGAAAAAATTATATTTCTACGTGGAAATTTTTATATAAAATTATAAAAATTAAAATTGTAAAAAAAACTATTTAAAAAACATTTGATAATTATAAACAACTCTATATGGAATTGAACCTTACCATCAAAACGCCTCGGGATATGTTTACTGATCTCGATAAATTTATTTAAAATATTATCAAGTTATATAATTTACTTTTTTTAATTTAAAAGAAAAGTAAAAACATTGAAGTTGATTCATATCCCAAATTTGATTTGTCTAGCACGTTATTATGTTTAATGTGGAAAACTTTTCCTTGAATAAAGGCAAGAAAATTTTCTACTGATTTGAGAGAAAATAGGAACATGTGATAGAGTTTGTGAAAAAAATTTCCACCAAAAATTTTGATGCAAACCGCCTAAAAAAATCAGTAGAAACTTTTTCCAATTAAAAAAAAGATAATCAAACACAGCCTAAATATTTTATTTCATACGGCTTCCATAGGAAGCTAGACTTCGCCGTTTACTAAATACAATTTACTTAACGTTACATAATTCTAATTGCAAAGTATAGTCTACACTCTGAATTACACCCCATTTAGGTAACACAAGCAACACTGCTAATGAACGATCCCCAGTATAGTTATCATAATTTATAGTAAATGAAAATTTCAATCGAAATAATACCTAATTTTAAATTCACGATCATACATACGAACATACCAAGGATTACTATAAACCCATCCAAATGAATTTATAACAGCATCAAAACTCCTGTCAATATCTTCACGAAAAGACAGACTATCTTCTTTAACAAATTTTTCATGATTGGATGTTCGAATCCATCATGCTGCCGGAAACTTATATGCATATCATCATAACATATCCCACGAGCTTCTCCAGGTGGTGGAATATGAGCCGTCGGAAAAATCAATGGCGAAGCAACCCTTAACTTCTCGGCGTTATCGTAATCAAGATTTAGAGATTGCTGAACAGTATAAATTCTAATATTTCCAGTGTATTTAAACACCTTATCATCGATACGCTTCAGATCATATAAAATAAGATCTACTTGTGCAATCCCGTACCAATACCATGAGTAGCTTTAAAATGAAACCAACCTTGATCAACAATCTGCGTTATAAATGACAACCTTTAGAACATTTTATAAATCTTAAAGAGAGAGAGAGCAAACGGAGGGAGAGATTGTGCAATTCACAAATGATTCTTCGGAGGTCTCTTCTTATAGAAAATTTCTGAGAATCCTATTAGTGAACGCGAAGTATATTATTAAGAGCGCCATTTTCGCGTCCGACCGAATGGACTTTCATTACACGTTCATATTTTATTCATATATACTTACGGCATCTTGGATATGTTAAAGCATTATTAGCTTCATGTACTCGAATGGACTTATTACACGTTCATATTTTTTTCATATATACTTACGGCATCTTGCAAATATGTTAAAAGCATTATTAGCTTCATGTACTCGGACGCGAAAATGGCGCTGAGCGCCTTAATAATATACTTCGCATCCACCAATAGGATTCTCAGAAATTTTGTATAAGATGAGACCCTCTGGGTCTCTCAAGCTCATCTGTGAATTACGCAGTCTCTCTCTATTTTTTTTTTGTAATCTCTCTCAGTCTTTCTGTCTGTTGTTATCCGAGCTCTGTATCGGGGGAGATGGCTGTTGTTGTCGATAGGTATTATATATCCCGGAATCTTGACAGAACTCATAATCGTCTAATTGTATATGACATGAATTTAGAAGGAAATACAGAATATAATATATTCTGTACTCTGGGAGTTTCAGGCGTTGGCGAAACCTTTTCGGTTGATGCAGTACTGTTTCCTACTTCGTTGTTAAACGATTTTGATAAAGGATGGCATCCAAGTAAAGGGTATTATGAAATGTCCAGAGGTTTTGGTGGTGAATCGGAAACTGGTTATTCTCATATTGTTTCCGATGTATCGGATTCTGTATCTCTCTTTGATGTTAATCGACATCAAGATTTTTTGACGATTCCTTGCGGAGATATACATTATTTCGATGGAGGTCTTGTATATTACAAGTTCAATATGGGATTTATGTCGACTTTTCCGGGATGGTCTTTAGGAATTGTGTACTTAGCGAAAGATGTTCATCATTCTTATTTTAGTTTTCATTGTTGTAAAGCTTAGAGTTAGCTTCCTATGGAAGCTTCAGTGCAAGTTGTATTTGTCCATTGGATCTAACGATGGATATGCCTTTGGCATCTTTTTGAAATAAGTGGATAAGCCAGATTTATTGAAAAAGTATGACGATGCTAAAATAGAAACCCTCTCACCATGGGTGGTGAGGAGAAACAAAAATACCATAAAGAAAATAAAAGCAAGGATAAAAATCTAAGAAAACGGAAGACACCACGGGCATCTTCGGCACCTTCGGCATCTTTGAATAAAATCATCTTTGAATAAAATAAGCTTATAACAGCTCTATATGAGCGGCAAGGCACCCAGTGGTGCTGCCTATATAAAGGAGCTCCGATGCCCCGTCTAATTTTATTCTTCTTTCTCTCTAGAGTTTTAGTAAGAGAAGCTCTGCATTGAAGATGGTCCGTCAGAGTAGCTATTCTATAGCTCGGAAGATCATGAAAGTCATCCCGGCGATATACTCGCCGTCGTCCTTCTAGTCGTTCTACGTGCACTGTTTCACGGAATCCGGTGAAACATTATTTTATCACCATCATGAGCATAAAGGTCATTCGACAAAGCTGGTTCAGCATCATCTGAATGGAATATCTAAAGTCTTCGGTAATGATGAGCGATTGGGATTTTCTATCGCTGTTATGAGTGTTGAAGTTAAGATGGTCTTGTCATCTGCTCTTTCTTCAGCTGTGTCTAAGGTGGATCTATGGCTAGATGGCTCTGCGAAAGGTTATTTGTTTAGCCAGATTCAATCTTCGGTGGAACGCCTGCTTGTGGCACTAATTATGATTTTAAGGATCCTGCTAGCTAGATCGTCATCTATAAAACTACGAGGAGACACTGTCTCTCTCGTACCTGTAGGTACTAATGGTGATATTAAGTGCCTTAAGTTTTATAAGCGGTTTAAGAAACCAGTTAAGATAGATTGTGTATTACATTATTTGAAATTATTAGGTTAGTGTTTTATTAGTATTTAATTGCATACAATCTAACTAATTGTGTAATACTTTTAAATATATTTTTGGTTGATGAGGCTTTCCATTGGATGACATTTGTTCTCCTTGAGTAAATATTCGTCTTTTGATGTGCTCATTAAGCATGTAATACTAGTTTATTTTTGTATTAGATTTGGAATTAATACTAGAACTCTTTGTTGTTAAAATTAAATGATGATTGTCTATTAGACATGGACATTGTAAATCCATATAACAAAGGTCATTTATATATTTGTGGAGGCTAACTGGTTGAGTTTGGCTACTCTCTAAGATTTGTTATAATCTATGGATGTATGATTCTTTAGAATCCAAAATGATTGTAACCAAGTTGTGGGTGGATGGCAAAACTCTTCTTTTTAATAATAATAATAATTAATTATTATTATTATTATTATTATTATTATTATTATTATTATTATTATATTGTAACACAACTATATAATTTTTTGACATTTTAATTTTAATTTTATTTTTTAATAAATAGATAAACCTTAAATTTAATAAAAACCAGTGATATTTTTATTTTTTTATTAGTTAAACTTGTAAAAAAAGAATATAATTAATAAAAAAATATTGTTAAATATAAAAAGAATACAAAGAATAAAATTCCATATTTGGTTAAGAGATAAATGGCTTTGGGGATTTAAAGAGTGCCTTTTAAAATATTTGCCCGTGATGCCTTACATAGTGTGTGCCTAGTATTTAAAAATACTGTCAAAATCTTGGATGAGTCTTTGTTTAATGCACCCAATATTTTACCAAGAAAATGGTTTGACAAGCACGGATAAGTGGCACAACGAATTTGACTATAAATGTGAAAGTAGGGAAGTTCAATAGAATTTCATTGGTCTTTTGTTTAGGTGTGTAATAGCATTATATAACATCTATACATATTATGAAAGTAGATGTATAATTTATTCCGAGAGCATTTTAACGAACAATTTTAATTTTTTATAATATTTAAGTTTTTATTTATATTACTTATATTATTAATAATTAAAAACATTAATTACACCTAAATATTTATGTAATAAATATCCATAAAACATTTGAAATCTAAGGTATCAAATAGTTTCTATGGTAGGAGTTGTTTAATTATATTATTTAATATACGATATTGCCTCAAAACTCTTCACAAAATTTTAAAAATTTCGATGTGAAATCGGGGAGAATGCCTAGTTATAAAAATAGTCATGGAAATCTTAAGCACCCAATTAATGAAAGATGATATCTCTCTTGGGCTTAATATGTACGTGGCTCATTGCACTTTACTATTTCATGTATTTAGTCTATTTGAATTATTTATTTAATTTATTTTCTAATTTGAAATTAATCTTGTCACTTGTACTAGTTATATCTTCATAATTGTGATATATGCATGTGTTTGCTATACAAATGCTTTTCACAGAAATGGTTTACTTCTTTATTTATTTCTTTAATTTAGGATATGTTAATATTGAAAATTATCAGATAACAAGAACAACCAAACCAGTAAAAACATGAATGAGCATCCACAAAGCATATGCCTCTACAAAACCTTCTGATCTAGACTTCATTTTTTTTTCCTTGATATCTTAATGCACTGTCACTACAATTCATATGCTCTGAATGATATATCATCATAAAACATTAAATAGACTGGTTACAAAAGCCTAAACTAAACATCGTTAGCTACTCACAGAATATGGTCCACAATGTCATTGCCATCCATACCATTTTTTTTACAAAAGCGACCAAGACTGACCCATAAGAGGTGTTAAAGAGACAAATATGTACAAAAGTGCACCAGTTACAGTGATTTAATGACCTCTAAGGATTTATCATATCGGGTGGGTTAATAATACGCAGGACAATTAGGGTTTAGCACATGTATCCAAGATAATAAATCAAAGACCATAATACCACAATGATAAATCCCCCTATCTTGCAACCCTGGAGAGATGAAGAACAAGACTCCTCACACAATAACCCGGAAAATAGTGAACAAACAATACTTATATAATATTTCTATATGCCTAAAGTATTTGCACATTATTGAACAATACCAAAGCACAAGGAACATAGGGGTACGACAACTTGAATTATGATTAGAGCACCAAATGAACTAAATGTGACATGAATGACTTGATATGTACGTGGCAAATTGCATTTTTAGTATTTCATGTATTTAGTCTATTAGAATTATTTATTAAATCTATTGTCTTATTTTTAACTAAGCTCATCACTTTGTATAGTTGCATCTCGAGAATTGTGATACATTCGTGTGTTTACTGCACAATTGCTTTTCACAGAAGCTAGGGAAGGTTGTTGAACATATTTGTGCGCCAAACATGTGATTTTGTTATCATGAAATGGTTTTCTTCTTTACTTATTTCTTAAATTAAGACTGTGAGTTGAGCTTGAAACTCGATGATCTTCTTGTGCTTGTGACAGCTTAATTCATTTGCATCATCAGTTTTGGAGATGGATAGAATAGCATGTCAGTAATTTAATAGTTAATTTCCTTTTTTTTCTACCTATATATATACTGTTGGTTTCCAGAAGCTCTGTTTTATCTCTATGAAACTTAAGTAACAAAACCTCTATAAATCCTCTTTATTCATGTATGTGGATATATCTGATATATGTGCAACTGCATGCGTAACCGATGGCCCATTTCCTTGGTTACAATTCAAATTGATGATGATGAATCTTATGCTCAAGCATAGGATCAAGACCAAGATGAAGCATTGATTCTAGCTCATCAACAAAGGTGTATACTCAGTAGGACTGAGATGTTGCAACATTAGTGAAACTTGCAAGCATATTGAATTTGAATTTAGCCGAGGATTGAAACTACAGTTGCTCTTTCGTGTGGAATTTGTGAGAGTTAATGGAACTTTGATCATGTTATGTTTGCTATTAGTAACTTTGTTTAGTCACACACCTCACAAATTAAACTTTACATATAATCTCTTTCTTTAAAATTTAAAAGAAATGTCTATCTCGGCCGGCATATACTAATTGGAACTTAAAATTTTCTTTAGTTAGGTTTGTGTCTTGGACAACCTATATATGCACTAGTCAGTAAACTATCTGACTAGTATGCCCTTAATTAATGTGATATATATATATATATATATATATATATAGATATATAATATATGGTATATAAACTTTTAAAGATACACAAGTTGAATGATTTGTTAATTACTTTCAAGGTGTACAAGAGCTATTAGACAGCTCATTTCATCATGCATGTCTTGTTAATAAAATATATCTTGAACCATGTAATTAATTAGTATGATTTAAATATTGTAATATAATATGATGCAATGCTCAATGATTTACAAGTTGGATAATTTTTAATCTCATTTTTAAGGCATCCAAGAAGTGGCATACAGCTCACTCACCATGTCTTGTTGTGCAAATTGATTATATTTTAAGCAAGGTTGTCAGACCCGGCCGGGTAATGACCCGGCTAAGTTCAAGGGTCAGGGGTCAATGGGTTCGACCCGGTCCAATCGGGGTTGAACCGGGGTCAGTAATAAAATATAAAAAATATTATAATAATTAATAATTAGCAAATATAATATTAAAGCTACAATTATAATATAAAAAACTACTCAAATTTGATATTTAAATTGATAAATGACCTTATATACAGTAGTGTTTTTTAATTATGTCATTTATTTTACTTTTTTTAAATATTTGCAAATTTAATATATTAATATATAATTTATCGAATTTCTCTCGGCATTATTTATTTATTTGTTTGTGTATTGGTTGATTTTGTTAAAATAAATAAGAAATTTAATTCACTAATTCTTATAACTCAATTGAGTTTTTATTTCGTTTTAAATTCTTATATTTTTTATTTAATTAGAATACTTAATTTTTATATTTTATAATAAAGTTACACTCATTTATTGTTTTAATTTTTTTTTAATAAATTTAAATTTTAGAAAGTATGTACATAACATATTAGTAAATTTTATTTTTAAATATTAATTTTTGTTGATATGTTTATGATATATATTGTAATTCTATTTATTGATTATAAATTATAAATTAATATTAATAAATATACACTATTTTGTGGTTTTTAATGAGAAAATAATAATAAATTATTAAATATTTTAAAAAAAATTTAAACATTGTGATCCGATTGACCCGCCCGGGTCAACCGGTTCCCGGTTGAACCACCTGGGTCACCGGATTAACACCGGGTTTTTTCATATTCGGTTCAATGGGGTATACCTGAGCCGGCCACATGGCCGGTTCCCGGTTTTTCTGGTTGAACCGGCTGGGCCGGTCCAGGTCTAACAACCTTGATTTTAAGTGGGTAGATTTGTGAGTATCGGCAAGTTCAATCATTAATTTAATTCAAGTTGTAAGGTGTCCGAGGAAGGGCTTCCAGTTCATTGACTACACTGTTAATATTTTCCAAGTTGAATGCCAACAAACAACTCTTAACTAGCATTGGTTATATATATATATATATATATATATTTTTTTGATAAAAGAAAACATGTTAAAATAGATAGTACAAGCAATCGCCTTGAAAATATTAATTTGGACGACTAAATTTAACCTGCTCTGAAGGTATAATTAATTAATGCTAGTCAAGAGTTGTTGCTGCATTCATTGTCACACTGAACAGGAAAACTTTATTAATATCTTTGCGTGGTCAAACAACCCACAAAACCTTCTCTTAATTTCTTTAAAAAATTAAAAAAAAAAATAGATTTCCATCCAATTACATACCTATCTATCTCGGCCAACATATACTAATTAATTGGATATTAATTTTCTTTAGTTAACAAATTGAGTTTGTATCTGGGACTACACCTATATATTAACAAGTCACAATACTATGTGACTGGTATATATGTCCAAAAGTCCAATGTGATAAAATATGATATATCAATGTTTATACAAGTTGAATGATTTGTTAATTACTCTCAAGATGTACAAGATCTGTCATACAGATCATTCATTATTTTTAGTTAACAATATTATGTTTAGTTAACAATACTATGTGACTGGTATATATGTCCAAAGGTCCAATATGATAAAATATGATATATCAATGTTTATACAAGTTGAATGATTTGTTAATTACTCTCAAGATGTACAAGATCTGTCATACAGATCATTCATTATGTTTAGTTAACAAAATATATATATATATATATACATGCATGTATCTTAAACCATGTAATTAATTAGTATGGTTAATTATTGTAATATAATATGGTACCATGCTCAATGATTTGCAAGTTGTAGGAGTTGTTTCTCTAATATAATACAATATGATACCATGCTCAATGACGGTGCAAAATTAAGTGATTTTTTATGTAAAAATATGTTTGGTTTACTGTAAATTATCATTTACATATAAAAGTAAATGCACCGTCATACCCTTTTTCTGTAATTTGACTTATAGCCAATTCGGCTGTAAGTCCACTTTAATTTTCCTAACTACTTTCCCAATATTAGATTGCTTTATACTTCATTAACCGCAATTCCGGTGAGGTTCCATCATCCAGAACTCCAGTGAGCAACCACACCAATATCAGCATCATCATCTTCTTCATGTGATTTAAGGGCAACTATATATGAATTGTCGGTGGAGAGGGCGTTCAATAGCCAACAACTGTGCAAGCAATGGTGGTGAGCTTCTTCCTCTCCATGATGTTTAGTGTGATTGTGATGAAGTTTAATCTCACCACTGTAATCATCCCCTTCCTCACTCAACGTCTCCGCCGGCCTCCTAGGCTTCTTCTTAACAAAAATGGGCATCCGATGACCTTGAAGGCTGTCATCAAACCATAGCACCGGCTAGAAGCGCTGACAGAAGTTGATGTGGAATTCAACGAAGGTGTCATTTGAAGGGATGGAACTAGGACTTATTGACAGAGGGGACTGAGGGCAAAATGTCAAAAACATATTTCAGCCAACATAACAATTATATTCGATACAAAATAGTGCGATATCGTGACATTTATTTAAAAAAATAAAAAAACACACTTATTTTAAAAGATAACATGCCATAAAATAAATACAACCCTAATTTACTCTCTCCATCGTATTAGATTAAATTAAACTAAAAGTATAAAGGGCAACAATAGAGAACTATGAATTCACACAACATCATAGAAATAAAGAGGAAATGCATTCACACTACAATAGAACCAAGACAGTTCACACAAAATTTCTCTCAATTTTTTTTGTTAATTTAATAGGACCAAAAAAGAAGGGATTTTTAAAATATCCACCCATTAATTTTCTCACATAATTCTCAGATACCACTCCCCTCCATTGTTAATCTCTCTCTCTCTCTCTCTCTCTCTCACACACACACACACACACACACTCCAACACCACAGCTCAAATCACTAGTCCTCCTCCACCTTATCAAACGCAAAAAATCTCACTTTTGCCTGAGAAGAATCCAAGCATTCCCTCACAACCCACAATCCCTCATTTTTTCAACTCAATTCCACCAGAATTAACAAAGGAAAAAAAACAATGTCACTCACTGTGGCATAACTTCAAACACCTTGTATGCAATTAATCAGAATAACATATATCAATCTTCCAACTTATGCAATTGAAAAAGATGCATCAACATATACAATCACAAATCAAACACTTAGTTAAAAGAAAATGAACAAATGCATCTCACCACACTCTGCTTGAAAAGAGCACAATATATTCTCAATTCCAGCAAACCCCTAACCAAGTGAGTCAGTGACTCTCATTATCCCAAGAGATGAGAGCATGAGGAGGAGGAATGATGAATCAAAATATCAAATCACTTGAGCCGAGGAGGGGTTGCTGCCCTGGCCCAGGGGACTGGTTCTGTATCTTCTGGCCGAACAAGGAAGAACAGCGGTGCCTAGGGGGGGTTGAAGCCCCTGCTAGCCCCCCTTTGGTTCCGTCCCTGGGAGGAGGAATAATGAATCAAAATATCAAATCACTCGAGCCGAGGAAGGGCTGCTGGCCTGGCCCGGGGGACTAGTTCTGTGTCTTCTGGCCAAACAAGGAAGAACGGCGATGCCGAGAGGGGGCTGACGCCCCTGCTAGCCCCCCTTTGGCGCCAATGGTGTGTCGATGGCGAGAGGGGGCTGAAGCCCCTACTAGCCACCCGTTGGTTCCGTCCCTGGCGCCAATGATGTGTCGTTCGCAAAAGTTTTATTCTTCCCACCACTGCAAGGGAAACATGCATTAGCAATAACAATAAAAGATGCACAGTAATATTAAAAAGAAAGAAATTGAAGCATTGACACATTCAAGCGATTCATGTATAGCAATCCACGTTCCCCGGCCCACACACCCAACCAAGTGCGGCCTACAACATCTTCGAGTCCGCCCAATCATGCTAAAGCAGCCTTTCACTCCCTAGGAGAACATTGTCCAGACTTGCTTCGTCACCTTCTCTGACAACTTCAGCGGTAATCTTTCCTTATACCTTCTGATCGCCATGGATTTCATTTTTTTTTTTAGTGATGCTAATTTTTTGTTTATGCTAATTTTTCAATTAGTCAAACAAATAAACAATTAAATAAATAAATATATTGTGGTGATGTACTACTATTTAGTTTGTATTATTTTTCTCTCATTAAATTTTAATTTGAAACTGTTGAATTAACAACAAAAATGTCCTTTTTATTCCTGTCTTTATGAGTCAATATTCACATTCAAAATTTAATCAAATTTTGTGGCATATGCAGTACTATGATTGCAAAAATAGTTATTTATATTTTATTTAATTTAATATTGTATTTTAAAATGCCAATTTCTATTTAATTTATTTGAAAAAAAATATTTTTATGCCATATAATTAAATTATATAACATTTTTAAAATTTAATAAACCACCATTGAATTAATTAAATTTTAAATTAATATTAATTATAAATAATGAGAGCTAAAGTAATTAATAGTTTTTAGGGATAAAATTGAGGTATTGTATATAATTAAAAGATTTTATAAATAATTTTAAATAACTAGTGTTAACAATCTATGATATGGGTAATTTTACCATTTCATTTACATGGTAATTATATCCCTCA
Source organism: Dioscorea cayenensis subsp. rotundata (assembly GCF_009730915.1). Lineage (NCBI taxonomy): Eukaryota > Viridiplantae > Streptophyta > Magnoliopsida > Dioscoreales > Dioscoreaceae > Dioscorea > Dioscorea cayenensis. Next base: position 15,744,489 of record NC_052473.1, read on the forward strand.
ACTTATATCAAACTAAAAAAAAAAAAAGCATATACAACATGTCAAGTTACAGCAAACCAAGCAACTATAATGTAAGTTAAAATACAGTATTTCCATTAACAATGTAATTTCATTTACAGACAACCAAATAGCCCCTAAGAGGCTGTTTGATTACTTGTAAGTATCTGTAATGTAAGTGCCTGTTTTGTTTGATGTAAAACCTTCACTTATACGTAATTCAACTTATATCTCACCCATTTTTACAATATTTCAACTTACAACAAAATTTGTTGTATGTTGAAATGCGAGTCAGTGACGTGGACCCAGGGAAGCCACGCAAGCTTTTCGGCGTCCACATCACCAAAAATCCACCGAAAATCTCCACTTACTCTGTCGGAGTAATGAAACTAAAGCTTGGTACTCATTCTGGTACAAATTGAAAGTTAATGCTCAAACTGATATAAGGCCAAACTTATATGCTCACTGGAAAAATTTACCCTCCACTCACCACATATTCATCTCATATTTAATTTGATTAAATATTTTTATGACAAAAATATTTTTAATTGAAAATATTATATTATTTTTAAAAACTAATTATAAAAATATTTATAATTTAGTATTTGGGTAAGTTTCTCAGTTGAGTACTAACGTTTACTCTTATTTCAATTTGTATCTAAATGGATACTAACTTTCAATTTGATTGCACTGTCCTGCCATTTGGGATTTTTTTATGAGGATCAGCTGATGTGGATGCCGGACTGCTTGCTTGGCCACTAATAATTACGTCATTTGCACTAGTGGAAGGTGCCATGTCAGCAAGGTCAACAGTCGGCCTTTAATATGGCCACGTAGGATAGCTTTCTTTTTTCCCTTTTTCTTCTCCCCTTTCTCCCTCGATCGCTGTTGCCCTAGAATCCAATTTTCTCTCTTTGGGTCAAGTCTGAGAATACAGGGAGAAGTTCTTCAAGTCCTTGCTTTCCGGTAGAGTTCTCCACTCCTGAAAAAACATTTCAGTTATCCTGCACCTCCAGATTGGGAGATAGAATTGTGGTCCCCAGTCCAACTATGAGAGAAATAGATCATGGATGTTGATTGGGCCATAAGACCCCCGGATGTAGAGCGGCCAATCTATCGTAAGCTATTTCATTTACTTTCTCAAACTTTCAATTGTAGCACCATTATTGGGTTTCAATGTGAGTGCTAGTGCTTTGTTTGATGTTGATTTTTTTTTCCTGAGGATATGGAATATGATTTATAAGAGCAATTATTGTCCACAATATCATTCTGTGATTATTTTTTTGATATATGTGTGTGTATTGGCTATGTATTTATTACCTTTTTTCTCTTCATGCTACTTCATTTGTTTTTCATGTATGTCAATATGTTTTATTTTTATTTGGGGGATTTTTTATTGAAGATGGTGCATGTGAGAAAACGTTGTGTGTTTGGGTACATTTTATAGCCACATGATGGAAGTCAGGATTTGTTTGTTATGTTTGGAAGTTTTTGTAGTCAAATGATGTGTGTTAAAAATGAAATCATTGTAAAAATTTGATCTAGTTGTATTTTAATCTGAAATAACATGCAAGTGTAAAGATTTATTTGGAGTAAATAATATGTATATGGACCTCAACAATGTATGAAGATAAATTTAATTTAATATGTTACCTTGTTCTCATCTTGTTGTTGATGCAGCGGTGTACTTGAAACTCGTTGATTCACCTTCGAATGCCCGGTAACAAGTTATCCAAACCATGTTGATCAAAGATAGCCAGGAATTGGGAAAAGAGTAAATCTTATTACTCAAGAAAATAGTGATAACAAAACTGATTTCTCTCTTGCCCGTAGGCTTACATTAAATAGATGAAAATAGCACTAAGAAAGGAGATAATTCGAAAATTTACCAAAAATAGTAAATTTTCAAATATCAGCAAGAAATAAAAGATCTAGCAAAATAAAGACTATTGCCACAAATAGCTCACAAATCAGAGATTTCTATCCTAAGATATGAGGAAATCAATTATTACTAAAAACGGCAAAATTAGGGTTTTCGAGGCCTAAACGATGGAATTTGGCCAAATTTTGGTATGACTCACGAGATTGTGGGACACAAACTGGTAACTTTTGTTCCTTGACCCGTTTCCCATCAAATAGACCTAGCACAACCATAAAATCCCGTCGCCCGCCAAATTACCGAAATGCCCTTACCTCATATTTCTCCATATACGCGCATGCCACATCATCTATACGCCCGTTATCAGTTGTTCTTTTTGTTCTTTTTATGTATGCAAGAAAAAATTTATCTGGACATTATGAATGTGATAATTTGTTTGGTATGGTTGGTTAGTGTTTGCAGTCAAATGATGTGTGTGAGAATTAAATTAATGTAAAAATGGAGATGAAGTTACATGTTTATCTTAAATGGCATATGATTTAGTTACATATTAATTTGAAAGAACATATGATTTAATTTAATACAATGTATTAATATAATCTAGTTACATTTTATTATGAAAGAACAATGCAACATGGGACAGTTAGCTACAACAAAGAACAATTAGTTCCATATTTGAAGTAAACTAGGGTTTACGCAATTTTGAACTGAACAAAAATTAGGTTAAGTGTATCATTCCTTTATGTATGCATATTGAGCACCATCTTTGTTTAACTTTAGAATTTCTAGTTATAGTTGTGCCATGTTTAATCGAGTTAAATAAAATTGAGTGTGTCAATTTGATCCCAGCACCCAAGTCAAACTACTTCACATTAGTGCTCCACTACACACTTGGTGATGTAATGAAGTGGAGTGACCGTAGATTAGGTGGATATGTTGACTATTGTTGTGCCAACAAGATGTCTAGGTTGGAAATCATGGCCATGGCAAAGGAACTAAATTTAGTTGTGGAAAGCTGTACATTCTGGTGGCTAGATGTTATGAGTGAGAGGATGGGGATGAGAGAAATAAAAGAGGATGCAGATGCTTTCGGAATGGCCCAAATTGCTAATATTTGTAGAGAGATAAATGTTTATGCTAAGGTTACCAGGGTGTTGAATTCAACTTTAGAAAAAGATGGTTCCTTAGATCAAGATGGACATAATAGCATATTGGAAAATGATGCATTCTTATGTGAAGATACACAAAACAACATGCTGGAAACTGATGGACATGTACATAAAAATACACAGAACAATTTACCTGGCAAGGATGGTGGCTTAGAAGAACATATACAGAACAACAATGTGGACAATGATGGATCCTTAGGAGAAGATACAGAGAAAACCTATTGGAAAAGTGTCGTGTCTTTGAGGGTGATGATGTTGTTATAGAAGAAAATGGAGCTACACAGAATGATGTTCAAAACCAAAAGCAAGACCAAAAAGAAATCGAGATAGTGGGTTATATGATTCATAATATAATTTTAGCAGTGAATATGATGAAGTTGAGGACAGTGGTGATGCACATGAGACCAGTAGAAAAAGAAGGGAAGTAGATAGTAGGACAGAAGTCAGTGGTAGAGATGGAGATGACATTGAGAGTGATTATCATGCTTCAGAAAAGCTACATTCATGTTCTTCCATTGATGATGAAATGGTTGGTCTAAGTAGGCCTAAATATGCAAAATTTATTGAGGAATATGACATGAGAGATCCTCATTTCAAGGTTGGCATGAAGTTTAGAAGTTTCAAGCAATTCAGGGAGGTTGTTAGAAACTATGGCATTAAACAATGGGTTGTTATGAATTTTAAGCCAAGTAATAGTAAGAGGTGAAAGGCAATATGCAAGAAAGGTTGCCCCTTCTATATATAGGTTGCAGCTATGATTAATGACAAAAATACAATTCAAATCAAGTGAGGAATATTCAAACATGAATGTGTTGGGGATCACAAGGTAAGGCATGTCAACGCAAAATGGATTGCACATAACTATTGGAGCAATTCAGAGCCGATCCTTCTTGGTCTATTGCTGAGATATTTCAAGCAGTAAAAACTAATGAAGAGATGTACATTAGCAGACTCAAGGCTTGGAGGGCCAGGTGTATTGCAAGAAGTTAAGGGTATAATTAGTATAATGCTTTGTTTAAATGTATTGCCAATATTATGTTTTAATTTATACTTATTGTATTTCCTTCTTTCTAATTCTTATAATTTGTAGATAGTGATGAAATAAGTCAGATATAAAGCTTGTATGACTACAGACTTGAACTATTGCGCACACATCCAGGATCAACTATAAAGTTCAAGTGCACTAAAGGTACATTTCAAGGTATGTATATATATATTTGGCTCCATTGAAGGCAGGTTCATGACTGGCTGCCGACAAATCATCTTCTTAGATGGATGCTTTCTCAAAGGATTATTTGGAGGGTAACTCTTTTCTGCTATGGGTATAGATGCAAATCTTTGCATCCATCCCATAGCATGGGCAAGATTGGAATAAGAGAACCGCGAGAACTGGAGTTGGTTCTTGGAACTACTTGGTGGAGATTTAGAAATCAACAACAATCATTCATGGGCCTTTATGACTGATAGACAAAAGGTAAATGCAAATCATATGTTTGTATAGTGCTTTAATTATTAAGATGCATTGCTGATTCTTTATTTCTTATCTTCTTTGTTTTTGTTGTTTTTTGTCTTTTATTTGTTTTTTATGTTTCTTATATCCATCATATGGGCTTTTTAGGGTTTATTACTTGCAATAGAAGAATTGTTCCTCGATAGTGAGCATAGATTTTGTGTTAGGCATATACTCACCAATTTTAGAAAAAATTTCAAAGAAAAAACCTTAAAGACCAACTGTGGAAGTGTGCTAGAGCTTCATACATACCTACTTTCAAGAATGAGTTAGATGCCCTCAACATCATATTTGTAGAAGTATGTGAATACCTTAAAAAAATAGACCCTCACCATTGGACAAGGTCACACTTCAAAACCCAGTTTAAGTGTGACATGCTCTTGAATAATTTGTGTGAATGATTCAACAGTATAATAATTACAGCCAGGACAAAAGGGATAGTCACAATGAATGAAATCATTAGAACAATGTTAATGATATAAAAAAGAGAGATGCTATGTCAAAATGTGAAACATTGCACTACCCCAAGATCATAAAAAAAAATAGAGAAAGCAAAAGCAATGAGTTGGTCATATTATACAACATGGTCGGGGGAAGCCAATATGAGGTCACTTGCCCTGATGGGTAATTTGTGGTTGATATTAATGACAGAACTTACACTTGTAGAAAGTGGAAATTAACTGGGCTGCCATGTTGTCACTCACTTTCAGCAATATACTATAACCAAGACAAATCTGAGAATTCTGTAGATGAGTGTTATAGAGTCACCACATTTTCGGAGACATACAGACACATTTTGTACCCTACATAAGGCAGGGAATTCTGGCCTATTAGTGATGGATGCCCTATGAACCCCCATGAGCCTGTCCACAAACACAAAGGAAGGAGAACAATGCTCAGGAAAAGAGATGTGGATGAAGAAGTTGGATTCAAGAACGAGAAAGTCTCTAGAAAGGGTTTTAAAATTACTTGCAACATATATGGTGCTACAGGCCACAACAAGAGGTTCCATGGATCAAAGATATGTATTTGTGTGTATATTGGTAACTTTGAATTTTATATTTAGAAAGCATGATACTCAACCATGGATGTATAACAGGGTAACAAGGGGAATAAAAGATCAACGAGTACATTTGACCCTTGTGGGACAGCTAATAACATTGAGGTAAATGCATTAGTTTATAATTCAAGAATTAATATTAGAAAATTCATGGATTAATGCTCTAATTTCGCAGGATGCTGAAAATAACCCTATGGATGTAATTAACCCTCCTATCCTAGAGGAACATTACCAACAGTTGTGCATTTACTTATAGGTTTTTGGTTTTTTTAATTTGTTCCAACTTACAACCTAAATTAGATATTAATGCATAATACAAGGTTGATCAATTAAGGTCATTCCAAGTTAATACAAAACATGGAGCATCTCAGTAACCTGAAGCAGATATTCCATCACAGGTGAGTTTAATTATATTTAGAATTTTTTGCAGGTAAAGACTTTTGTAAATAAATTTTTTAAATCATTGCAGCTGCTTAATAAATCTCATGAACTTTTGTCTAGCACATCTCAGTAAGGCTTACATAGCTCATCACATGTGAGATTCATTATATTCTGCAACTTCTAACTTTCACATATATGTATTACTTACTCATCAAAACAAGTTTTTATAACACAACAGGTGATTGAGGCATCTCAACAGAGCATGCACGACTCATCACAGGTTCAATTAATTTTGTTTAGTAAGATAAAGACATTCATAGGCATTAATCTATCCCAGTTATGAAAATAAATATGCCATCCTTGTAGGTTACTAACACATCTTACCAAGAGCTACACAGCTCATTACCAGAAAAGAGAGGGGACAGAGAAAAACTTGTGATAAGAGTAGGGAAAAAAATCCCAACTGGAGTTTGCCAAAAATCAGTTGACAAGGACAAAAAACAAGAGCAAAGGGTTGTGGTAATAGCTAGAAATAAAATTACAACAAGGAAGGCCCCTACACCCTTTAGAAGCCCTATGCTGAGGCCAAGAATGAGTGATAAGCCCTTAGAGGCCAAAGAGAAAGAAGGGGAAGTGGCGAAAAAAAGGAGAAAATGGAAACCTCCTGGTTTGGGAGCTTCTACTGCATCTACACCTGGAAAGACATCTTGAGTGATGTTGTTAACCATTTTGGGCTTTTCTCTCTTTTCTTTATGTATTCTGGACAGAGTAGAAGATAATGTTGATAAAAAACAATTATGGGTTTTAAACAATTATGGATGTAGGTGTTATATACAGCAGTTAAAATATGCTACTTTGTATCAATGAACAGGAAAAAATGAATGCATTGCATGATTTTTGTTAATGGATTGTGTCTGTGGCTTTGCTATATTGTATAGTGTGGCTGATGCAGGATTGTAGTTTTTAGCTATATTAAACACTTCAAAGTGTATTCTTGTACCATTTTTATTTTGTATAACATTTTTGTATGAAATAAAGTTAACTAATTTATGTATTTTGTATTAATGCATAATTGTGTGCAAAATTCGCCAAGTTTGATGATTTTTCTGTGCATAATTCAACAAATGTGGCTAATTTCTGTGTGTATAATTCAACAAATGTGGGTGATTTCAATATTTTTGTATTAATGCAAAATTATATCTAAAATTCAGCCAAAGTGTTTGTGTATTATGCTCATTTAATAAATATTAAATTCTGTTTGATTATCAGGGCACATTGGAGAATTCTGTTTGATTATCAGGGCACATTGGAAAATTTTGTTTGATTACCAAGGCATATTGGATTGATAGAAAAGGTATTAAAGATGAAACCACTAGAAAAAGTATTCATATTCATATTCACTATTTCTTCTTTCTGATTTACAAAAGCCTCCATATTCTATAATCAAATAATCAATCACCTCTATCAACAAAGCACAAATGAAACAAAGAAGAAAGAAAAAAATAAATTGAGGTATACTTTCTTGAGAACCCCCGCCCCTCCCCCTTTCCCAAAACACCAAAAAAAGAAAAAAACTAGAGATGAAAAAATATATCAACAAGGCCATCTGACATTTCTTCCACGACCTCCATGGTAAAAAATCATCAAGACCAGATGTGAGTTCGCAGTCTTAGGCTCGACCAGAAGAGAGAAAATTGGATTCTAGGGCAACAGCTATCGTGGGAGAAAGGGGAGAAGAAACGGGGGGAAAAAAAAAAGCTATCCTACGTGGCCATATTAAAGGCCAACTATTGACCTTGTTGGCATGGCACCCTCCACGAGTGCAAATGACGTGGATTATTAGTGGCCATGCAAGCAGTCCGGCATACACATCAGCTAATCCTCATTGGAAAACCCCAAATGGCTCTTCGGTGCAATCAAATTGAAAGTTAATGCACATTTAGATACAAATTGAATGTTGATGCTCAAATTGAAATAAGAGTAAACGTTAGTAGTCAACTGAGAAAATTACCCTTTAGTATTTATATAAATAGTTTTATCATAAATTTTTTTTATGAAATTAATTACAAAAATATTAATAATTGAAAATATTACTAAAATAATTAATAGAGTAAGTGGTTTTAAAATTTAATCATAAAACTTTTCAAACATAAAATTAAACAAATATTAAATTTTTAAAAATTTAATAAATAAATTATTAATTAATTTTTATGAAGAGTATTAAATAATAATAATAATAATAATAATGGGACAATCTAACCATCTCACTTGCAAGATAACTATATTTTTAGACTTACATCAAACCAAATAGATAAATAGTAAATGCAGCATTTCCAGTTACAATAAGCCAAACAACAATGATGCAAGTTGAATTATAATATTTCACTTACATTGTAATTTCACTTACAGATAACCAAACAGCCAAGTGTCAAGCATTTAACATCTATACTCTAAGAACTTTCTTATAAGACATACGATGTCATCTAACAACAATCTTATTAGAAATAAACATAGAACTAAGAATCAAAACATCTCAATTAAACTCTTGCATATCAACATATATGATCTACAAATCTGCTTCACCAAGAACATAAACTCTCATTTTCTTTATTGAATAAACATAAATTCTGCCAAAAAAGTCCTAAGCAATATCCTTCACCGGTCTCTTTTATATTGAACGTATAACAAATAGGGTAAGTATCACCATACATACATTTGGAAGCTGTAATAACAATATTTCCCAGTTTAAATCTAGATCTCAGACCATCTTCATCAATAATCTTCAAATAACCATCACATGAAGAGGCCCTATTTCTGTACTAGCTATCATAAAATCCATTTTTATGGTAACCTCTGTTCAAATTAGCTTCAACAAACTCTTTAAAACATAGAATTGGGAATAGTAACCAACATGCAAAATGATTAACACTATCCGATGACTCCATATGAAATGCAACAACCCAATTTTTACTAAGCAATAAACTCCAGTTTATATCAAAGTGAAACATATACATTTTAGAATTATCATTTGTAGAATCAGGAATAATCTCAACTTAACTTTCAATAATACCCATCTTTAGCCAACGGCGATCTTCAATTACTATTATTTGATATGGACGTCTCCGCAAATACAAATGATAGAATAAATACTAGCAAGAGAATGTAGAGAGAGAGAGAGTGAGAGAGAGAGAAAGAGAGAGAGAGAGAGAGAGAGAGAAAGAGAGAGAGAGAATTTCTTGGCAATGAATTGCTTTTCTTTGCTTAGTTACAAGTGAACTCGCCTTTTACAGAACTCAAAAATAGTTTTTTATTTGAAAGTTGCAGAAATCACTGGTATAGCGGCTCAGTTTGCTTGGCTAATAATTATATGTCGTGGCGGAATATTAACCTTTAGATTAGAGTTGATACGTGTAAGACGGAGATGTTGGGACAAGTAATGGCAAGGATTTAAAAACTGGACCGGTCGGTGAACCGGTTGGCCAACGGTTCGCTGTTCAACAAGTCCAACTGGTTCGACAGGCCGGTTCAATGATTTCTATTTTTTTTAAATTTTTTAAATTAATAAATTTCAAAAAAATAAAATTTCTTAAAATTATAAAAAAGATCCAGAAAAATAAAAAAATGGGGAAAAATAGAAATTTAATAAATATAACTATAAAATTAAAATTTTATTTCCTTTACTTCAATTCTACACTCTACAAGACTCAAGACAAGACTACATGAAAAAACAAGACCAACAAGTAACAAACAAGGCCACCACAACCACAAGGCACAAGCTTAAAGAATTCACAACTTTCACTTCTACATAAAATTTAATTTCTCAACATGAACATACATAGTTGTATACAAAAATACTACAAGTCTACAAAGTACAAATAGCAAAACACCAAACAAGTGGACAAGCATTAATTGATTCAATCTACAACTTGACTACCTATAAGTTGTGACTTGTGAGTTGTGAGAGATTAGAATTAGAAATTAAAAATTTAAAAGTTAAAACTTAAAAGTTAAAACAGATCAGTGACTGATTAGTGATTACTCATTACCTTGTAACAAATGCATACCAACTGTTGATTGATAAAGGACACGTGTACATGTAAGATGAACTCTAAGAGAATATTTCCTTACCATCTTTACAGATGCCTCAGAGCACTCATATGTGCTCAAGTGCCTTTGCATGCATATCATTGTATTTTATTATTTCTAACTACTCAATTGTTCTATATAAGGAGGCCTATGCCTCCCTTGCTAACTTATATGCGAGTTATTCTCTCTCTCCCTACTTGTGCAACTTCTCTCTAAGCGAGCTATTACGCATGTCTATGGAGGTTATCTACCAGAGCTAATGGGTTATATTGTGAATGAATGCAAGCTTGAAAGTCCTTTTGAAAGGATTTTTTTTCCATGATAATATAGGTATTTATTGGAATACTGCTAGTCATAAGACCTTTTTCCAATATGATATTAAAGGAAGAGTAGTCACCGAAAGTAACAGTCAAGGGCAGACCTATATAGTTGCCAGCCCGAGCTGAAGCCCTAGCTGACCTGCCGGAAAACCTTGAAAGAACTCTGTTTGACGAGATTTATACTGGGTTGAGGAAAGGGAAGCCTTGGGTGGTGTCATGGTTAGACTGAGGAGAGGCAATGATTGGGCTGAGAAGCCTGAGCTATACAAACTTCTCGGACCACCAATAAGCGACTAGGTTGTCAATCTTTAGTTGACATCATATGACGATGATCCATTCATTTATGGATCATATGTTCAGTTAGGGGGTTTCAAGACATCTTTGATGGATGATAAAGATTGCCATCAGTGTGGTGTTCCTAATACTTGTTATTCTAAGCTTGTCAAATAAGACAGAGAGAGATTGCAACTGCGATCTGAAAAAGTTGTTAGGGCTCATGGTGAGAGTTTTTCTCTCTCCTCTAATTGTTTAACTATTCATTATAGTTTTAAAGCTTCTACTTATGGTAACGGATGGAGCATAGGTATTATTGGAGGATTGCATTCAAAAACTCATAAAGAAGCTGGCTTCTTAGTTACTGGTAAAACCTTTTGAGGTTGAAGACAAGTGGAATGACATCGTTAAAAGTTTGATTATAAGTGTCTTGACACTTCGTTTTTTTTTCAGAGTTACTTTGTAAAGATTCCCTTGGAAGCTATATTGTACTAAAATTAGAGAAGCTTCCTATGGAAGCCATTAATAAAATATTTGATAACAGCCGTATAGATGAATTAACATGTGCGTACATGGAGAAGTTCGATGCAAGAGTATTTCGGTAATTTGGCAGGCGATGGGATTTTACTGTTCTACCGGATCTATTTGATGGGAAACGAGTCAAGAAACAAAAGTCACCAGTTTGTGTTCTCACAAACTCATGAGTCATACCAAAATTTGGTCAAATTCCATCGTTTAGGCCTCAAAAACCCTAATTTTGATGTTTTTAGTAATAATTGATTTCGTCATATCTTAGGATAGAAATCTTTGATTTGTGAGCCATTTGTGGCAATAGTCTTTATTTTGTTAAACCTTTCTTAGAGAATTTATTTTGATGTTTTATTTCTTGCTGATATTTGAGAATTTACCATTTTTGGTATTTTTTTCAAATTATCTCCTTTCTTAGAGTTCTTTTTCGCCTATTTGTTGTAAGCCTATGGGTAAGAGAAAATCAGTTTTGTGATCATTATTTTCTTGAGTAATAAGATTTTTTTTCTCTTTCCTATTCCTGACTATCTTTGATCAACAGGTATTGGAAAGCTTGTTATCGGGTATTCGTGCGAGAATCAACGGTTTCAAGTTTATCGCTGCATCAATATCATTTGTATCGAGATCTATGCCCATTATTATATCTCTTGTTTATAATAGATCTTATGCTAGCATGAAATATAACAGAGTTGGTCTTTACACACAATAGATGTATAAGTGGCACAATGGATGTATAAATGGCACAAGTTAAGATGTTCAACACTTAGGGGCCGTTTGGTTTGCCGTAATGTGAAAACATTACCGGCTGTTACATGATAATCTTTTCAGATTACCACCTTTGGATTGATAACCGTGGTAATATTGATAGTAATATGTGATAATCCCATTATCAGCAAAATAGGTGGCTATGTTGGATTACCAAGTGGGTGCTAATGTGAAATATTTTTTTGGACAAATATGCCCTTTGTTTAAAAATAATAATTTTCATACCTTATTTGTTGTGTAAAAAAATTAAATTTGAATAACATTATTTTGGTAATATGTTGAACTTCGAAAATTTATTTTTTTTATTCAAAATTTTATTTATTTTAAATTTAAACTTGCACAAAATGAGAAGACACAAGGGTATTTTGGGAAATTTAGAATATTACCAAGTTAATTATTATGTAATATGAGTTTCCAACCAAACATGGTTATTATATAATACCACAAAATTCCTGGGCATATAACATTCCCGATCTCATTACCATGGTAATCTCATTACGTTGTAATATATCATTACCGTGAACCAAGCGACCTCCGTTTAGATGACAGAACGGGGATGGGAATGGGAATGAAAACTTTATAGAGGGGGATAGGAATGAAAACTTTGGGGACGGGGATGGTAATGAAATCTTTGTTGGTTGGAAGTTAAATTATTGGCAATGTAAAAAGTTAGAAGAGAATATATGACAAGATTACCATATACCCTTAGTCTAAAAATAATATTTTAATAAATATGGGTTTATTTTTAATATTTAAATTAATTATTGACATTATAATTATGTATTAAATTATGTAATTGTCAATCAATTTAATTATTATAATTAAATATTTAAAATATTATTTAATTAAAATTAATTATTTAAATTAATATGATTTTTCTATACATAATATCATGAAATCTTATTAATAAAATTATTTATTTTAATTATTTAAATATCATTATTTATGTTCATTCAATTTAATTATTATAATTGAATATTTAAAATATTATTTAATTAAAATTAATTATTTAAGTTAATAATATTTTTCTATACATAATATCATAAAATATTATTTAATTAAAATTATTTATTTTAATTATTTAAATATCATTATTTAATTTAATTTAATAAATTTTTTAATTATTTTAATTAATTATGGTAAATATTATAATTTAATATTTAATTTTGTGTCTTGTATTTGAAATAGATATATATTTAATATCATTATTATCTATTTATTATACATTAATTACTTTAATATTAATGTTATATATATGTATAGAGAAGGGTAAAATGGATATTTCATACCCATTACCCCCTCCCTTCCCTCCTAGAGGGGAACCATTGATGCCATCCAAAAGTATGGTTGAAGTGTATTTGTTTGGCCAGATTTAAAAGTATTTGTAGTTGAAATTACAAGATCTTTTAAAATTTGATGTTTGTTTGGTTGGATTTAATCAAAATACAAAATAAAAAAAATTAAAATAAAGGATAACATTATTTTTATCTTATCTTAATAAGAAAGGCTTATTATTATATTTCCATCAATGCTTTGCTTTGAAAAAAATGATAAATTGTGTAATATGTTCAATAACAATAAATTGTAATGAAAACATATTAAAATAAGTAATTATATACATAATTATTTTTTTACCATTAATAACATTTAATTGTGCATTTATAATCAATTAAACTTAATGTTGAATCAAGGTGGGGTAACCTCACCAAAGGTGTTTATATCCTAAAAATGCATCTGACCTAACATATATTTTCAAAATCTAAATTAACAAATCCTTCCAAACAAACACAAAATCTTCAAATCCAACATTTTCAAATATATTTAATTTTTTTAATTTTATTATATAAAAATATTTTTATAATTAAATTTAAAGATAGTTTATTTTATTATATATTTTTAAAATTAAATATGAGATGAATATGATGGTGAGTGGATGCCACTTACATTATTGGATTTTAACTTGCAACAAATTTTGGTGTAACTTGAAATGCTGCAAAAGTACCCTATGTTGTAAACTATTTTGCAGTAAACGAAATAGAATTTTACATATAAAACAAGTTACATTACAATTACTTACAGCTATCCAAACAACCCCATAATATTATCCGTTAGATTATAAGAACACATGGAGGGCAAGGATGATGTATAATGGTGTAGAATTTTTCTAAAACAAATAATTTTATAATGGGAGTATATCTCGATAAATATTATTAGTTTATTTAATGCCTTCTACATGAAGCTTTTACATTACAACTCTGAACAAACTAAACGTCAAGCACTTAACATCTATACTCTAACAGCTGTTTTATATGAAATACGACGTCATCTAACAATAGTCTTATTAGAAATAAATATAGAACTAGGTGGTATAGTTACTCGGTGGTCTTATTATAAATAGTTTTTTGTTTGCAAGTTGTAGAACTCGCTTTTATAGTCACTCAATCTGCAGACATTCGAAAATTTAGTGGGTCTCGAAAGTGGATATCATCTTCTCTTCTATATATAGAGAAGGGGTTTTTCTTTGCTCAGGGAAGTTTAGAGACGAGGTGTAAGCGAGTTTGAGATATATTTGATGAGTTTGAGGATTTGTTCCAAAAGAAGCCTCATTCATTAGGAGCCGATTGATATCGGCCATGGTTGTATTAATATCTCAAATAGTTTTTTTAATTATAAGAAAGCTTCCTCGGGAACCATTAATAGAATATTATTATTCATCAAGATCTATGCTTCGGCATCATCAGATATATTTTATTTAAGATATAATCACCAAAATAGTCCCTGTACTTTTCTCTCTCTTCCCTTTTGGTCCTTCTACTCAGAAATGCTCCCAACTAGTCCCTTTACTTTTGAAAATGTGCCCACTTAGTTAGAAATACCCCCAACTAGTCCCTCTCTTTTTAAAAATGAGCCCACTTAGTCTCTCTAGTTGGTCATTTTTAAAAGTAGAGGGACTAGTTGGGAGCATTTCTAACTAAGTGAGCACATTTTCAAAAGTAGAAGAACTAGTTGGGAGCATTCCTGAGTAGAGGGACTAGAAGGGAAGAGAAAGAAAAGTAAAGGGACCAATTAGAATATTAAAGAAGATCTTATGCTAGTATGTGGACCTACCTTAATTATATTCGATATGGGCTTGGCCCATTAAGAGGTTTTAATGGACTTGGTCCATTAATTGTTAACCCATCGATGATGTGGGTCCCTCTAAGCTGACTAGATATTATAATACGCATAGATCTCGAGGAATAGATGTTCTATTTAAAATGGCTTCCATAGGAAGCTAGACTTCACCATTAAGGAATGGGCTGACCTTCGAGAAAGCATTAACACCAACATAAGCAATAATTACATATTAAACAGAATATAATATATCATAAAGATACTACTCCGTTTCTTTTTATTTGTTGTGGTTAACCGAATCTCACATACTAAAAACACATAAGAGTCGTTTGACAACATTTCTGTTTTTTTGTTTTCATTTCACTTTTGCTTTGTTTTTGCTTTGTTTTCGTTTTATTTTCAATTTTTTGAAAACAAAAACATGTTTGGATACACTAACTGTTGTGTATTTTAAAAAGCTATAAACAAAAAAAAAATATGTTTGGTTAGCATAAAATTATTATAACATTTTTTTAATTAATTTTTTTAAATCCATATTCTAAAATTTTTTTGTAAAACTTTATCTTTCATATTAGTTTACTTGATTATATTATTAAATAAAATTAATAACATAGATTGGCAATATGGGTAAAAAATATCTCATAAAATTTGTACTATTTGGAACTAAAAAATATTTTGGCATTTTCCTTAAAAAAATTTAATATATATATTTATGTATATATTAGAATTAGTTTCATTCGATTTAAAAAACATAAATTTTTATAAATATTTTTCCTTAAAAATGTTTTCTTAAAATTATTGTTATTATTAATTTGTAAAAATTTGATATTTTTTACAAAAAAATGAAAATTAAAAATTAAAAGGAGAGAGAGAGAGAGAGAGAGAAATGAGTAGAAGATGAAGGGTTTCATGGTAAGAGGAAGAGTTTTGAAAATGTTTCCAAAACAGTTGATAACATAAAATTATTGTTTTCTGTTTTTTTATTTTTATTTTTTGAAATATGAGGATTGTTGCCAAATTTTTGAAAAACAAAAACAAGTTGGCAAACATGTTTTCTTAGTTTTGTTTACAAAACATGAAATTAAAAACAAAAAAAGAAATTGGCAACAATGCCAAATGACCCCTTAGTTATTCTATAAAGTGTTATAAAAAATTAGTTAGCTTTCCAAAATTACCCCTAATTTATGTCTTCACATTTCTCTCTCATATTTAATTCCAAAAAGAGAATTGAATAGAGTGTTACGGATAATTTTGAAAAAAAAATAATAAATGCTTCTTAATATTAGAAAATGACAAATAAAAAGGAACATGGATTTGTGACAGATAAAAAAAAATGGAGGGAGTATATTACTTAATATTGACGTCATTAAGACCTCTTTTCCAATAGAGCATCTTCTCCACTAACTTTAGTACTTCCTATAACTTGAACAACAACACTTTGAACAGTTCCTATGAACTTTCCTCCTAAGATCACTAAAGAATGATTGAGACTAGGGGTCATAGTAAATGACCAAGTGAACGTGTAAATATCACTGGCATGAGTACTTCGGCTGTCTAATATAAGACGGCCTACCTTAACCTTAGTTTGATCTCCGATCTCTTCAATAAGGTCACTATAAATAGGTGATGATCCTCCGGTCCACGTCAAGATAACCACCTGAAGTAGTCATCTGCAATTTAACTATCCACTTTCCAGTTGCAAATCAGCTGAAATGATATCCGACGATGTTAGACTTAACACCATCAAAATAAAAATCTTGTTCATCTATGAACAATCCCATCGTCGGAAAAATACTCCTGCGAAAGCCTTCATCCCCAAAGGAGGAAGTAGAGAGGGAACTAGGAGTATTGAAACTTCTAGAGAGAGAATGTGCAACCAACAATAAGCTTGACATGAGCCTAACAAATTACTAAATTATTCTTTTCTTGGAACCATTTTTTTAAGACTATAAATATTACTCTCTCCACTTATATAACTTAGAAAATTAAAGATGAGTAAAATTGGAAAAAATAAATAGATATTGCCTTGATATTATAAAATGGCAACTATTTTTGAATAAATTTTTTCCTTAAAGAGACATATATTTTGGAATGAAGGAAGTATTAGTTTATTACATGGCTTCTACAGAAATCTTTTACATTACAACTCTGAACAAACTAATCGTCAAACACTTAACATCTATACTCTAACAGTTGTCTTATATGACATAGGACGTCACCTAACAGTAATCTTATAATAAATAAACATAGAACTCAGTGGTATGGTCGCTCGGTTTGCTCCGCCACTAGTATGTCATTGACATGTGTAAGGCGGAGATGTTTGGACAAGTAACGCACCCTCGTAATACTATAGGAAAGGGATGCTATCCCAAACAATTCATACTATTGTTAGAAGAGTTGTGCCAACTTATCAATTGATGCTTCATGGTTTACAAATATTATACATGAATCTTCATATATTCTTGTACAAATTATTTTGTTGAACAACTTGACCATAAATCAGCTATTGTTGTGATTTTTAATAGCACTTAATTCACTTGATTGTTGCCTTCCAATTACTGAGTAATATTTTAGCAATAGTATGTGATATTAAAACTACATTTATTTTATTTCCCAAATTTATCCTTGGCCATGTTTTTTTCATTTGCTTCTATATAAATGTCCTTATCATGCCAAAGCCACTTGGTTCAAGTAGTTAGCGGCATCAAAATAAATCTTTTTTGTGGCGTGTAGAGTGGTGAGGGTTCAAATCCTTGTTAGAGGAATTAACTCATAGGTGATGTCATAACCAACTCACACGCCAAAGAGACCGGCACTTGTCACCCTTTAAAAAAATGTCCTTGTCATAAACATCATTTTAAAGATAGGTCAATTGAAAAACTACAAGCAAAAAGGGTTCAGCTCATTTTACAATGATATAAATTGTCTTTTCTTGCATTTATGCCCAGGGATAAATTTCTCATCACACCAAAAGTAAAGGCCTTTAGCCCTTTTCTCATTCAATGTTTTAGCTATCATCGATTTAAGGTTTTTTGAGGGGGGAATATATGATGCTGTTGTTTCAAAAGGTGCTGGAATAGATGGTGTGAAAAAAAGTCCAGTAAATAGTGGAGTTGGTGTAGAGTTACTGACACTAGGTAGTGGAGATGATTTAATTGAATTTAGGGTATGAACGCTAGGATTGTCGGAGGTAACGGTGTTAGAAATAACTTTGTGAAGTATTGTTTAAGGGAATAATGGGTTAGGAATTTTGCCAGTGGGGTTCTATAAGGCTTCAACAGTTATATTCTTGTAAGAAAGCCAGGTAATACGTACGCTTCAACTAGGGGCACTGTTTTAAACATTCGAACATGCATTTGGAGGGCAACCATCGAACCAGATAAAAAAAAACTTATAGCTTGGCGTTCATGAATCTCCACCAGTGAGTATAGCACATCAAATGCATCAATATACTCTTCCAAAGTACCAGTTTGTCTCAGATTGCCTAGATCTGATAGAGGACCATCATGAATGGAAGCACCAAATCATGGTCGCATGTTTTCATTATATAATTCCCAATCACCGTAGGCACCCAACCCGTGAGTTCGAATATATCCATGATTCCATTGTAAGGCTCTCCATCTTAGTTAAGAAGCTGCAATCTTAACCTTCATCATTGGTGGAGTCACTTCAACTTTAAAGAAACACTCAACTTGCATCACCCACCTGCGGAAATCATCTCTTTAAAACTTAGGAAATTCAAGTTTATGACGAGATTAAAGATTAATTATAATAGTTGTACTTGGCCCTTGTTTCTCCATCTGTTGCTAGTGGACACTAGTTCATGATATTAGATAGAGCCCACCAATCAAATTCCAGAGTTCTTCCATAAATTGGCTTAGTCAGTCCTCTTGTGGTTGTTCATCTTCCTTGATCATATTTATGAACTCACAGTGCAACTCATAAGAGCATGTGCCTTCTTCCATGGTCAGAGGATTGTATCTTTGATACCAATTGATGCATCTTGATTACGAAGTCAGTAATAGAGAAGGTTATAGCAGGGAAGGAAGATCAAGTGCAAAATAGAATCACATAAATTAGAAGAAAGAAGATTATCTTTGTATTAAGCATGTAATAGTAGTTTATCTTTGTATTAGATTTGTCTTTTGATGTGCTCATTAAGCATGTAATAGTAGTTTATCTTTGTATTAGATTTGAAATTGAGACTAGAACTCTTTGTTGTTAAAATGAAATGATGATTTTTTATTAGAGATATACATTATACATCTATATAATAAAGGGCCTTTATATATTTATGGAGGTTAACTGGTTCAGTTGGCTACTCTCTGAGATTTGAATAATGTTGGGATGTATGATTCTCTAGAAACCAAAATGATTGGAATAAATTGTGGGCGGCTGGAAGAACTCTTCTTTTAATAATAATAATAATAATAATTACAAGTGTTTTATTTTTTATTTTTATTTTGAAAAAGTGAATAAACTACAAAATTTAGTAAAAATCAGAAATATTTTCATTAGTTAAACTTGTCAAAAATAGGATATAATTAATGAGAAATATTGTTGAATATACAAAGAATACAAAGAATAAATTTTCATATTTGGTTAAGAGATAAATAGCTTTGGGAATTTAAAGGGTGCCTTTTAAAAATATTTGCCCGTGATGCCTTACATAGTGTGCGCCTAGTATTTAAAAACACTGTCAAAATCTTTGATGAGTCTTTGTTAAATCAAATTATTTTGATGAGTCTTTGTTTAATGCATCCAATATTTTACCAAGAAAATGGTTTGGCAAGCACGGATAAGTGGCACAACGAATTTGACTATAAATGTGAAAGTAGGGAAGTCCATTAGAATTTTGTTGGTCTTTGTTTAGGTGTGTAATAGCATTACATTACACTATAAAAATAGTCATGGAAACCTGAAGCGCACAATTTTCTTTAGTTAGGTTTGTATCTTGGATAACCTACATATGCACTAGTCAGTAAATTATTTGACTAGTATGCCCTTAATTAATGTGATATATATTTATATATATAATATGGTGTATAAACTTTTAAAGATACACAAGTTGAATGATTTGTTAATTACTTTCAAAGTATACAAGAGCTATCAGACAGCTCATTTCATCATGCATGTCTTGTTAAGAAAATATATCTTGAACCATGTAATTAATTGGTATGATTTAATTATTGTAATATAATATGATGGAATGCTCAATGATTTACAAGTTGGATGATTTTTTTTATCTAATTTTTAAGGCATCCGAGAAGTGTCATACATCTCACTCACCATGTCTTGTTGTGAAAATTGATTATATTTTAAGTGGGTAGATTTGTGAGTATCGGCAAGTTGAATCATTAATTTAATTCAAGTAGCAAGGTGTCCGAGGAAGGGCTTCCAGATCATTGACTACACTGTTAATATTTTCCAAGTTGAATTCAGCAAACAACTATTAACTAGCATTATATATATATATATTGATAAATAAAACATGTTAAAATAGATAGTACAAGCAATCGCCCTGAAAATATTAATTTGGACGACTAAATTTAACCTGCTGTGAAGGTATAATTAATTAATGCTAGTCAAGAATTGTTTGCTGCATTCATTTTCACACTGAATAGGAAAACTTTATTAATAAATTTGCGTGGTCAAACAACTCACAAAACCTTCTCTTAATTTCTTTAAAAAATTAAAGAAATAGATTTCCATCCAATTTCATACCTATCTATCTCGGTCGACATATACAAATTAATTGGATTTTAATTTTCTTTAGTTAACAAATTGAGTTTGTATCTGGGACTACACCTATATATATGCAAGTCACAATACTATATGACTGGTATATATGTCCAATAGTATATACCAATAGTCCAATGTGATAAAATATGATATATCAATGTTTATACAAGTTGAATGATTTGTTAATTACTCTCAAGGTGTACAAGATCTGTCATACAGATCATTCATTATGTTTAGTTAACAATATATATTTATATTTATATATATATATATATATGCATGTATCTTAAACCATGTAATTAATTAGTACGGTTTAATTATTGTAATATAATATGATACCATGCTCAATTATTTGCAAGTTGTAGGATTTGTTTCTCTAATTTTTAAGTTATCCAAGAAGTTGTGGCATACAGCTCACTCACCATGTCTTGTTGTATGGTTCACCTTGGTTGTCATTATTTGTCACTTGACCTTAAAGGAATACCACATCTCTGCTCCTGAAAATTTTTTTATTCACTGGATCCCATAACCATGATGGTGCCATAAAATTCTCCCAAAGACCTCTATAAAGATGCTATAGAATATTTTTTATAACAATATTTAATTCAACCGTTGTCAAGCACCTTGATGGTGCTATAGAAGGTTGCTATTTATAGAGGTCTTACAATAATTTTTAATTCTGGACGCGAAAATAATTATAGTAGCTCGCACAGCTCACAATTCACGTCCATTTATTTTCAATTCTGGGTTGATCTTAAGATTTATATATTTTACATCACCTCGAGATCGATGCTCTCGGCTAATTTTGAGATTTTGATATTTTAGACCATCTAGAGATTTGTGCTCTCGGCTAATCTTGAGATTTGTATATTTTAGATCACCTCGAGATCAGTGCTTTTGGTTAATCTTGAGATTTGAATATTTTAGATCATCTTGAGATTTATACTCTTGTCTGATCTTGGGATTTGAATATTTTAGATCACCTCCAGATCTGTGCTCTTGACTAATCTTGAGATTTGAATATTTAGATTGCTTTGTGATTTGTGCTTCCGGCTGATTTTGGGATTTGAATATTTTATATCACCTCGAGATCTGTGCTCTTTGGTAATCTTTAAATTTGAATATTTTAGATCACCTCGAGATATGTGCTCTTAGGTAATCTTGGAATATATTCAAATATTATCAAATTTGTTTATCTTAACAATATATTGTCCTAATTCCATTAGGATTTGGCTATATGTCTTTAAGATAAACATATTTTAAAATTTTGATTTGATTTGAATTAGGAGTTGTATGTATATCTTTCATTTATAATAATTAATTAATTGAAATGATTTTTTTTTATTTTAAGGTATTTTTATGGTGGGATATATGATGCAGTTGTTTCAAAAGGTGTTGGAATAGATGGCGTGGCATGGGAAAAAGTTCAGCAGATAGTGGAGTTGGTGTAGATCATTGATAATGCTAGGTAGTGGAGATGATTTAGTTGAATTTATGGTACGAACACTAAGGTTGTCGGAGGTAGTGGGGTTAGAAGTAACTTTGGGAAGTATTGTTTAAGGGAATAATTGGGTAGGAATGTCGCCAGTTCGGTTTTATAAGACTTCGATGGTTTCTTTCTTGTAACCAAGCTAGGTAATACACTTCAACCATTGTTTTAACATCCGAAGAGGTATTTGGATGGCAGCCATCAAACTAGATACACAAAAACTTATTGCTTAGCATTCCTGAATCTCCACCGGTGGGCATAGCACATGAAATGCATCAATATACTCTTTCAAAGTACCAGTTTGTATAATATTCCCTAGATCTGATAGAGGATCATCGATCATGAATGAGCATCAAATCATGGTCCCGTGTTTTCATTATATAATTCCCAATCACCGTAGGCACCCAACCAATGAGTTCGAACATATCCATGATGCCATTATAAGGCTTTCCCTCTTAGTTAAGAAGCTATACTCTTAACTTTGATCTGTGGTGGAGTCGCTTCAACTTCAAGGAAACACTCAATTTAATTGCATCACCCACCCACCGAAATCATCTCCTTCAAATGTAGGAAATTCGAGTTTAAGATGAGATCCAAGATTAATTATAGTGGCCATACTTGGCCCTTGTTTCTCCATCGTGTTGTTAGTGGACACTAGTTCATGATATTGGATATTGAGCCCACCAATCAAACTTCGGAGTTCTGTAATAGATTGCCTTAATCGGTTCTCTTGTCATTGTTCCTCTTCCTTTAACATATTTAGAAACTCAAGGTGCAACTCTTGAGAGTGTGTTCCTTCTTCCATGGTCAGAGGATTGTATCTCTGATACCAATTGATACGTGTTGAGTAAGAAGTAAGTAATATAGAAGATTATAGCAGGGAAAAAAGATCAAGTACAAGATAGAATCATAGAAATTAGAAGAGGGAAGACGAGAAAGGAAGGACTCAAAACAATGAAGACAATTTCATTCATTCTCTGCATAATCTAAAATAACTACTTACATCATATATTTATAGAGTCAAGGCCAAAAGATGATAATAACATCCCGCCAAAATATATAAAAGAGATCATGATAATTTAAAATAATTACATTAATTTAAGCCATCTCCTAAATACCAAACATGTCCTATCAACTAATTTTTAAATATGAATCATATCATATCAACCTCAGGGACTATTGAAGGGGGGCCATCAACATTGGCATCGGAGGGATCTGGGCAGATTGTGTGCTTAATGATGTTGGGGGTTTATAAGAAGCATGGAAGGCGGCATAGGCGGAGAAGGTGAAGTGAAAGGTAGAGATCTAGTTGTAGAGGAGGCTCTGAGATAGAGATGGAGATGGAGTTTGGGTTAGGTTTTCCATTGGAGATGGGGCATGGTGAACAGAGAACCAACGATCATGGTGTGAATGGGGAGGCACAACCATAAGGTGATGTTCTGCTGCGAATGATGGTGAAGATCGTCTGGAGATCAGAACCTTTACTTATGTCGAGGTAATTGACACACCCCTTGCATGTGTGTACCGCAAGTGCACGGGTTGTCGAAGTAATAAAATACCCCTGTGAGTGGGTAGTCGAATTCACAAGGAATAATTGTTCAAAAGCACAAAGAATTGCTAGCTAGAGTGAAAACCAATTTGTGATTTAGTTCGAATTAGTGATGCAAATAAAAGCAACAGAGGAAAGAGAAAGTAAGAAGAATAAGGAGAGATAATCAATGGTAAAATGGGGTGCCCAGACAATGCTCACCCTAGGACTATTGTTTAAAGTGAAAGACTAATATTATGTCTCCTAGTTGAAGTTTAACGAGTCGTGGAGATCCAAAGACACATGGTCCCAAACCTAAGATCAACCACGACTAATACTTTACACTATGCCCCGGTGAAAAGGGATACTCTCAATGCCTCACACTATGTAGGACTGCTTGAAGCTCTAGGATTCCAAGTGATAAACCCTATTCCCTAATATAGATCTAACTCTTTGGTCTAGGCGAAAGACCCCTGTTACAATTAAGCCCTAGCATTAAGGATTTCTCAAGACTTCACTCTGTTGTTCGCACAACTAAGTCCCACTGGAGTATGTCTCTTAGTACGTCACTCTATCATGACCGCAAAGAACTCTTGGAATGTGGAGATAGGATAAATCACACCGGAAAGGAAAGGAGACATTCTACTACCTCTCGACTCACCCTCTCAATCCTGCAAAATCTAATCCTAATGAAGTTGTCACCTCTTCAATGGATTACCTAGATAGATTCTCAACCCCAGTGTTACTTTAAGGGAAAATCAAATCAACAACCACACAAGATTGAAACTCAATTAAAGCATCAAATAAAGGAAACATAATATAAGTCAACGAAACAAAATCATCCTAGGGTTTACAAGTTCAAGCACCCACTAGGGGTTTAGCTCTCCATGGAGCAATACACAAGCAAAGATGAAATCAAAGATAAATGCAAGAAATCCATAGAGATAACCCCTTGTTATCCGTGTCAATGGTCTTCAAGAGCCGCCTTGTCTTCTGCTAGGACACCTTTGTCGAACCTAGGGCACACCTCGCCGAATCAATGCTGATGAAAGCTCCCCCAATAGCTCTCCTCCAAAGAAACTCGATGTAGAATACCATAGAATCACTCCTAAATCTTAGCAAAATCCTCTCCAAACCCTAGCCGCGCTATCTCCCAAAAAATAGCCAAAAGATAAGAAGAAGTTCCCCAAATAAAACTCTCATAGCGGTATTTATAGGGCTGAAATTGGGCATTCACACGGGGGTATGGAATTTCCACACGGCCGTGTAGATTTCCAGTCCTATTTTTTTCTTCATTTTTTGCGTGCTGTACATTGTCCTTGCTACAGTACTCCCGATTTCATTTTCTTCATCGAGGCCGCATGATTGTGCCTTGACCCTTGTTTGATACAAGAATTCCATCAACAATCGTATCCACGATCTACTTTTGCTTCTTTTCTTTCAAGGTTGTCTCCATAATCCTATATGCCAAAAGAATACAAATACATACGAATGAGCCATAAAATCTGATAAAAGTGATGCTTAATATAAGAAAAGTATACTTCATAATACTTATACACAAGCACTTCTCAGTAATTATGTGGTTGTGATGAGATTAGACCAACATTGAATGCTAACATGTCTTTGCTGGAAGATGCATATATGCCCATTTAAAATTTAATAGCCATCACATGTGCGCTCATGTATATATATTCATATATATATTGCTCATTCTTTTATTGGGGTATAAATCTTTGCTGGTAGATATATATATTTTTTCATAGAAATATAAATTTCTTTTGCAAAAGGTTAAACCCGTTAAAATGGGAATGAAAATGGTAAAAAGGCTAAATATATAACATGAAAAGCTATGTGGTAAGTGTTGACTATTTCTAAGTGGATATGTCATAATGTTAAGGGTATTATAGATCTTTGATATGATTTTCATTTATTATTAAATGAGAATTAAAGAGGGTATATGCGTTGAAACCCCTGTTCTTAACTAGATATTAGGTTGTGTGTGCATCATGATTAAAATCTATTTACATAATTTCACACATAAATTAAATTAATTATATATATTAAGTTGTGTAGTTTGATATTATTATGAAAAATGCATAAATTGTAATAAATTGTAGTATGAAAACCAAATGTAGCTATAAAAGCTTAAATTTATTCAATGACTACATTTAAAGAGCCATTACAAAACAAGAAAGATAGATAATGCCTAGCCACTTAACAAACTTTTATATCATGGCTAAGAAAGAATTATTCAAACTAACATCTTATCCTTAAATAACTAAAACTCCAACCACAGAGAAAGTCCAACAAATCCTCCCTTAAATTGAATTGTTACTCATTTTAATTATTGAATATGCACATGCCAAGCTCACTTCTCAGCTTCAAGAACACGTCCAACTTCAGGGGTTTTGTCATGATGTCAGCTAATTGATCTTTTGTCTCACAATGTATCAACTCTATAACACCATCATTTGCTAAGTTTCAAAGAAAAGGGTACCAAACATCTATGTGCTTGCTTCTTCCATGTAAAATTGGATTCTTTGAAAGCTTGATGAATGAACTATTAACACAGAAAATGACACCACTGGTTGTATTTTAGAACTCCAAGCAACAACTCCACAACAAATCTTAAATACATAACCAGATATGCTTTAACGGCCATCAAGGTCCCCTGCATAATCACTATCAGAATAAGCAATCAAACCTTCATTTTCTCCTCATTTATAAAAACAATCCCATCTCTGTTATCCCCTTCAAATAATCAAATACTCTCTTGATAGCTTGTTGATGCATGACTGTAGGGGCCTCCATAAATGGAGCTACTAAACGCAACACAAACATCAAATCTGGTTTGGTGGAGGTCAAGTACATGAGGCTTCCCACCATTTGCAAGTAAGTTGTAGCATCAACCTTCAAACCTCTTGTGTCTTTAAAAAGTCTACTTCCATGAACAATAGGATTCTTCACTGCCTTGCGATTTTGCATCCCAAACCTCTCCAACATCTCATTGGCATATTTCTTCTAACATATATATGAAAATTCCCTCCTAACTTTGTGTAATTTCTACACCAAGAAAATAGCTCATATATCCAAGATCGGACATATCAAGCTCTGCCATCATTGAACTTTTGAATTCTTGAAACAATTGTTCATTGTTTCCTATAAATAAGAGATCATCAACATATAAACTTACAATTAAAATACCTCCATTACCATTCTTCTTTGTGAATGAAGTGTGATCACTCACACCCTTCTCAAAACATTTTCTGATAAAGTAAGCTTTAATCTTAATAAACCACGCACGTGGAGCTTGCTTAAGCCCATAAAGTGTTTTCTTTAACCTGTAGACTTTATGCTCTTTTCCTTACACCGCATACCCCTTTGGTTGCTCCATAAATACTTCCTTATTGATTTCTCCATGCAAGAAGGCACTTTTAACATCTAATTAATACACTTTCCAACCTTGACTAGCTGCAAGTGCAAGAATTGAACGAATTGTATCTTAATGAGCTACAAGAGAAAATACCTCAATGTAGTTAATTCCAGCTTGTTGTGTGTACCTTTTTGCTACGAGCTTAGCTTTGTATGTGCCAACTTCACCTTTTTCATTCAATTTTGTCTTGAACACCCATTTAACACCAATCTTCTTTTCTTTCTTTGGCAACTCTATCAATTCCCAAGTCTCATTCCTTTTCATAGCTTCAATTTCTTAATTCATTGCTTCCACCCATACTGAATTCCTAGCTGCTTCCTCAAAGGTTATTGAATCATTTGATGCAAACATAGAGAGTTGTTGCATTTCCGTAGTGAGTTGATTGATTCTATTTTCTTCTTCAAATAATTCTCTTCCAGTTACATAATCTTTCATCCATACAGGTTCGCTTCTTCTTCTCCTCCCTTGAACTTGAATGTCTCTTGTACTAGTTTTTTCTTCTGTTGCTTCATCTATCTCATCTTCTTTGTTTGCTCTAGCTTCTTCTTCTTCATCAACCCCATTCTCATGATCATTTATCTCAACTTCAACACCTGCTTCCTTGATCTCTTTCTCGTAAGTTAAGTGGTTTTCTGTATTTATGTTCGGATAGGTTAATGCAGAAGTGCTTTTATATGTGTGAAGTTGTTTTGGATGTAGAATTGTAAAAGCACTTTTGGAAGATGGCAAATTACTAAAATAGGCTGCAGATTCTGATTATTCGTTGCAGTTTCTGGTTATTAGTTTCCGGTTATTCGCTGCACTTTATGAAATATAAATAAAAAATAAAAAATAAAAGAAAAAAAGAAACTAGCATATCACTCAAGCTCTAACCATTCCACATATTCACTTTGTTTTCGATTAATATGGATGAGATTTAATGCTGAGAGAGAAAAATAATGAGGAAATTATTTATTTGTCAAGGCTAATTTCGTAATTTTACACCTTAAAAATAGTTTCTTAGAAGTGTTTGCTACTGAAGAAAAAAAAAATTGAATTTTAGTTTTTTTTCACAGTTTTTGTTTTTGTTTTTGCCTAAAAGCCCAAACAAACATGTTTTTTAAAACCCTGAAGTGCTTAACTTATTAAAAAAACAGTTCTGAGTTTAAAATAATCCCATTCAAACCAGACAGCACCCCTGTCTATAGTATTACGGGGGTGTGTTACTTGTCCCCGAATTTGAACCGTTGGAACTAACCAGAATCCAGAGATTTCTCTATATAAGGATGCCTTTAGTCTCCTCTAAGCATTCATTTGCAAGAGTTCTTTCTCTCTCCACAGCGGATCTTCTCTCTCTAAGATTCTCTAAGTTTTCTTAGAATCAATATCTTCGCATATTGCTGGAGCAATTGCGGTCTTTCCTTGAATAAGGTTAGGATGTCTACGAGTATTGTATTTGATAAAAATTTATTTAGACGCCTTGGCGGTGCAAAAGCTCATCTGTTTCAACTTGATATGCCCTCGGGGATCGGAGCATGGGGAAGAGAGGTTTTTGTTGATATTGAGTTATTGTTTGAGAAGATGGATACGACCGGCCTCTACGCAGATTGTTGTTTATTTGCTTCGTCTATAGAGAGTGGATGGGATCGAGGTGTTCAAGATGGTGATTTTTTCATTAGTTGGAAAAATCGTTCTGGTTATTCACAATCTGGCTTGGGATATCTTTTAGTAGAAAATACAGCTGATGGCGAAATGAAATTTCGTTATACTGATTATGAGCATATGTATCATTTTACGAAATCAGAATTATGTTCTACTAAGAAGATAGCTACACCTGAGAGGATTAGAGTCTGGCGTAAATGTAAATTCCAATTTTCTACTAATTGGAATAGTATTTTCGACGGCCGAAGTGTCGGCGTCGTTGTAGGGTTTAAGAATAACCGTGAGGATGAAGAAAATAATATCACTTCAGTTGATATTACTGTGAGGGTTGTTGAGCGTTACAGTGAGGGTAACCGTCAGTAACTAACTAAAACCTGTATATGGTCAAACCATTCCTTAATGGTTAAGTTATCTTCCTCTTGAAGCCATTTGTATAAAATACAATATTTCTATAGGTCTGCGCATCATATTATATATTTTAGGTTTAATTGCTATACACGTCCTTGTAATTATGTATTTTTTGCCCATTTAGTCTTTGCAATATTTTTAGCTATAATTAAGTCATCATATTTAGTCGAATTGGGTCATTTTAGTCCGCAGTGTAGATGGATAAGTGTAAATTACAAGACTTAATTATACCTAAAAATATTGCTGTGGAATAGAACGACTCAACTTTACCAAATATAAGAACTTAATTGTACCTAAAAATATTAGAAAGACTAAAAAAAAATAAAAGTACACAATTATAGGGGCATGTATGGCAATTAAATCTATAATTTATTGTAAAAAGATCTTATGCTAATATGCATGTCTGTACATGATATGAGATAGATTGGGCTTGGCCCAATGAAGGGGTTGAGTCCATAATAAATTTAAGCCCATTATGTGGGCTCCACTAATATTATATTAAAATATAGGAAGTTATATTTGCACTTTTAAAAGTCTACAAATTTGTTTTCAGATGACAAACGCACCTTAATTCAATGGACGTGGGTAGTATACAAATATATATATATATATATATATATACAAATGGTGGTAAAAAAAAATATAAATTTAGTCTTTTGAAAGAGGATAATTAAATGTTATTTTTAATATAGCTTCCTTTGGAAGTCATTAATAATAATTATTATTTTTAGAGATATGTGGCTGAGAGTTTGGGATGAATAACGCACCCCTGTTGAATACTTTAATAAAAATTATATATTAGATCCTACGAAAAAATATTGTCATAGATGTTCTCTGTTGCACGGTTGTGAATTATAAGCTTATTGAATATTTAAAGGATAGATATTTTGTGTCAAAATATCCTAGAGAGCATTGTAATATGACAGGCTTAATTCATGTTACTATTTTGTTGAATATTCTTCCAAATTATTCTTGTTTATCTAAAGATAAATTTAAAATAATTACTTTATAATTAGCTGAAGTTGTTCTCTGGCAGAAATTGAGATGTTCAATACTTTGTCGATTTTTAGATCTGCAAGTAAAGCTTCTCTTAGAAGTTGCTAACAAGAAATTATTATTGTTTGAGATCTATGTTCCTCATATAATATATATTATTCATATAAGATCTTACACTAGAATGTATGACATTAGTTGTCATAGTTACAAGATGGGCTTGGCCTATTAGAGAATTATTGAGCTGTGTCAGCCCAATGTTATAGTCCATTAAGTACTTGTGGACCCCATGTAGACTGACTAGATATTAATTGCTTATAAGCAAAGTTTCCAACTTTGCCCTGGTAATGGTACATAATTTTGTAACAGCACCACCACATATAGTTTTATAGAAAATGCATTACTCACCCAAGAATTGTGACCGCTGGATGAATATAGTACATATGGGGCTCATCTCGCCTGGTTTCATAACCATGCGAGTCCCTGGTCAACGAATTAGAGATTGACAACAGTCTTCATCAGATGACGCCACGTGGCAAAAAAAAAATTATGAATTCCCTTTGACGGTGACGACGGCCGTCAACAAAACAAAGAGAGCGGGAAAATTTGGGAAATGAAAATCCTCTCATCTGGGTTCATCTCCACTAACCAAAACCTCTTCATCCTCTCCTTCTTCTCCTTTTACTCTACCGCCGCTGCCGCTGCCGCATCACCTTGCCGACTTCGAATCCGGCGAGACAATCTCTTTCTTTGACATCCTCTCTCCGTGAGACAATCTCCTTCACCGGCAGCCTCTTCGTAGCGCACCATGAATTCATTGAAACCTAGATTTGAAGGTAGGGTTCCAAGTCTCTTCTCCTAGTTTCAAATTTGAGCATTTTGAGGTCTGTTTGTCACAATTTTAGCCCCATCTTCAGTTAATTTTGCCTCTTTTTTGGCTTTTCTCAAGTCTCCTGGATATGATTTAGAGAGACAGAGTGAAGGAAAGAGATCAGTTCTGGGATTTCCGCTGCCGTTGCCGCATCACCTTGCCGACTTCGAATCCGGCGAGACAATCTCTTTCTTTGACATCCTCTCTCCGGCGAGACAATCTCCTTCACCGGCAGCCTCTTCGTAGCGCACCATGAATTCATTGAAACCTAGATTTGAAGGTAGGGTTCCAAGTCTCTTCTCCTAGTTTCAAATTTGAGCATTTTGAGGTCTGTTTGTCACAATTTTAGCCCCATCTTCAGTTAATTTTGCCTCTTTTTTGGCTTTTCTCAAGTCTCCTGGATATGATTTAGAGAGACAGAGTGAAGGAAAGAGATCAGTGTTGGGATTTCCATTAAAGTGGATAGCTTTTGGGATTTCCATTAAAGTGGACACTGCCATTTGCCAGGAATTTCTGGTACTCTATCTGTTTCACCTGCAAAGATATTGGTTTTATCCATTAAAGCATTTTCTTTTCATGATTTAGTTTGGACAGACTCTTGCAATATCTTAGCTCATCCATCAACAAATTTCTATTAGTTCTTGAAATTTCACGATGAAATCCTTGTTTTAATTTTTGTACTAATTAGAAATTTTTTTATTATTTAGATATGGGAGACAATTTGAAGCATCAACTATGTCAAATGGAACCGAATGGCTTAGATCTTTTACTCTCTATTAATCCTATTGATGTTGTTGGAAGCTCGGTGGTGGCAAACTCGGTACCACAAATCTTGGTAGAGGAAAGTTATGCAGTGGAAAGCTCGAAGGATGGGAGCTTAAAAAAATGAAAAAGCTCTGTAGTAGGAAGCTTTTGATTGGTATGTATTTAAAAAAATATATTACTCATTGGTTTTTTTATAGAAGCAAAAATTAGTGAACTTAGCTAAGTTATTTATGTTATTGTCATTTGGTTTAAAAATAGGGAATATCATTCGGAGGAAAAATATGATAGAACTTGATGAAGGAGATGAAAATGTGAACCAATGTATCTATGACATGGAAAAGGAGAAGGTTAGTTTATAATTTAATAATTAGTATAATTAGATGCATAATATTAATAATTTAAAAATAATAACTGCTTTATTTTTTTCACAATAGGATGATGACATATTTTATGATGATAACCCTAAATTGGGTAAGACCTTTGGTACCGAGGAAGAAGCATACTCTTTTTACAATGCATATGAATTGAACGTTGGATTTAGCATAAGAAAAGGATGGGTTAAGAGAAACAAAGATGGTGTGATACATTGTAGAAGATTTTGTTGTTCTAAAGAAGGGAAACGTACTCAAGACAAGAGGTATGAAAAATTTGAAAAATTCATCGAGAGGAGACAAGAACAGAGTTGTTTGGCACATATGATAATTTCACGAGAAGATAGCGGAATGTTTATAGTATCAAGTTTTGAAGGGCAACATAATCATGAACTTGCACGTAAAGAGTTTGCACATATGTTACGATCACACCGGAAAATTAGTGAAGCTCAAGAAACACAAGTAGAATTGGCTTACAAGGCAGGACTTACACCAACAGAAATATATGAGTTGCAAAATAAGATGGTTGGAGGTCGGTCGAATGTGGGTTTTATGAAAAAAGACATTGAAAACCATTTGGGGAAAAAATTGGAGAAACAAGTAGAGAAGGGTCTCCATAAAGTGATAATGCAATATTTCAATATGATGAGGATTAAAGATCCACTTTTTGTGTATGACATGCAATTGGTTGATGAAGGAATGATTACAAATATTTTTTGGGCTGATGGGAAAGGAAGATCCGATTATGAAGTTTTTGGTGATGTGGTTACCTTTGATACCACTTACCGAACAAATAACTATGAAAGACCTTTTGCTCCATTATTGGGGATTAATAATCATGGACAAACAATAGTCTTTGGTGCATCACTTCTATATCAAGAGAACGTGGAATCATTTGTTTGGCTATTTCAAACATTTGTAAGGGTGATGAATGGGAAACATCCGAGTACTATTCTAACTAATCAAAGTGCTGCAATGGCGAAAGCAATAGTGATGGCTTTACCAACTACTCATCATCGTCTTTGCATTTGGCATATATATCAAAATGCTGCTAAACATTTGGCACATGTATTTTCTGGTATGCGTACTTTTGCTATTGCATTTCAGCATGTTATATATGACTATGAAGATGAGGCATCTTTTCTTGAAGCATGGGAAAATTTACTTGAAAAATTTAACTTAAGAGAGAACCCATGGCTTTTGAAATTATTTGGAGAAAGGAAAAAATGGCCTATGGTATATGATCGGCATATTTTTTGTGAAAACATGATGAGCACCCAAAGAAGTGAGAGATTTAATAGTCTATTGAGGAATTACTTAACATCAAAACTCAGGGTAGCAAGATTTTTTGAACAATTTGAGAGAGTTCTTGAAGATAGGCGGTATGCAGAACTTCAAGAAGATTACAAGATGATGGATCAATCAATATCATCAAAGGAGTTGTGCCCGATCTTGACACAAATGGTGCAATTGTATACTCCTAATATTTTCCAAAAGTTGAAGGAAGAACACAATAAGATTCTTTATGTGATGGTTGAATTATTAAGTGAAAGAAATCATTCGAAGACCTACAAGGCTATCCATGTTGATGCTCCTCATCATGCTAGTGTAGTGACATTTGATTCCTCAAATGAGACAATTGAGTGTAGTTGTAAAAAAATTTGACTTTTTCGGGATTCCTTGTATGCACATGTTGCGTGTCTTGGATGTAAATCAGAAATTTGTGCTTCCTCTTAAGTATATATTGAAAAGATGGACTAGGAAAGCATGAGATATTGATACTTGTATTTTTGTCTCTACCACGGCGGAAGAGGATCCTATTGTGGCAAAAAGCAAGAGATACATGGATATGTGCCATCGTTATCAAAAAAATTAATTTCGAAGCATCTAAATGTGAAGAAGCTTATAAAGAGGTGGTGCGTCATTATTTTGTGCTTGATGCGAAGGTGAAGGATATTGTGAAGATGTCTCACTCGTGAAGGGAAGATTGTCTATCAACAGATGATGTATATAATCATAATTTAACTTGTGACTACTCTGATGCTAGAGGATTAGCTATAAGGCATAAGCCAAGTCGTGGAGGTCGTAGCACTAAAAGAATCAAAGGTCCACTAGAGCAATCGAAGAAGAAGAAGAAAAGAACTCGTGAGTGATATTTTTTTATTGAATTATAATACCAACACGTTTTAAAAAAATAATCCTTGTAAAATTCCTTTTTTTGTGTCGCTTTGCGAGTGATCCATTGGAGGGAGAAAAAAATTGAGTTGATTTTTTTATTTAGGAGTTAAGAGGTGTATGGAGGTGGTCATAATATGTAAGTAACTTGATTTGTATCCAAGTGGCTATGAGAGAAGAAAGCATTTCTAGTTGCCTATTGTGACTGACATTTGTTCACTTTTATGCAGGTATTGGTAGCAATTATCCTAAAGAATTGTCTTTAAGTAATCTTGCTGATGAAGATGTGCTTTTGAAAGAATCATTTTGTCCTTTGATTTTTTAAAAGTCCAGTGAATGGAATCATTTTGTAAAATACAATTGTTTTTTTTTTTGGAAAGAGGAGCGAGGCGAACCCACTAAAGACCCAGTGACGTGCACAAGCCTCGGTGGAATAAATGGGGATGGGGCCGCGCTCACGTGGGCGCTGGAACCACCCATACACAACCACTATTCACAACTCTCAGAAATGTGCCCTCAGCCGAGAATCGAACTCTCACCACTTGGTGAGAGCTCTATCGGCGACCCGTGTACCAATAGACCCAATTGTTTATGAACATGTTTGTTTCATTACATCCTACTTGTAAAATCTCTGGGGATGTTTGTGGCTAACAAGCTTCGAGAAACTTCTTTGTGTAGAGCCTGTAGCATTTCCCAGATACTGACCTTCGGTAGCATCCTGATCTCCTGTATGCACTTTCCTTCCAACAGGGCCACCCTTCCTAGTTGAGGGTGGAGCAGCCTTGAAAATCTTCTTCTGCTGTTCAATTGACAATGTTGAATGGAGCGGATGGGAACAATGCACCATAAAGTTCAGAAGATCTCAAGGGAAAACTCTATCAAATGCATCTGCACTCATGAAAAAGAAAAATAATATAGAGAGCACTCGACATGTTACCAAAGCAATTATGTGTAGCCTCGCTATTATAGAGATGCTAGTACGAGTGAACACTTAGATAAAGAAGACCACCAAATCCGTAGTTTGTCCAACCTGGGTTTCTCTGGAATATATTGCAGCCATTGGATGAAAGAATCTCCATTGTTTATTAATTCTATAATTATTTTTGCACCCAAGTCAACTTCTAAAAGTCAGCAATGATCCAACATTTCCACTCCATCTCAATATCAACTAATCCGAATCACAGCATGAACAACTTTATCGTCATAAGAATTCAGTCCTATAATCAGTTCTATTGATTAAAAACCATTTCTTTCTTTGATGTAGAATATTATCAACATCAAACTCTGAAAGCGAAAAGCAGAAGAAACCATCATTTTCATCCCAAAATTGATTTTTAAAAAACCTAGAAATTAAATGTTCTATATCCCCATAAAGAACGTAAAACTGCATAACCTTGTCCAAGAATCATATTCACAACAATCTCAAGACAAGGTTTTTCAACCAAAACCCACAGAATTGAGCTCATATGTAGCTCTTCAATACATACATGAAAGGAAAGCAAAAGTTTTATCTGGACAAAACAACATTCATTCTAAATGTACAAACTCAC
Source organism: Dioscorea cayenensis subsp. rotundata (assembly GCF_009730915.1). Classification (NCBI taxonomy): domain Eukaryota; kingdom Viridiplantae; phylum Streptophyta; class Magnoliopsida; order Dioscoreales; family Dioscoreaceae; genus Dioscorea; species Dioscorea cayenensis. The sequence goes on from NC_052473.1 coordinate 15,780,537, forward strand.
ATCATAAACAAAAGGATTTCCAACTTCAACCAGGCAAACATTACACAAATCCTTGATTCTGAACAAATGAGGAAGATAAAAGAGGAGGATTCTGCACCTGGGTGGACTTCCCTGATCCACTCCCGGCGGCAACGACGACGATCTGGTGCTTGGCGAGAGCATCAAGGAACTTCTCTTTATGGGCCCCAGCTTCTTCCGCTTCTCTAGGAGCTTGTAGTACCTGCGAGAGTATGGCCTCCCAGTGAACCCATTCAACTCCATTTGCGCATCGGTGGTCATGGAGAGATCTGCAGGTCTCACCGAAGAGAGGATGTCAAAGAAGAAGATTGTCTCGCCGGATTCGAAGTCGGCAAGGTGATGCGGCAGCGGCAGCAATGGTAGAGTAGAAGGAGAAGAATGAGAGGATTAAGAGATTTTGGTTAGTGGAGATGAACCCAGATGAGAGGATTTTCATTTCCCAAATTTTCATTTCCCGCTCTCTTTGTTTTGTTGACGGCAGTCGTCACCGTCAAAGAGAATTCATAATTTTTTTTTTTGCCACGTGGCGTCATCTGATGAAGACTGTTGTCAATCTCTAATTCGTTGACCAGGGACTCGCCTGGTTATGAAACCAGGCGAGATGAACCCGTACATATGCACCATGTAGACAAGATCTATATTAAAATATTATATGGACACAAATTATGACCTTTGCCAACTATTATAATTCTTTTCTGTCCAGAATTAAATATTGGCATAAGACCTCTATTTATAGAACCTTTGGGAGTATTTTATAACACCATCATGGTGCTTGACAACTATTGAATTAATATTGTGTTGTAAGAGGTAGGTCTTTGGGAGTACTCCCTCCGTTTCTTTTTATTTGTCACAAATTTATGTTCTTTTTTATTTGTCATTTTTCTAAATCAAGAAGCATTTATATATATTTTTTTTCCAAAATTACCCTTAACACTCTATTCAATTTTTTCTTGAAATTAAATATGAGAGAGAAATATGAAGATATAAATTAGGGGTAGTTTTGGAAAAGTAACTATTTTTTTATGAAATTTTATGAAATAAATAAATTTCTTGGTATGTGAGATTCGGTTATTCACGACAGATAAAAAAGAACGAAAGGAGAATTTTATAGCACCATCATGGTATTTGACAGCTATTTGGTTGTCTTAAATATTAGTTTCTCAAAGGCATCTTCAGATTACAAAGGTATATTCCATCTTAATATCATCCGTTAGATTACAAGAACACAGAGGGCTAGGACGCTTAGTTATATTGTATGCAAATTAAGTGCCATCCTTAGTAGGGATGTAATTGATCGAGTTCGAGCCGAGCAGTAGTGAGCTCAAGCTCAAGCTCGACTGAAAATTTGTCACTCGATACTTGGCTCGAGCTCGATCGAGTATTTATTTTATAGCTCGAGCTCAACTCAGTACACAAATCGAGCTACTCGAGCTTGCTCGATTAAGCTCGAAAGAGCTGAAAATAACCATAAACATTATGCTTGAGCTCGAGCTTGAAAGTTTTTCCCCTTGATTTTTATCAAATAAATCTAATATTATATATATATATATATATACATACATGCTAGATTAGCCTCGCGAGCACTCGAGCCAAGTATCACAATACTCGAACTCGGCTCGCTTGACTACTCGAGCTACTCGAGCTCGGCTCGACTGTGACTGAGCCAAGTTCGAGTTTTCACTGAGTCGAGCCCGAGTAGCTTGCGAGAGGTGTATCATTTACACCCCTAATCCTCAGGGGCAAAGTTGGAAACTTTGCAATTAGAATAATATTATCTAGTCAGCATGCGCTGACTTAGCACATGGCCTAAGAGGCCATCTCCGATGGATCCAATAGACCAAGCCCAATAAAGAATGGGCCAAGCCCAATATTCTCTCTCCTCCTTAAGAATCGTCATGTCTCAACATGATGCAATGATAGCGCAACATCTTCTTAGAATAATATATATCTCCAATTGGCAATATTATATAGGATTGTAGATCTCAATAAATATTAATACTTTAATGAATGGCTTCCACAGGAAGCTTTCTAACTTACATGAAAAGCACTAAGGCTGTGTTTGATTGTTCTTTTTTTTCCTAGAAAAATTTTTCACGAGTCATTTTCTAGCTAAATAGGCTGTTTGTTTGTCAAATTTTTTTATGGAAATTTTTTGACAAACTTTATCACGTGATCCTATTTTTCCACAAATCAGTGAAAAACTTTTCCTACCTCCACCCTAGAAAAGTTTTTCAAGAAAAATGTAATAAGCTATGTGAAAAAATAATGTGGGAGGCAAATCAAATTTGGGATAGGGATCAACTTTAATGTTTTTCCTTTTATCTTAAATTTAAAAAAAAAAGATAAATTATATACCTTGATAATATTTTAAATAAATTTATCCAGATCAGTGAACAGATCCTGAGGCGCTTTGATGGTAAAATTCAATTCCACATAGCGCTATTTATAATTATGAAATATTTTTTTTAAAATATGTTTTTAACAATTTTAATAAATTTTTTAAAAAAATTTCATAGAAAATATGATTTTTTTTTTCCACGAAAAATTGATGCAATCAAACAACAAATGAGATTTTTTCCATGGAAAATGTTATATTTTCCTTGGAAAATAAGAGCAATCAAATAACAAAATCTAAATTTTTCCTAAATTTTTTTTTATTTTCTCATTAGAAAATAATGAAAAATCAAATAATTATTTTTTCATTTTCCATGGAATTTTTTTCCCCATCTATTTTCCATGTAATCAATCAAACACAACCAAGTATCAAAGCACTTAGGGGCAGTTTGGTTGGCGGTAATGTGCAAACATTACCGCCTGTTACGTGGTAATCTTTTCACATTACCATGTTTGGATTATTGGTGGTGGTAATATTGATGGTAATTTGTAATTACTAACCTTGGAAGATTACCAAGAAACTTGGTAATCCCATTACCACCAAAATAGGTGGCTATGTTGGATTACCAAGTGGATGGTAATCTGAAATATTTTTTGGACAACTATGCCCTTTGTTTAAATATAATAATTTTCAAACTTTATTTGTTGGATAAAAAAAATTAAATTTATATAACATTGTTTTTGGAATATGTTTAGCTTCGAAAAGTTAATTTTTATCCAAAATTTTATTTTATTTTAAATTTAAACTTGCATAAAATAGTAGACACAAGGGTATTTTGGAAAATTTAGAATATTACCAAGTTTATTACTATGTAACATGAGTTTCCAACCAAACATGGTTATCATGAATTACCACAACATTCCTGGGCATACAACATTCCTAATCTTATTACCACGGTAATCTCGTTACATGGTAATATATCATTACCGCGAACCAAACGGCCCCTTAGGGGCGTTTGGTTTGCGGTAATGTGAAAACATTACCGGGAATCTGGTGGTAATGTGTTCAGATTACCATTTTTGGTTACTGTAACAGTAGTAATGTTGATGGTAATGTTAGATTACCAATACTGAAATATTACCAAATAAGGTGATAATGTGATTGCCACTAAAATAGGTGTCCATCCAGATTACCAAGTTGGTGGTAATGTGTAATGTTTTTTTTTTTTTTTCCAATTATGCCTTTGTTCATTTTATCTAATTCCTTATTATACTCATTATCAAAACCCTAGTTTTTATTTCCCCTTATTATTTTTGATATTATAATTTAATTATTTATTTATCTAAATACTTTAAATTAAGTTTTTTCAAATTTTTATATGTGGGGTATTTTGGTAAATACAAAGATATTTTAAAAAATTACGAAAAAAATAATTCCTGATATTATAAATTAATTACTTATTTATCTAAATAATTTAAATTAAAATTTTCAAAATATGATTTAGAGTTAAAATTTAAATTATGTTTTTCAAATTTTTATATGTGGGGGTATTTTGGTAAATACAAAGGTATTTTAAAAAATTGTGAATTTTTTTTTATATTATAATTTAATTATTTATTTATCTAAATACTTTAAATTAAAATTTTCAAAATATAATATAAAGTTTGGATGACGGAATGGGCATGCGAGTGGGGATTAAACTTTATAGGAGGCGATAGGAATGAAAACTTTGAGGGGAAAGGTAATGAAAACTTTGTTGGTTGGAAGGGAAATTATTGGCAATGTAAAAAGTTAGAAGAGAATATATGATAAGATTACCATTATACCCTTAGTCTAAAAATAATATTTGAATATGATATATGGGTTTATTTTTAATATTTAAATTAATTATTGGCATTATGATTATGTATTAAATTATATAATTATCATTAAATTTAATTATGATAGTTAAATATTTAAAATATCATTTAATTAAAATTAATTATTTAATAAAATTTTTCTATACATAATATCATGAATAAAATTATTTATTTTAATAATATAAATATCACTATTTATGTTCATTCAATTTAATTATTATAATTGGATATTTAAAATATTATTTAATTAAAATAATTTATTTTAATTCTTTAAATATCATTATTTATTTTAATTTAATTAATTGTTTAATTTATTATAATTAATTATTGTAAATATTATAATTAAATATTTAATTTTGTGTCTTGTATTTGGAATAAATATATATTTAATATCATTATTATCTATTTATTATAAATTAATTACTATAATATTAATATTATATATATATATAGGGAAGGGTAAAATGGATATTTCATATCCATGTGTTATCACCCCATTTGGGGTAATCATAACTACCAATGCACACCTAAACATGGGTGTGCATTGGAATATGCAATGGTTCCCTCCTAGAGGGGAACCATTGATGCCATCCAAAAGTAAGGTTAGGGTGTATTTGTTTGGTAAGATTTAAAATTATAAGTAGTTGAAATTACAAGACCTTTTAAAATCTGATGTTTGTTTGGTTGGTTTTAATAAACCTAAAGTAGTTACAACTACAGTGGCAAGAGATTTTGTTGGATTTGTAACTACTCCCGAGCGTAGTTCAAACTCCAACAATTTGAAATCTAATTGCCGTGTGATGTCACATAAGACTAAATGAGAACGTCATGGAATTTTTATATTTTTATTATTTCTCAGACAAGATCTTGACAGGAAAATAAAAAATCTAGATTCATCTTTATCTTTATCTTTAAAAAAAATCTAGTTTTTATTATTTTACAAATTTTTATCTTTATTGTTTTCTTTGATAGACTAAAATCTTCAAGCATGTAGAATAAATAATAGGATATTATTATATTTTATCTTAATACAAAATAAAAAAATTTAAAATAAAGGATAACATTATTTTTTTATCTCATCTTAAAAAGAAAGGCTTATTATTATATTTTCATTGATACTTTGCTTTAAAAAAATGATAAATTGTGTAATATATTTAATAGAATTATTATATATAACAATAAATAGTAATGAAAACATATTAAAATATGTAATTATATACATGATTATTTTTTTATTATTAATAGCATTTAATTGTGCATTTATAATTAATTAAACTTAATGTTAAATCAAGGTGGGGTAACCTCACCAAAAGTGTTTATATCCTAAAAATGCATCTAATCAAACATATATTTCAAAATCTAAATTTACAAATCCTTCCAAACAAAGACAAAATCTTCAAATCCAACATTTTCAAATACAGTTAACCAAACACTAGATTTAACTCTCTTGTATTTTCAACTCAAGAATTTACAAATACACTGTAATCGAAAATATACTATATTTTCAAATACATCTAACCGAACGCTACCTTAGTTGATTTTTAGATTTTTAAGTAAAACTTGTCCTGGAAGTTATTAAAAAGAAATTATTATTTTTTGAGATTTATGTTCCTCATATAATGCATATTATTTAGCTAAGATGATACACTGATTGTTTGTTAGTGAAAATGTTGTATTTCCACATACATCATTACTGATTAGTATGTTGTAATTGAAAATGTTTTATTTAGTTTTTATTTGTTTAGTTTGATGCAACTTTAAAACTGGTACAGTGAGATTACCTAAATTATCAATTATTATTATTAATTATACAATACTCTTCACAAAATTTAATTTCAGTAAAAATAATTAATTAATTTAATAAACTATATATTAAATTTAAAACTATTTAATATTTATTTAATTTTATTATTTGGAAAAAATTGTAATTAAAATTTAAAAACACTTTATTAACTTTTTTATAACTTTTTCAATTATAAAAATATTTTATAAAAAAATTTAGTATTTAATTTTATTACTTGAAAAAATTTATAATTAATTTTTAAAAACAATATGATATTTTCAATAAAAATATTTTTCTTAAAAATGTCTAATTGTATAAATATAATTTCTAAGAAATAATTATTTTTTTAATTTTATTACATAAAAATATTTTTTATAATTAAATTTAAAGATAATTTATTTTATTAAATATTTTTATAATTAAATATGAGATGAATATGGTGGTGAGTGGATGCCACTTACATTACTGGATTTTAACTTACAGCAAATTTTGATGTAAGTTGAAATGCTGCAAAAGTACCCTATGCTGTAAACTATTTTACAGTAAACATAACAGAATTTTATGTATAAAACAAGTTATATTACAATTACTTACCGCTATCCAAATAACCCCATAATATTTTCTGTTAGATTATAAGAACACATAGAGGGCTATGATGATGTATACTAGCGTAGAATTTTTCTGAAACAAATGATTTTATAATGGAAGTAGATCTCAATAAATATTATTAGTTTATTTAATGGCTTCTATAAGAAGCTTTTACATTACAACTCTGAACAAACTAAACGTCAAACACTTAACATGTATACTACAACAGCTGTCTTATATGAAATAATAGTTTTTTGTTTGCAAGTTGCAAAACTCGCTTTAATAGTCGCTCAATCTACGGACATTTGAAAATTTAGTGGGTCTTGAAAGTGGATATCATCTTCTCTTCTATTGAGAAGGGGTTTTTGTTTGCTCAGGGAAGTTTAGAGACGACGTGTAAGCGAGTTTGATATATATTGGATGAGTTTGAGGATTTGTTCCAGAAGAAGCCTATCGGCCATGGTTGTAGAGGTACAAGATGGGCCGACCCGGCCAGGCACGTCTCGGGCACGGTGCGGCCCGAGCACTCAGACGTGCTCCGGCCACGCACCGGGATTGCAATCATGCTCGGCCAAGACGGGCTCACCAGTACAGAGGGTCGGCCCAGCCCAGTGGCATGGCTAAGCCACTGGTCTGGGCCGTGCACAGCCAGACCCTGCTTTTTTTAAAAAAATTAATTTAAAAATATAAAAATTTGTAAATTCTTTAAAAAAATATTGTAAAAAAATTGTAAAAAAATACTTAAAAAAATACTAAAAAAATTAAGGAAATTTTTTTTAAAAAAAATCTAAATATCATAAAATATAAGTTTCTTGATTGTAAAAAATATTCAACACATAAAGACTATAGAAAAAATAATTAAAAAATATGCAAAAAAAAATTTTAAATTTACATGCATAGAAAATTACATAGAAAAATTAGAGATAAATTAAAAATAAATTACAAATAGATATAGGAAAAAACCCGCCATTTATTTAAAAAAACTATGAAAAACAACTTAGAAAAATTTTCAAACTTCAAACAATTTAGAAAAATTACAAACTTCGAAAACAATTTAGAAAAAATTACAAACTTCAAACTTCATTTGATTAATCTATTTCTTCATCAACACGGGTTGAAGTTGAACTCTCGGATGGTGTAAGGCCCTCTCCCAGTATCACTACCTTCTTCATGTATTTGTTGTTCTTGTAACCTATCTTCTGCTTCTAACCAATCCTTCAGACATATGCACATTTGCACTGTTTCTTGGTTCATGCGGCTCCTCTTATCATCGAGTACCCTTTTTCCTGCACTAAAACAAGACTCCGACGCTAGTGTAGACATCGGTGGAGTTAATAGATCACGTGCAATGGCGGCTAGCACAGGATAGTTATGTTCTTGTTGTTTCCACCATGATAAAATATTAAAGTTATTAATTTCTTCGGTAGTAAGAAAATCATTAAAATTATTATTTAAAAAAAGATTTAATTCATGCAAAGAACTAGTACTAGAAGAAGAAGAAGAAGAAGAAGAAGAAGCACAATTATTTTTTTCTTCTAATCATATTTACAAGATCGACCGGAGATTTAGTCTTGGAAAGTGAAGAAGAATTTTCAAAATCTCCGGCAAAAGTAGAAGCTCTTCGATTTCCATATGTATGGTTATATTCATTATACATATCATGAAGCAAAGAACGATATTCATCTTTGAAAATTGAATGATCAAGTCCCATGTTTTCATCATAAGAATCAAGCATACAATAAGTACCATCAATTTTAAAACGGGGATCAAGAAACATAGATAAAACGGGAAGAGGGTTGATTTTTGCAAAATATTTGGAGTAACACAAATATAATAGGAATTATTTGGAGTAGACCAAATATCGGAAGTAAGAGAAATTTTAAATAAACCTTTAGATATTTCGGAAATTAATTTTTCTTTATATTCTTCATAAATAATAAGAAAATACTTTCTCATAGTAGTCCTTGAAACGGATTTAAAATTCGGATTAAAAACCCTTAACTTGCATTTTTTTATAAACGTGAGATTTTCAACAAGATAAAAAAGGTTGTTCATTTTGAACAATAAATTTTTGCAACCCATTTTTCTTGCATTTTTCATTGGAAAAAAACAAAAAGTTCCAATACTTGAATTTGCAAAAACTAATTTGTGTTTGGGAAGGATCATTTTGACTAGTATTATGTTTGTCGGCATGCCTTTTTCAAATGACCCGCTCCACTCAAGTTTGACAAGAAAAATCTTTTTTGCATTTTTTACAAACGGCACGAGTCCCTTTGTTTGGAATTTCAACAATATTATAAAATTGCCATACACCCGAAGTTCTTTTTCTTGTGCTTGTTGGAGGCTTGCTACTGGATGCTCCCATATTAGGGGATTTAGTAACAGGCTCATGCTAAGGTTGTGAATCATCAAAATTTTTGGAGTTGTTTTCATTAAAAAAAAAATGGTCTATCGAAAGGAAAATTGGGAGAGCCGGTCATTATAAAAAATAAAAAAAAGGTTTAGGGTTACCTCAACCTTGATGATGTAAATTTAATTCGTGGTTTTCTTGAAAAGTCCGAATTGATGAATTGATGAAAAGGTGGGGGAATTGCTGGATTGATGAAACACTTGAGCCGGATTTGACAAACTTCGAATCTTGAACTTGAAGAGATTGAGAACTAAGAGAGCTTGGAGTCTTCAATGCTTGAGAGATTAGAACAAGAATGAGTAATTTGGTGTGGAGAAATATGTAAGTGTTTGAGGGTACTTATAGGTTTTTCAAATTTTTCTAATTCCCAAAATACCCTTGTAACCTAGTCGTTTATTGTTGTTAAAAAGGGTAAAAAAGTAATTATATTTCAAAGTCTAAAATAGCCTTAAAAACTAATCGTTTTATAGTTGTTAGAGGGGCTATAAATGTCATTTTCCAGTATTAAAATAGTTGGAGAAACAAATAATAAAAAAAAATGGCGGGCCGTGCCCGCAACGGCTAATGGCGGGCGCGTCTGGGTCGGCCCGTGTGCTTAGGGCCGCCCAGCCCAGCGGGCCGTGGGCCACCAACCCTGCGGGCCTCGGCATCGTAGTCGCTGCCGTGCCGTGCACGCACTAAACCGTGATGGCCGTGCAGTGCTCGGGCCGCACGACGACCCTCGCTTTGCAACTCTACATGGTTGTATTAATATCTCAAATAATTTTCTTTTTTAGTTTTAAGAAAGCTTCCTTGGAAATCATTAATAGAATATTATTATTCATCGAGATCTATGCTTCAGCAACATCAGATATATTTTATTTAAAGAGGATCTTACGCTAGTATGTGGACCTACCTTAATTATATTGGATATGGGCTTGGCCCATTAAGAGGTTTTAATGGACTTGTTCCATTAATTGTCAACCCATCGATGATGTGGGTCCCTCCATGCTGACTAGATATTATAATATGCATAGATCTCAAGGAATAGATATTCTATTTAAAATGGCTTCCCTAGGACGCTAGATTTCATCATTAAAGAATGGCCTGACCTTCAAGAAAACATTAACACCAACAAAATATAATATATCATAAAGATACTCCGTTTCTTCTTATCAGTCATGATTAACCGAATCTCATATACTAAAAATCATACAAAGTTTTTATAAAAAATTATTTAGCTTTCCAAAAGTACCCCTAATTTATATTTAATTCGAAGAAGAGAATTGAATAGATTGTTAAAATTAATTTTGCAAACAAATAATAAATGCTTCTTGATGTTAGAAAATGACAAATAAAATAGAACATGGATTTGTGACAGATACAAAAAAATGGAGGGAGAATATTACTTAATATTGATGTCATTAATACGTCTTTTCTAATAGAGCATCTTCTCCACTAACTTTAGTACTTCCTATAACCCGGACAACACCATTTTGAACAGTTCATGTGAACTTTCCTCCTAAGAAAACTAAAGAATGATTGAGACCAGGGGCCATATCAAATGACCAAGTGACCGTATAAATATCTCTGGCCTGAGTAGTTCGGCTATCTAATATAAGAGGGCCTACCTTAAACTTAGTTCGATCTCCAGTGAAAGCCTTCGTCCCCAAAGGAGGAAGTAGAGAGGGAACTAGGAGTATTGAAACTTCTAGAGAGAGAATGTGCAATCAACAATGACCTTGACAGGAGCCTAAAGGCTCCTTATATAGGAGAATTCCTAAATATTTTATTACGCAGGCAAAAGATTATTACTATTGGGTTTAGCCCTTATTTCAAAAAAATGAGAGAAACCTTATGACCTTACCAATATAATAATATCTAGATATCATCTCACATGCTATTCTTGATAAATATTAATCCCTTTATTTCTAAATAGATGTCGTTTAAGGATGCTTCATAAAAATTAAGAATAAAATTAAATTTTTTAAACTTTAACATTAAAATCAACCAAATTACTAAATTATTCTTTTCTTGGAACAATTTTTTTTTTTGAGACTATAAATATTACTCTCTTCATTTATATAACTTAGATTAGCGAAGATGGGTAAAATTGAAAAAACAAAATAAATAGATATTGCATTGATAATGTAAAATGATAATTATTTTCCAATAAATATTTTTCTTAAAGTGGCATATTTTGGAATAAAGGAAGTATTAGTTTATTGAATGGCATCTACAGAAATCTTTTTACATTACAACTTTGAACAAACTAAGCGTCAAGCACTTAACATCTATACTCTAACAGTTGTCTTATATGGCATACGACGTCGCCTAACAATAGTCTTATTAGAAATAAACATAGAACCCAGTGGTATAGTGGCTCGATTTTTTTAGTATAAATAGTTTTTTATTTGCAAGTTGCAAAACTCGGTGGTATAGTCGCACGGTTTGCTCCGCCACTAATATGGCATTGACATATGTAAGGCGGAGATGTTGGGACAAGTAACGCACCCTCGTAATACTATAGGCCGGGGATGTTGTCCCAAACAATTCAAACTATTGTTAGAAGAGTTGTGTCAACTTATCAATTGATGCTTCATGGTTTACGAATATTATACATGAATCTTCATATATTCTTGTACAAATTCTTTTGTTGACCAACTTGACCATAAATCAGCTATTGTTGTGATTTTTAATAGCACTTAATTCACTTGATTGTTACCTTCTAATTACTGAGTAATATTTTAGTAATAGTATGAGATATTAAAACTGCATTTATGTTATTTCCCAAATTTATTCTTAGTAAGATTTTTTTTCGTTTGCTTCTGTATAAATGTCCTTGTCATGCCAAAGCCACTTGGTTCAAGTGGTTAGTAGCATCAAAATAAATCTCCTGTGTGGCATGTAGAGTGGTGAGGGTTTCAATCCTTGTTAGAAGAATTAACTCACAGGTGATGTCATAACCAACTCACACGCCAAAGAGATAGGCGCTTGTCGGCTTTTTCAAAAAAGAAAATGTCCTTGTCATAAACATCATTTTAAAGATAGGTCAATTGAAAAACCACAAGCAAAAGGATTTAGCTCATTTTACAGTGATTTAAATTGCCTTTTCTTGCATTTATGCCCAGGGATAAATTTCTCATCACAACAAAAGTAAAGGCCTTTAGCCATTTTCTCATTCAATGTCTTGGCTATCATCGATTTAAGGTTTTTTTAGGGTGGAATATATGATACGGTTGTTTCAAAAAGTGTTGGAATAGATGGTGTGAAAAAAGTCTAGCAAATAGTGGAGTTGGTGTAGAGTTACTGACGCTAGGTAGTGGAGATGATTTAATTGAATTTAGGGTATGAACGCTAGGATTGTTGGAGGTAGTGGGGTTAGAAGTAACTTTGTAAAGCATTGTTTAAGGAAATAATGGCTTAGGAATTTCGCCAGTGGGATTCTATAAGGCTTCAACAGTTATATTCTTGTAAGCAAGCCAGGTAATATGCTTCAACTTGGGTCATTGGTTTAAACATTCGAATGGGCATTTGGAGGTGGGTAGCCAGTGAACCAGATATAAAAAAAAAACTTATTAGCTTGGCGTTCCTGAATCTCCACCTGTGGGCATATCACATCAAATGCATCAATATACTCTTCCAAAGTACCAGTTTTTCTCAAATTGTCTAGATTTGATAGAGGACCATCATAAATGGGAGCATCAAATCATGGTCGCATGTTTTCATTATATAATTCCCAATCACCGTAGGCACCCAACCCGTGAGTTCGAATATATCCATGATGCAATTGTAAGGCTCTCCCTCTTAGTTATGAAGCTGCAATCTTAACCTTCATCTTTGGTGGAGTCACTTCAAATTTAAAGAAACACTAAACTTGCATCACCCACCCACAGAAATCATCTCCTTCAAACTTAGGAAATTCAAGTTTATGACGAGATCCAAGATTAATTATGTAGTCTTACTTGGCCCTTATTTCTCCATCTATTTCTAGTGGACACTAGTTCATGATATTAGATAGAGCCTACCAATCAAACTCCGGAGTTCTGCCATAGATTGGCTTAGTCAGTCCTCTTGTCATTGTTCATCTTCCTTGATCATATTTAGGAACTCACGGTGCAACTCCTAAGAGTGTGTGCCTTCTTCCATGGTCAGAGGATTGTATCTCTGATACCAATTGATGCATGTTGAATATGAAGTCAGCAATATAAAAGATTATAGCAGGGAAGGAAGATCAAGTGTAAAATAGAATCACAGAAATTAGAAGAAAGAAGATGAGAAAGGAAGGACTCAAAACAATGAAGACAATTTCATTTATTCTCTGCATAATCTAAAACAACTACTCACATCATATATTTATAGAGTTATGATCAAAAGACAATAATAATTAATAACATCCCAAAGAAATATATAAAAAAGATCATGATAATTTAAAATAACTAAATTGGTTTAAACAATCTCCTAAATACCAAACATGCCCTATCAACTAATTCCTAAATGTAAATCATATCATATCAGCCTCGGGGAGACTGTCGAAGGGGGCCCAACCGGTATTGGCATCACAGGAATCTGGGCTGAGAATGTGCTTGACGATGATGGGAGGGGGGTTTATGAGCAGTGTGGAAGGTGCCATAGGCGGAGAAGGTGAGGAAGAGGATAGATGTTAAGTCTGATGACATGAATTGGCATTATATGATAAGCCAAGAGGTGACATGGCAAAGAAAGATAGTGTGGCAATGATTACTTGGCACAAAGAAGGAGTACTAGGATGATGATGTGGATGAAGCTAGGTGTTATGACATGTAAAGATACAAAGGTTAGAAGATCAAGATGAAGGTTATGTTTAGAAGATATTCCTCTCAATAAAGTCATGTGATGATCAACTATTTTTGGAAAATGCATCAAGTCTAAAAGATCTTTTCAAGAAAAGCAAGTTTTATTTAAAGTATGTTTATCTATCCTTTGTAAGATCCGAGACGATAAATCATATCTTTGATAGAACTACTTTTTGGAAAGATCTATCTTAAAGAGGAAAAAGAACATTCTATCATTGGCAAGAATTCAAGACCATGAAGATTACATGAAGCTTAGTTTGGTGTAAAGTTATTTGAAGACACAAACTAAGATAGGACAAGCTTAGTTTGGTATGAAGCTATTTGAAGATACAAACTAAGTTAGGCAAGGACAAGCCAATGAGATTATCAAGACATTTAAAGGAAGATCCAATAGCTAATTATGGGTGAAGCTATTCAAGGAGACTAATCATATGTGGAGATTGATTGAAGATTACATGAGATATGATTAGAGATTTGAAGATCCAAGCATGAATGATTGGAGATCATGCTTAAAGATATTGAAGGCTAAACTTGAATGAAGATGAGATCAAGTTTAGTAATAATATTTCCATGAGTTAAATGAAGATCATTTGAAAAGACGAAACTTGAGCGAAGTTTGGAAAGAAGATCGGGAGATCTTCGGTGACCATCTTTGGTGAGATAGTTGTGTGTCTCTTGGTGGTCACATCCCTCGAGAGAGGGGTGGCCTAATGAAGTGACGTGAGGAAAATAGTAGCTGTAGGCAGGAGAAGCTCGGGTCGAGTCAACTGCTACGAGACAGACTAAAAGAACTGGGAAGGTTGAAGGTCGTAAATTCTGGTGCAACTGGCTAGAACTCTGTCATGTTCAGTAAGGTGGGTAGTGTTGCAACTGGGTGTTGCAACATCTAACTTTGGAAGGTGTACAAGTTAAGATGCAGCGGAGAATTCTAAAAGAGGAAGGATCAAGTGGACATCGGTAGGTTTATATAAGTTATCCTTCTTGAAGATTTAAGATGAGCCACTAGGAGAGAGACCCTTTGGTGAGGGTTGAGGAGAGTGGACATCGAGTAATCTTAAGAAGGTATTCTTTGTCTTTATTGAGTAAGGGAGTGTTGTACTCTTTATTCTATCATCTCTTTTAGTGGATTGTTTCTTCGGGCTTTGCCCCCCAGATGTAGGCAAGGTCATGCCGAACTGGGTTACCAACTTGTCTTCTTTCTCTTGCTTGATTGTGTGTGCGTGCTTTATTTTTTTGTGAGATTGAGTAACTTCTCTACATACACTAACCCACTGGAACTATCAACAGAGATCTGGCAGTAAAAGAGGCTCTAAGATAGAGATGGAGATGGAGTTCGGTTAGGTTTTCCATTGGAGATGGACCATGGTGAACAAAGAGCTGACAATCATGGTGAAAGTGAGGAGGCACTGCCGTAAGATGGCGTTCCACTGCAAACGATGGTGGAGATTTTCTAGAGATCAGAACCTTTACTTATGTCGAGGTAATTGTGTGGTTGTGATGAGATTAGATCAACATTGAATGCTGACATGATGTCTTTGCTGGAAGATGCGTATATGCCCATTTATAATTTAATAGCTATCACATACGTGCTCCATTTTTTTTTTTTTGTTCTTTCTTTTATTTGGATATAAATCTTTGCTGGTAGATATATTTTTTTCGAAGAAATATAAAATTCTTTTGGAAATTGTTAAACTCTTTAAAATGGGAAAATTAAAGAGGGTATATATGTTGAAACCATGTTCTTAACTAAATATTAGGTTGTGTGTGTATCATGATTAAAATCTATTTACATAATTTCTCTCATAAAATTATATATATATATAAATATATTAAGTTGTGTAATTTGATATTATTTAAGATAAATGCACAAATAGGTCTATGTCATTGTTACCCAAACAGTGCTGTTGGTGCCTATTTGTTTGGTTTGTGCTTGTTGAGTAAGGGGTTGTTTAATTGGTTGACATAATTGGAGTTTGAGTCGGAGGGCAATAAATCCAAACCTTTGTTTAGATAGTTATGAATGGGAGTGAGAGAGGGGCGGATGGGGAGTGACTGAGGAGTGATTGCAGAGTGAGCAATCCTCCTAAAATGTGGGGTTATTGCTACACTCCTCCCTCACTCTTTACTGAGAAATGACCAATTTACCTTTTTATTGAATAATTAAAATAATAATTTAATTTAAATAATAAATAAATAAATAATTTTAAAAAAAATTATTAATTAAATAGTAATAATTTAGTTAAATATAATAATTAAGTTGATAATTTTAATAATGATTAATAATTAAAATGAAATAATAATAACTAATAATTATAGTTAAATATTTATTTATAATAATTAATTAGTTATATTTCATTATTAATTAATTATTTATTATAGTTAATTAATTACTAATTAATTGTATTAACAAAATATCATTAATTATTTATTTGAAATATCTTTAAACTTGTAATTAGTTATTTATTATAGTTAATTAATTACTAATGATATTAAAAAAAATTTTGAAATATTTATTTATAACAATTAATTTATTTTGTTAATTTATATAATATTCATTTGAATAAAGGGCATAAGTGTCATTTTCTTATATTTATTAACTTTACTTTGTCCATTCCCAATAAACTACACCCTCCAAACCTTATCAACCAAACACATTCTTCATTCTCACTCCTACTCCACTACCTTTCATCTCACTCCTATTTCACTCCTCCCCAATCCACACCTGACAACCAAACACTCCCTAACATAGTATTTGGATTCAAAAATCGAATGGAAAATAAGGGGAGGGAAGGGAAGAGAAAGTGAGGAAAGGAAACGACGGGTTCAACCATTGTTTAAATAGACAAATTTTATGGAGGGAAAGGAAAAAAAGAGTTCTCTAATAAACCTTGTTTGGTTACAGAAGAGAAAAGAAAAGAAAAGAAAGAATATATAATAATATGATTTACCAATTATACTCTTATTATTAAATAAAAAATTACTTATTTCTATTTGAACACATGCATTAATGTCTAATCACATAATTTATAAAAGAAAAATAAATTATTCAGAGATTTAAAGCACAAATAAACTATTGTATCTCATATAACCATATAATATTTGTATAAAGAAAATAAAAACAAAGTTGAAGATAAAAGTGAGACCAAAATATATATTTCACAAACATTAATTTTTTAAAATACAAACAAATTGTTAGTCATCAAAATCTTGGGCCCATTTGGTAGACATGATAAGGGCTATAGGATATGATAGACTATCATATCCTATTTTTTTTTTTGTTTGGTGTGCCAATAGGATTTGATAATATTATCCTATTGACCCAATTTATTCTACCGGGGACATGATATTAAATCCTGTGGGGGGGAGTCAAGATAGAAACATATATGATATAATAAAATTTTAAATTTTTACCCTATTTTTGGTTTATTAAACTCATATAGGGTTTGATTATATGCCTTAATTCCATCTTTTGATGCTTGGGACAAAAAGCTCACCAACAACTAAATAGGGCACTAATTTCACTAAGTAGGATTTTTCGCATCCGAAGTGGTTGAAGTGGTTCTCCGTCGATCTTGTGCTTGAACAAGTTATTTTTTATCTAAATATCATTTGTTATTGTGTCTTAGTTTTTCTAATTGGATGATAAGATGCCCATCTTGACCACTAAATTTAAAAAGCCATGACAAAGCAATAGTAAAAAAAAATAGTAATAGTAGAAGATGGGTGATTTCA
Source organism: Dioscorea cayenensis subsp. rotundata (assembly GCF_009730915.1). Taxonomy (NCBI): domain Eukaryota; kingdom Viridiplantae; phylum Streptophyta; class Magnoliopsida; order Dioscoreales; family Dioscoreaceae; genus Dioscorea; species Dioscorea cayenensis. The sequence continues at coordinate 15,798,076 of NC_052473.1, forward strand.
TGGCTTTTCTTTTGTAGTAACTGGGTTTGTAATAATTAATTGATGGGAGGATTGTTGATTGAATATGCTTGTAATAGTTGAGGGTTTACAAACATGCCTATCTTGGCCACTAAAATCATGGCTTTTATATTATTGTTTTTGTCTTTTTTATTTTTTTTGGGGTACAGACCACTAAAACCAATTTAATTGCTTGGGTGAGTAAAAAAAATAATATGGTAAATCTTGTAAACCCAATCTTTTCTATCACCCTATTCTTCATGACTTCAATTCAACTATTGAATAAAATAAAATAAATCAAAACCCTCTCATTTATCATCATCATGGTTGACAAAAAAGGTTGATGAGTATTTATAGCTTTCCAATTATACCAACATTAATGTTATTATAGTAATGAGAATCTATGCCATAAATTAAATAAGCTGATAGAGCTTATCATAATTTATATATTTTGCAAAATTACTTGTAGTTATTTTCTATTCACAATTCTTTATGGCGTCTTTTTTTTCCAATACAAATAATTTATGATTAGCAGTAGTGATATGTTCCCACATTTTAATAGTTTTTATTAAATCCAATCATTGAAAATATTTATATGTAAGTATCTAGAAACATAGATATATATATAAATTTCTCTATTTATTGAAATTGTTGTGTTCTATATGATTTATATAGGTAAATATGGATTCAGAGAAGCAGCTTGAGATTATGTCATATCTAATATTGGAGCTAAGGTTTTCAAAAATGATTAGGATTTGTTTTATAATTTTTATGTTAATGAGCCATTGTGCACTATGGTTGTATGAAAGTAATATTCTTAGGCATCAACCAATAGTTAGAGAAGGCTTTAGGAGTGAATTTCTAAATAGTTTGTTCAACCATAGTGCACAATGGCTTCAGGAGTGAATTTCTTAGACACTTCTTAGAGCACAAGATCCTATTCCAAAAGATTGCTTAGATGAAAGATGAAAATGGTTTAAGGTATCTTGATTGTATATATTTAAATCCATTTTATAATTAATAGTTTAGTACTATGTTTCTTATAACATTTTGTTGGTGATTTATTTCATGGGTTGTCTTAGGGCATTAGATGGAACACATATCATTGTTAATGTACCAACAATTGATAAACCCAGATATCGTAATAGAAAAGGAGATATATCTACCAATGTCCTAGGTGCATGTTCGATATGAAGTTTATATATGTGTTACCAGGATGGGAAGGATCAACATCAGATTCAAGGGTATTAAGAGGTGCCATTTCTAGGAGAAATGGTTAATAGTTCCTACAGGAAAAAAAGTTTAAGTCAGACAATTTATAATTTTATTAATGAAAAATAAGTTAGAAGTCTATTTAACTATTATAATTTATTACAGGATATTATTATCTTGTGGATGCTGGATATGCAAATTGCGAAGGATTTCTTTCTCCATATAGAGGCTATCGGTATCATCGTAGTGAATGGAGACAAAGGTATACACCTATACGCATAGAAGAGCTCTTCAATATGAGACACTCTATGGCAAGAAATGTAATAGAAAGAACTTTTGGATTACTAAAAATGCGTTGGGCTATTCTTAGAAGTCGATCTTTTTACCCAATCAAGGTCCAAAACCGCATTATAATTGCTTGTTGTCTTTTACACAATTTTATTAGAAGGGAAATGCCTACTGATCCAATAGAAGCACAATTAGATGCAAAATGGGAAACTCGATTTCACAATGCGGATGTGGCACTTGGTGATGGTGATCATATTACTATAAATAAAATAAGTAATGAGTGGTCTACTTGGAGAGAAAATTTAGCAACACAAATGTGGAATGAATTTCTTGCAAATAGACATAGATGTTGACTATTGTATTACTTGTTATTTGTTTTTAGTTTTATCTTATATTTTGTGATTTGAATAATTATTTTTTTTTCTTTGATTTATGTTGGAACATCAATGTTATATTTTGGAACATCTTTAAAGTCATTATTTCTTGGTTCTGTTATGAATTCCTTTTTATTTGGTAACATTTTTGGTTTATTATTTGGTAATGAGTTAGGAATGGAATCTACGGGCACTCTTCAGCAAAGTGTAAAAAAAAGAAAGATGGTAGACAATAGTCCAATAAGGAGGATGAAGCACTTTTTGATATTTTGATTGAAGTTGTGAATGAAATTCAAAGACTTGATAATGGGATATTCAAAACAAATACCTTGAAAATGACTGAGATAAAGATGGAACAAAAATTTCCTAATTGTGGAATTAAGGTGAAACCCCACATTGAGTTTGCAATGAAAAGATTAAGGCCAGTTTATAACACAGTTTATGATATGCTAAATCAAAAAGGTTTTGGTTGGGATGATGAGAAAAAAAAATTATTACTATAGATAATGACTTTGTATGGGCTGATTATATTCAGGTTGGTATTTATTTTTTACTTAGTTAATTTCAACTTTTTTTTATTATTTATTTTTGATAAATTAAAAAAATTCATTTTGTATTATTTTATAGAATCATCTAAGCGCAAATGATTATAGGAATACACCACTTCCACTTTTTGATAAGCTCGCTTATGCTTTTGGAAAAGACCGTGCTACTGGTAAAGATGATGTTACCCCTACTGATGTTATTGAGGAACTAGATCATGAAGCAGAAGAAGAACAAAATGATGATGTTAATGATGATGATAATGACATTAGAGTAGATTCCACCCAACCAACATCTATCAACCAGTCACAATCTAGAAGAAAACATGATTATGCGGAAGGTCAACCAAGAAAAAAAATTAGAGGAGAAAATATCCTTGCTAACAGCATATCTGAATTGGGAAAGGGGTATAATAAGTGGCTAGAATCTAGCATAGAACGATTGGAGCGAGCTGCAGATCGCCTTGGAGTTGCAAAAAATGTGTTTGATGATTCGAGGAGCCTCATAAATGAACTAAAGAAAATGAATTTAACAGATCAAGAGCGTTTTCTTGTAGCGGAAATAATATTATCTGTGACCTATCGATTGCATATATTTTGGGGTTGTAATGATGGTGATCGTATTGCATTTGTGACGTCACTAATATAGATATTTCTTAATTTAAAGATTATCCACTTTGTTTTAAGTGGAATTTATTATTTGTTAGATAAACTTTATTTGTGATGCTAATTACAAAACTACATTTATGTTGATGAAAATGTTAGTTAATTTCATTTTATTTGTAGCAATGACTTAGAGGATTTTATTTTACATTAATGGGTTTATTACTCTAACTTTTTATCATATTAATGACTTTGTGTATGATTTTCTCCAAGAAAATAGGTATGAAGTATAATTTTTGCAAGTTGGTGATATTATGATCTATATATTTGTGGCCATTATTTTATAGGTTTTTAAATAATTTAATGGAAACTCATAAAGATACCAATAAGTAAATCATTAAGAAAAAAATTTAAAAAAAATCTATTTTGAAAAATAATATATAATTATATTATAAAGGATAATTTTGTTTATTTACATATAATTCATATCATATCCTGTAATTATCTAGTTCACTTCAAACATAAAATAGGATAATAAATGTCATCCAATGGCTTATCCGGTGCACACCAAACATAAGATAAGATATGAGCTTATCATTCCCATATCGTTTCCTACTCCTATCCAGTCCTCATATCATATCCATCCATATCCTATCCTTTCCACCAAACGGACCCTATAGTTGAAAGAACAACCTACCTTACGTTATCCTATGTAGTACCACGCATGAACTATTAGGCGTGCGGATGCAGAGCAGTGTCTAACTATCTTTAGAATAATTCCCCTTTCAATTATGCAACACCAAATTAATTAATTATGATTTAAAAACAAATTCCTCATACAATTCTGTATGGATTATGACAAGATCAATTGTTAATAATCCTATTTTAATATTTTAATTTATAAATAATAATCATGTTGAATTTGATAATTATTAATTTTTCACTTAAAAATTTTTAATTTTATTTGTATTTCAAATAAAATTTGGACAACAATAAAATTATATTAAAATACAATTCTATTAAAATAAATTATTTAAGGATGAATTGAGAAATAAAAAAATATAACATAAATAAACAGATAAAATAATAAGCAATAAAAAAAATTACATAAAAACAAATATTTGTGATTGATGTTGTGAATACTTAATTAAATTAAAATTAGATTAAAAATGTGAAAGAAAAAACTTATGAACTGATATTATGTAATTAATTTTAAAAAAATTAAAGGGTAATAAAATTTTTTAAAAAATTTTAAAATCTTTACGAGTTTATTCCTCCATGACACCCCAAATCCGGCGGACAAAAAAAAAGAATTTCGGAGGGTTTAAAAAAATTAGAATTAACCCTTCTTTTATTTTCATTAAATTAAAAATATCAATCCAAACACGCCCTTCTAAAATCATAGTTTTACTTTCCTTTCCGTAAATGACCCTCAATCCAAACAGCATATGTGGATTCTAGTGTGGAGTCATATCTTTCCCTCACACTTAGGTAGAACCCACAATATCCAATTATTAACGGGCTTAATAACATACATGGGCCTGAAAGACCAATTCAATCTTGATACTCCAATGGACTTATGCCTCTTAGCATAGGATCCTTCTAGAATAATATATGATACAATGCGCAGATCTAGAGAAAAAATTAATATTTTATTTCATTTGGCTTCCACAAGACTAGACTTCGCCATAAATACAACCATAAATACAATTTACTTAAAACACTTCATAATTTTCCTACCAATGTAAAATTTACACTCTGAATTATACAGAACTGAGGTAACACAAGCAACACTGCTAATGAACGATCCCCAGTAAAGTTATCATAATCTACAACAAATGTAAATTTCAAATCCATATAAAACCTAATTTTATGAACACGATCGTACTTACGAACATGCCATGGATTACCATAAGTCCTTACAAATGAATCTATACAACCATAAGAACTCTTGTCAATATCTGTCCGAAAAGACAGACTATCTTCTTTAACAAATTTCTTCACGATTGGATGTTCAAATCCATCTTGCTGCCGGAAACTTATATGCATATCATCATAACGTATCCCACGAGCTTCTCCAGGTGGTGGAATAAAAGCCGTCGGAAAAATCAACGGCGGAGCAACCCTTAACTGCTCTGCGTTAAAGTAATCAAGATTTCCAGAATCCTGAACAGTATAAATCTTAATATTTCCAGTATAATTAATCTTCTTCCCATCGAAACGCTTCAGATCATATAAAATAAGATCTAACTTATGTAACGCCGAACCAATACCATTAACAGAATTAAAATGAAACCAACCTCGATCAACAATCTGCGTCATAAATGACAACCTTCAAAATATCTTATAAATCTTCTTCAAATACTTTTTATATAGAAGCTTAGAGCGAGAGAGAGCGAAAACAGAGAGAGATTGTACAATTCACAGATGATACCTCGGAGCCCAAGAGGGTCACAACTTATAGAAAATTTCTGAGAATCCTATTGGTGGACTCGAAGTATATTATTAAGGCGCTCAGCGCCATTTTCGCGTCCGAGCACATCAAGCCTTAATAACATACTTCGAGTCCACCAATAGGATTTTCAGAAATTTTCTATATGAAGAGACCCTCTGGATATCTCCAGCCCGTTTGTGAATTACACGGGCTCTATCTATTATTTGTTATTCTCTCTTGCTTTTTCTGTCAAGGCTTTAAAAACCGGACCGGACTGGCCGGTTCAACCGGTTTAACCGGGAACCGGCCGCCAGTCCGGTTCAGCCATATATATTGCACCGGCTCTTGATTGAACCGGGTATGAACCAAATTTAGACTGGGAACCGGTTCGGTCGGACCGGGTTTAAAAATAAAAATAAAAATTTCAATGTGGCAGACTGTCTTTCACTCACTGCCATGATGTCAAGATCTCACTTCTGACTTCTCACAGTTCTCACTCCCTTTTCAGTTTTGAGTCTTTGGACCATTTCTTGCTTTCTTTGTGAAGAGACTACAGTATAGCTTGAGGGCCTCAACACAGAGAAGAAGAAGAACGAAGGCGAGAACGGATAATCCACGGGCTTTGTAGTTTGTAATATCTCTCTTTCCCTTTTTATTTTCTGTTGTTGATGTTTGTTTTTTGTTCAAAGTATATGATCCATGATTTATTAGGTTCTGATGATGAAAGTTGTGATCTTTTTCTTCAAAGTATGTGATCTGATGTATGCTTAGAGGTGATCAAGATTTTGTCTTTATGGATCTGATTGTTGTTAATTTAATCTCTTAATATTTAATGCCAAAGCTTGTAAATTATTTTGATGTTCTTATTTCAGCTCAAAACTCAAAAGCAAGTTGTTGTCCATGTTATTCTGTTTTGAGATGATGATGATGATGATGATGATGTATCTCCTGCGTTGACTGTAATTGTTGAATTCTTTCCTTCTTCCTAATTATTAATTATTAATTTTTAAATGTAAGTGTTATATAAAACATTTGGAATTAATTAATTAATCGATCAATCACCAACCAAACCAATAATATTGTTTCTTATATATAGTTATATTTATTAAATTTCTATTTTTCCACATTTTTTTTTTATTTTTCTGGATTTTTTTTATAATTTTATGAATTTTTCTTTTTTATTTTTTGAAATTTTATATATTTTAAAAAATAAAATAAATAAATAACTGTTGAACCGGCCCGTCGAACCGGTTGGCCAACCGGTCCGGTTTTTAAATCCTTGCTTTCTGTCTGTTGTCATTAGAGCTCTGTACCGGGGGAGATGGCTGTTGTTGTCGATAGGTATTATATATTTTGGAATCTTGACAGAACTCATAATCGTCTAATTGTATATGACATGAATTTAGAAGGAAATACATAATATAATATATTCTGTACTTTGGGTGTTTCAGGCGTTGGCGAAACCTTTTCGGTTGATGTGGTACTGTTTTCCTACTTCGTTGTTAAACGATTTTGATAAAGGGGCATCCAAGTAAAGGGTATTATCAAATGTCCAGAGGTTTTGGTGGTGAATCGGAAACTGGTTATTCTCATATTGTTTCCGGTGTATCGGATTCTGTATCTCTCTTTGATGTTAATCGACATCAAGATTTTTTGAAGATTCCTTGCGGAGATATACATTATTTCGATGGAAGTCGTGTATATTACAAGTTCAATATGGGATTTATGCCTACTTTTCCGGGATGGTTTTTAGGAATTGTGTACTTAGCGAAAGGTGTTCATCATTCTTATTTTAGTTTACATTGTTGTAAAGCTTAGAATTAGCTTCCTATGGAAGCTTCAGTGCAAGTTGTATTTGTCCATTCGATCTGACGATGGATATTCCTTCGGCATCTTTGAATAAAATCATCTAATGAAGTAATAGTCGTTTGATTGGCATTATTTTCTAACGAGAAAATAAAAAAAAATTCTATAAAAAATTCAGATTTTATTGTTTGATTACTTTTATGGAAAAACCTCATTTATTGTTTGATTATATCAATTTTCACTGAAAAAATTGCATTTTACATGGAAATTTTTATATAAAATTATAAATTAAAATTGTAAAAAAAAACTATTTAAAAAACATTTGATAATTATAAACAACTCTATGTGGAATTGAATCTTACCATCGAAACGCCTTGGGATCTGTTCACTGATCTGGATATATTTATTTAAAATATTATCAAGTTATATAATTTATCTTTTTTTCTAAATTAAAAGAAAAGTAAAAACATTGAAGTTGATTCCTATCCCAAATTTGATTTGCCTAGTACGTTATTATGATTTCTCTGGAAAATATTTTCTAGAATAAATACAGTAAAAATTTTCTACTGATTTGAGAGAAAATAGAATCATGTAATAGAGCTTGTGAAAAAAATTTCCACCTAAAATTTTGATGAACAAACCGCCTAAAAAAATCAGTAGAAAATTTTTCAAAATAAAGAAAGAATAATCAAACACAGCCTAAATATTTTATTTCATATGGCTTCTGCAGGAAGCTAGACTTCGGCATTTACTAAATACAATTTACTTAACTTTACATAATTCTCCTTGCAAAGTATAGTCAACACTCTGAATTACACCCCATTTAGGTAACACAAGCAACACTGCTAATGAACGATCCCCAGTATAGTTATCATAATTTATAGTAAATGAAAATTTCAAATCGAAATAATACCTAATTTTAAATTCACGATCATACATACGAACATACCAAGGATTACTATAAACCCATCCAAATGAATTTATAACAGCATCACTATCTTCTTTAACAAATTTCTTCACGATTGGATGTTCGAATCCATCATGCTGCCGGAAACTTATATGAATATCATCATAACATATCCCACGAGCTTCTCCAGGTGGTGGAATATGAGCCGTCGGAAAAATCAATGGCGAAGCTACCCTTAACTTCTCGGCGTTATCGTAATCAAGATTTAGAGTTGCTGAACAGTATAAATTCTAATATTTCCATTGTATTTAAACACCTTATCATCGATACGCTTCAGATCATATAAAATAAGATCTAACTTGTGCAATCCCGTACCAATACCATGAGTAGCTTTAAAATGAAACCAACCTCGATCAACGATCTGCGTCATAAATGACAACCTATAGAACATTTTACAAATCTTAAAGAGAGAGAGAGCAAAAGGAGGGAGAGATTGTGCAATTCACAAATGATTCTTCGGACGTCTCTTCTTATAGAAAATTTCTGAGAATCCTCCGACCGAATGGACTTTCATTACACGTTCATATTTTATTCATATATACTTACGGCATCTTGGATATGTTAAAGCATTATTAGCTTCATGTATTCGAATGGACTTTCATTACAAGTTCATATTTTATTCATATATACTTATGGCATCTTGCAAATATGTTAAAGCCTTATTAGCTTCATGTACTCGGACGCGAAAATGGCGCTGAGCGCCTTAATAATATACTTTGCATCCACCAATAGGATTCTCAGAAATTTTGTATAAGATGAGACCCTCTGGGTCTCTCAAGCTCATCTGTGAATTACGCAGTCTCTCTCTATTTTTTTGTAATCTCTCTTACTCTTTCTGTCTGTTGTTATCGGAGCTCTGTACCGGCGGAGATGGCTGTCGTTGTCGATAGGTATTATATAGATCGCAATCTTGATAGAACTCATAATCGTCTAATTGTATATGACATGAATTTAGAAGGAAATACAGAATATAATATATTCTGTACTCTGGGAGTTTCAGGCGTTGGCGAAACCTTTTCGGTTGATGCAGTACTGTTTCCTACTTCGTTGTTAAATGATTTCGATAAAGGATGGCATCCAAGTAAAGGGTATTATGAAATGTCCAGAGGTTTTGGTGGTGAATCGGAAACTGGTTATTCTCATATTGTTTCCAATGTATCGGATTCTGTATCTCTCTTTGATGTTAATCAACATCAAGATTTTTTGAAGATTCCTTGCGGAGATATACATTATTTCGATGGAGGTCGTGTATATTACAAGTTCAATATGGGATTTATGTCGACTTTTCCGGGATGGTCTTTAGGAATTGTGTACTTAGCGAAAGATGTTCATCATTCTTATTTTAGTTTTCATTGTTGTAAAGCTTAGAGTTAGCTTCCTATGGAAGCTTCAGTGCAAGTTGTATTTGTCCATTGGATCTAACGATGGATATGTCTTTGGCGTCTTTTTTTTTTTGAAATAAGTGGATAAATCACAGATTTATTGAAAAGTAACAACAGTACAAAATAGGAAACTCCTCTCACCAGTGGTGAGGAGAAACAAAATACCATAAAGAAAATAAAAGCAAGGATAAAAATCTAAGAAAACGGAAGACACCACGGGCATCTTCGGCACCTTCAGCATCTTTGAATAAAATCATCTTTGAATAAAATAAGCTTATAACAGCTCTATATGAGCGGCAAGGCACCCAGTGGTGTGCCTATATAAGGGGCTCCGATGCCCCGTCTAATTTGTTCTTCTTTCTCTCTAGAGTTTTAGTAAGAGAAGCTCTGCATTGAAGATGGTCCGTCAGAGTAGCTATTCTATAGCTCGGAAGATCATGAAGTCATCCCGGCGATATACTCGCCGTCGTCCTTCTAGTCGTTCTACGTGCACTGTTTCACGGAATCCGGTGAAACATTATTTTATCACCATCATGAGCATAAAGGTCATTCGACAAAGCTGGTTCAGCATCATCTGAATGGAATATCTAAAGTCTTCGGTAATGATGAGCGATTGGGATTTTCTATTTACTTTCATACAATCTAACTAATTGTGTAATACTTTTAAATATATTTTTGGTTGATGAGGCTTTCCATTGGATGACATTTGTTCTCCTTGAGTAAATATTCGTCCTTTGATGTGCTCATTAAGCATGTAATACTAGTTTATTTTTATTAGATTTGGAATTAATACTAGAACTCTTTGTTGTTAAAATTAAATGATGATTGTCTATTAGACATGGACATTGTGAATCCATATAACAAAGGTCATTTATATATTTGTGGAGGCTAACTGGTTGAGTTTGGCTACTCTCTAAGATTTGTTATAATCTATGGATGTATGATTCTTTAGAATCCAAAATGATTGTAACCAAGTTGTGGGTGGATGGCAAAACTCTTCTTTTTAATAATAATAATAATAATAATAATAATAATATTGTAACACAACTATATAATTTTTTGACATTTTAATTTTAATTTTAATTTTTAATAAATAGATAAACCTTAAATTTAATAAAAACCAGTAATATTTTTATTTTTTTATTAGTTAAACTTGTAAAAAAAAGAATATAATTAATAAAAAATATTGTTAAATATAAAAAGAATACAAAGAATAAAATTCCATATTTGGTTAAGAGATAAATGGCTTTGGGGATTTAAAGAGTGCCTTTTAAAATATTTGCCCGTGATGCCTTACATAGTGTGTGCCTAGTATTTAAAAGGTATAATATCCTAGTTGGTCCCTGTACTTTTCTCTCTTCCCTTTTGGTTCCTCTACTCAGAAATGCTCCCGACTAGTCCCTCTACTTTTGAAAATGTACCCACTTAGTTAAAAATGCTCCCAATTAATCTCTCTACTTTTAGAAATGTGCCCACTTAGTCCCTCTAAGTGGGCACATTTTTAAAAGTAGAGGGACTGGTTGGGAGCTTTTTCCTCTAAATGGGCACATTTTTAAAAGTAGAGGGACTAGTCGGGAGCATTTCTGAGTAGAGGGACCAAAAGAGAAGAGAGAGAGAAAAGTACAAGGGGACTATTTTGGTGATTATACCTATTTAAAAACACTGTCAAAATCTTTGATGATTCTTTGTTAAATCAAAATATTTCGATGAGTCTTTGTTTAATGCACCCAATATTTTACCAAGAAAATGGTTTGACAAGCACCGATAAGTGGCACAACGAATTTGACTATAAATGTGAAAGTAGGGAAGCTCAATAGAATTTCATTGGTCTTTTGTTTAGGTGTGTAATAGCATTATATAACATCTATACATATTATGAAAGTAGATGTATAATTTATTCCGAGAGCATTTTAACGAACAATTTTTAATTTTTTTATAATATTTAAGTTTTATATTACTTTATATTATTAATAATTAAAAACATTAATTACACCTAGATATTTATGTAATAAATATCTATAAAACATTTGAAATCTAAGGTATCAAATAGTTTCTATGGTAGGAGTTGTTTAATTATATTATTTAATATACGATATTGCCTCAAAACTCTTCACAAAAATTTTTAAAAAACTTGATGTGAAATCGGGGAGAATGCCTAGTTATAAAAATAGTCATGGAAATCTTAAGCACCCAATTAATGAAAGATGATATCTCTCTTGGGCTTAATATGTACGTGGCTCATTGCACTTTACTATTTCATGTATTTAGTCTATTTGAATTATTTATTTAATTTATTTTCTAATTTGAAATTAATCTTGTCACTTGTACTAGTTATATCTTCATAATTGTGATATATGCATGTGTTTGCTATACAAATGCTTTTCACAGAAATGGTTTACTTCTTTACTTATTTCTTTAATTTACTCTATGAGTTGAGTTTGAAACTCAATGATCTCCTTGTGTTTGTTACGGCTTAATTAATTTACACCATGAGTTTTGGAGATTGATAGAATAGTATGCCAGTTATTTAATTAATAGTTAATTTCCTTCTTATTTTTCTCAACAAAAATGTGTGACAGTTCCTTTTATATCTATATATATTATTGCTGTGAGGAAGCTCTGTTTTTTCTCTTGGAAACTATGGTAACAAATCCTCTATATGTATCCTTTTTATTCATCTTTGTGGATACATATGATATATGTGCAACTATGTAGAAAAGTATATGCACATTCTCTCCAACTTTAAGACCAGACCAAACAACAACCTGCTCAATAGAAAAAGGAAATGTTAATATTGAAAATTATCAGATAACAAGAACATCCAAACCAGTAAAAACATGAATGAGCATCCACAAAGCATATGCCTCTACAAAACCTTCTGATCTAGACTTCGTTTTTTTTCCTTGATATCTTAATGCACTGTCACTACAATTCATATGCTCTGAATGATATATCATCATAAAACATTAAATAGACTGGTTACAAAAGCCTAAACTAAACATCGTTAGCTACTCACAGAATATGGTCCACAATGTCATTGCCATCCATACCATTTTTTTTACAAAAGCGACCAAGCTAGGCTGACCCATAAGAGGTGTTAAAGAGACAAATATGTACAAAAGTGCACCAGTTACAGTGATTTAATGACCTCTAAGGATTTATCATATCGGGCGGGTTAATAATACGCAGGACAATTAGGGTTTAGCACATGTATCCAAGATAATAAATCAAAGACCATAATACCACAATAATAAATCCCCCCTATCTTGCGACCCTGGAGAGATGAAGAACAAGACTCCTCACACAATAACCCGGAAAATAGTGAACAAACAATACTTATATAATATTTCTATATGCCTAAAGTATTTGCACATTATTGAACAATACCAAAGCACAAGGAACATAGGGGTACGACAACTTGAATTATGATTAGAGCACCTAATGAACTAAATGTGACATGAATGACTTGATATGTACGTGGCAAATTGCATTTTTAGTATTTCATGTATTTAGTCTATTAGAATTATTTATTAAATCTATTGTCTTATTTTTAACTAAGCTCATCACTTTGTATAGTTGCATCTCGAGAATTGTGATACATTCGTGTGTTTACTGCACAATTGCTTTTCACAGAAGCTAGGGAAGGTTGTTGAACATATTTGTGTGCCAAACATGTGATTTTGTTATCATGAAATGGTTTTCTTCTTTACTTATTTCTTAAATTAAGACTGTGAGTTGAGCTTGAAACTCGATGATCTTCTTGTGCTTGTGACAGCTTAATTCATTTGCATCATCAGTTTTGGAGATAGATAGAATAGCATGTCAGTAATTTAATAGTTAATTTCCTTTTTTTTTCTACCTATATATATACTGTTGGTTTCCAGAAGCTCTATTTTATCTCTATGAAACTTAAGTAACAAAACCTCTATAAATCCTCTTTATTCATATATGTGGATATATATGATATATGTGCAACTGCATGCGTAACCGATGGCCCATTTCCTTGGTTACAATTCAAATTGATGATGATGAATCTTATGCTCAAGCAAAGGATCAAGACCAAGATGAAGCATTGATTCTAGCTCATCAACAAAGGTGTATACTCAGTAGGACTGAGATGTTGCAACATTAGTGAAACTTGCAAGCATATTGAATTTGAATTTAGCCGAGGATTGAAACTACAGTTGCTCTTTCGTGTGGAATTTGTGAGAGTTAATGGAACTTTGATCATGTTATGTTTGCTATTAGTAACTTTGCTTAGTCACACACCTCACAAATTAAACTTTACATATAATCTCTTTCTTTAAAATTTAAAAGAAATGTCTATCTCGGCCGGCATATACTAATTGGAACTTAAAATTTTCTTTAGTTAATTAGGTTTGTGTCTTGGACAACCTATATATGCACTAGTCAGTAAACTATCTGACTAGTATGCCCTTAATTAATGTGATATATATATATATATATATAGATATATAATATATGGTATATAAACTTTTAAAGATACACAAGTTGAATGATTTGTTAATTACTTTCAAAGTATACAAGAGCTATCAGACAGCTCATTTCATCATGCATGTCTTATTAAGAAAATATATCTTGAACCATGTAATTAATTGGTATGATTTAATTATTGTAATATAATATGATGGAATGCTCAATGATTTACAAGTTGGATGATTTTTTTTATCTCATTTTTAAGGCATCCAAGAAGTGGCATGCATCTCACTCACCATGTCTTGTTGTGAAAATTGATTATATTTTAAGTGGGTAGATTTGTGAGTATCGGCAAGTTGAATCATTAATTTAATTCAAGTAGCAAGGTGTCCGAGGAAGGGCTTCCAGATCATTGACTACACTGTTAATATTTTCCAAGTTGAATGCAGCAAACAACTATTAACTAGCATTATATATATATATATATATATTGATAAAGAAAACATGTTAAAATAGATAGTACAAGCAATCGCTCTGAAAATATTAATTTGGACGACTAAATTTAACCTGCTGTGAAGGTATAATTAATTAATGCTAGTCAAGAATTGTTTGCTGCATTCATTTTCACACTGAATAGGAAAACTTTATTAATAAATTTGCGTGGTCAAACAACTCACAAAACCTTCTCTTAATTTCTTTAAAAAATTAAAGAAATAGATTTCCATCCAATTTCATACCTATCTATCTCGGCCGACATATACAAATTAATTGGATTTTAATTTTCTTTAGTTAACAAATTGAGTTTGTATCTGGGACTACACCTATATATATGCAAGTCACAATACTATATGACTGGTATATATGTCCAATAGTCCAATGTGATAAAATATGATATATCAATGTTTATACAAGTTGAATGATTTGTTAATTACTCTCAAGGTGTACAAGATCTGTCATACAGATCATTCATTATGTTTAGTTAACAATATATATTTATATTTATATATATACATATATATATATATGCATGTATCTTAAACCATGCAATTAATTAGTACGGTTTAATTATTGTAATATAATATGATACCATGCTCAATTATTTGCAAGTTGTAGGATTTGTTTCTCTAATTTTTAAGTTATCCAAGAAATGGCAAACAGCTCAATCACCATGTCTTGTTGTATGGTTCACCTTGGTTGCCATTATTTGTCACTTGACCTTAAAGGAATACCACATCTCTGCTCCTGACACTGGATCCCATAACCATGATGGTGCCATAAAATTCTCCCAAAGATCTCTATAAAGGTGCTATAGAATATTTTTTATAACAATATTTAATTCAACAGTTGTCAAGCACCTTGATGGTGCTACAGAAGGTTGCTATTTATAGAGGTCTTACAATAATTTTTAATTCTGGACGCGAAAATAATTATAGTAGCTCGCACAGCTCACAATTCACGTCTATTTATTTTTAATTCTGGGTTGATCTTAAGATTTATATATTTTACATCACCTCGAGATCGATGCTTTCGGCTAATTTTGAGATTTTGATATTTTAGACCATCTCGAGATCTGTGCTCTCGGCTAATCATGAGATTTGTATATTTTAGATCACCTCGAGATCAGTGCTTTTGGTTAATCTTGAGATTTGAATATTTTAGATCATCTTGAGATTTATACTCTTGTCTGATCTTGGGATTTGAATATTTTAGATCACCTCCAGATCTGTGCTCTTGACTAATCTTGAGATTTGAATATTTAGATTGCTTTGTGATTTGTGCTTCCGACTGATTCTGGGATTTGGATATTTTATATCACCTCGAGATCTTAGCTGGAACACCGGTCAGGATTTGTGTGTTTGAGGAAATGCCAGGAGAGATAGAGCTAGTAAAGACTCTCTTGACCACAAGCTAATGAGGAAGTGAGTTGAAAGAGAAAGCTTAGTCAAAAGTTTTCAGTCCCAACCAACGAGCAACTACTCATCCAATAATATTTATATAAGCACAAACATATAAAAAGTACAGCACGAAACATTGTTCTCATTGGCCATACTTAACCTTAACCTACACCCTCATTGGGTGGGCACAGACACATAGAGATATGGGTTGCCAATAATGCTTCCCATTACAAAACATTTCAGCTCTATGACTGAGCATACACAGTAAAACCCTCCACGCCTGTACGCGAACAGCGCCATGACCCAAGAACATGCTATCCCACACATCACCACTTGCAGCCATCTCTGATGATGCCAAACTCGTCATGGCACCAATCACATCTCAACACCCCCTGTGATTGGAGCATGCAAAGACCAAGCTGATCTCTCAAGAAGACATGCTTCTCAAACGAAAGAGGCTTAGTAAAGATGTCAGCCAACTGAGCTTCACTGGTGCAATGGTGCAGAGAAATCACCTCATCGTTAACCAACCCTCGAATAAAATGGAAACGCACATCTATGTGCTTAGTCCTTCCATGATGTGAGGGATTTTTTGCTACAGCGATCGCTGATAAATTATCACACCAAAGTTTAGTTGGTAGCATCATCTTGTTCCCGTAGTCCTCCAAGATTCTCCTCAGCCACACTACCTGACAGGCTGCTGCAGTGGAAGCCACATACTCTGCCTCAGTCGTCGATAGTGCAACAATTTCTTGTTTCTTCAACCCCCATCTAATTGTGCTCATGCCCAACCGGAAAAGGAATCCAGAGGTACTCTTGCGATCGGATAGGGAACCACCCTAATCGCTGTCTGAGAAGGCTTCCAGAACACCTTCATCTCCCCCCGAATACCAAAGACCAAGTCCCTTAGTGCCTGCGAGGTATCTCAGAACGCGCTTGGCTGCAATAAAATGTCACTTGTGGGGCTGAGCCATGAACCTTGACAAATAGTTTACTGCAAAACATATGTCTGGTCGTGTGTGTGTCACATAAAGCAGCCTTCCAATTAAACTTCTGAAGAACACTGGATCAGGCATGACTTCACCAGCATCACCCTGCAACTTGTCATTAATTCCCATTGGTGTTGATGTAGGCTTGCATTGTGACATGTTCATCTGATGTAATATTCCCTCAATGTAGAACTTTTGAGAAAGGAATAATCCACTCGGGCTTTGCAACACTTCTATACCAAGAAAATGACTAACTTTGCCCAGATATGTCATTTTGAAAGTGCTCATCATATCCTTTCTAAAATCTTTGAGCATAGCACATGAAGAGCTTGTATATATGATGTCATCAACATACAAACTAATCATCAATGCCTCGCCATTCTCCCTTTAATTCCTGTAGAGTGTATGTTCGTTTTCACTTCTTATGAAACCACACCATCTAAAATACTGATCAATTTTAGAGTACCAGGCCTGGGGTGACTGTTCCAACCCGTAGAGAGCCTTCCTTAGCTTGTATACTCGATGTTCTTCACCTTTCATAGCATACCCCTCTGGTTGAGTGACAAAAACTTCTTCATGAATATCGTCGTTCAGGAACGTCAATTTTACATCAAAATGGTATACATCTCGGCCTGAATGAGTTGCGAGTGCTAGCATTAATCTCACCGTTTCCATTCGGGCCACTGGTGAGAACACCTCGTCATAATCTATGCCTTGTCTCTGAGAGTAACCCTTGGCCACCACTCTTGCTTTGAGCTTCTGAACCTTCCCTTCGGAGTTGAATTTGGTCTTGAAAATCCATTTTAAACCAATTGCTCTCTTGCCTGTCGGAAGATCGCACAACTCCCAAGTGTCATTACTGATAATTAAATTGATCCAATCCTCCATTGCTTCCTGCCATGCCTTGCTCTTCACAGCCTCCTTGTAGTCAACTAGATCAACCGCATGCATGGCAAAGGTGCACGTGTTATAGATATCCGACAACAAGTTTGTCTTCCTTGCTGGTGAGCCATTAGTGGGTGCAGCTTGAGTTCCTTGGGATTCTGGTTCACTTTCACGTCCAGGCTCCTCTGCTCCACTATCCAGGTCTGCATATGTGCTTCCTTAACTTGCAGGGCTGCATTTTTTGGCACAAAACCATCAGGGTCTTCACCTATTTGAATCTCACGTTGATCATCTTGACTCTCTGTCCAACTCCACCGAGATTCTTCATGGAATATGACATCCCTGCTCACAAGAATTTTACAAGTAACTGGATTATATAACCGATATGCTTTTGACTCAAGCGAGTAACCAACAAACAAGCATTTCTCCGATTTCTCATCAAGCTTGTGAGGCTTATGAGAGGTGATGAGTGCAAATGCAACACACCCGAACACTTTTAGGTGATTTACTCTCGGCTTGAAACTATGCCACACCTCAAAGGGTGTCTTGTTATGAAGTTCTGGTGTAGGTGATCTATTGATCAAATACACTGCAGTAGAAGTAGCCTCTCCCCAGAAGTTCATTGGCAAGTTTCTACTTTTTAATAAGCTGCGCGCCATCTCCACCACGGTTCGATTCTTCCGTTCCACCACACCATTCTGCTGTGGTGTGTGTGGTGTAGAGAATTCCCTTCTGATTCCCAGTGAGTCGCAGTACTTTTGAAACTCAAGGGATGAGAATTCGCCACCCTGATCACTCCTAATAGCCTTTAGCTTCACACCAATTTGCCTTTCCACTAAGGCATGGAACTTCCGAAAACACTCAAAAGCTTCTAACTTGCTTTTGAGGAGATAGACCCAGCACCATCTACTGAAATCATCAACAAGCAAATAGAAATATTTGTTACCTCCCAATGATTCTTCATTCATGGGCCCGCATAGATCCATGTGTACTAAATGAAGGCAAGCCCCTGCCTTTTGAGCAATCCCAGATGCGAAGCTTGATCTTGCTTGCTTCGTCAGTGCACATTCTTCACAGTGTGAGCTCATCTTCATCTCGGGCATCCCAAACACTAGCTTCTTCTTGGTCATAGCTTGCAAACTTCTATAGTTTATGTGTCCTAGCCGAAGATGCCAGAGCTCAGCTAGTGTTTGCTTCCTCACGGCCATGTTGAGTCTTCCAATGCAGTTGACATCCAAAGGGAAACATATTATTCCTGGTTCTTTGAATGACAACCACCTGATTCCCTGTTTGTTTATCACTTATAATACACATATCCTTATCAAATACAACAGAGTAGCCTTTGGTGAGTAGTTGTCCAACACTGAGAAGGTTGTGGGCCAAACCTGGGATGAATTGCACTCCTTGCAATTCCTTTTGCTCACCTGTATGAGTGCTCACACTCACAGCACCCACCCCTTGAACCATCATTTCCTTATCATTGCCGAGCCTCACACTTACCTTCTGAGTCTCATCCAAGTTGATAAACAAGCTCCTTCTCCCTGTCATGTGATTCGAACATCCACTGTCCACCAACCACAAGGAAGATGCTTCAGGTCCAGACGAGCTGCTGGCCATGAAGATGTTGTTTGTCTCTTCTTCACTTGCAACTAGATTAGCTTCCTTCTCTGGTGGCTTGTTCCTTGCCCAACATTCAGCTTTCACGTGCCCAAATTTTTTGCAATAAAAACACTTGATATGGTTTTTATTTTTAGAGCACCTACCTCGGCCGCCTCTTCCTCTTCCTCTCCCGCGGTTTGCATGCCTTCCTCGGCCTCTTCCCTCGCCGTAAGAGCTTGTAGGGCCGCTTCCTTTGCTAAACGTGGTGACAGATGACTCACCTATTACATGAAGAGCCTTCAAGCCATTCTTCACAGTAGTTCGATTTACTCTCACCTCGTGTGCTTGAAGGGTTCCACTGAGGTCATCAAGGGTAAGTTTTGCAATCTCCTTGGACTCCTCTATCGCCACTGCAACGAAATCGAACTTGGGTGCTAGGCTTCTCAAAACCTTGGGCACCACCTCACTCTCTACGAGCTTGTGACCAAGGGCTTTGATTTGGTTGACGATGAGGACAACCCGGGACACATAGTCATGAACCCCTTCGTCATCCCCCATTTGTTGTGTCTCGAACTCTTGTCTCAGCGCTTGTATCCTCACTGACCACATTTTGGTGGTTCCCTGACACTGCTTTCTCAACGTCTCCCAAGCTTCATGCGCTGATTTCGCCTCCAAAATGCGATCCAGATTCGGACAATCCACGGCCTGCTAAATCAAACACAACACCTTCGAATCACGCTTCTTATTCTCCCTCTCTTGCGCCTCATCCTTAGACTCACTCACCCCCTTCTCCACAAGATCCCATAGCTCCTGGGACTTGAAGACAGTCTTCATCCGAAGACTCCATCTCCCGTACTCCTGTCCCGTGAACACTGGGACTGAAGGTTGAGATAGGGTCACAGGGCGGCCGTTGGTCATCACCGGGGCAGCGCTGGTCGTCATCCGTGAGCTCTGATACCAGTTTGTTGGTGTGTCTAGCTGGAACACCGGTCAGGATTTGTGTGTTTGAGGAAATGCCAGGAGAGATAGAGCCAGTAAAGACTCTCTTGACCACAAGCTATTGAGGAAGTGAGTTGAAAGAGAAAGCTTAGTCAAAAGTTTTCAGTTCCAACCAACGAGCAACTACTCATCCACTAATATTTATATAAGCACAAACATATAAAAAGTACAACACAAAACATTGTTCTCATTGGCCCAACATACTGCATAGTTGCTATTGGCCATACTTAACCTTAACCTACGCCCTCATTGGGTGGGCACAGACACATAGGAGATATGGGTTGCCAATAATGCTTCCCATTACAAAACATTTCAGCTCCATGACTGAGCATACACAGTAAAACCCTCCACGCCTATACGCGAACAGCGCCATGACCCAAGAACATGCTATCCCACACATCACCACCTGCAGCCATCTTTGGTGATGCCAAACTCGTCATGGCACCAATCACATCTCAACATTTAGAAGGAAATACAGAATATAATATATTCTGTACTCTGGGAGTTTCAGGCTTTGGGGAAACCTTTATGGTTGATGCAGTATTGTTTCCTTTTTGGTTGTTAGACGGTTTTGATAAAGGATGGCATCCAAGTAAAGGGTATTATGAAATGTCCATAGGTTTTGGTGGTGAATCCGAAACTGGTTATTCTCATATGGTTTCCGATGTATCGGATTCTGTATCTCTCTTTGATTTTCGTCTACATCTTGATTTTTTGAATATTCCATGCGGAGATGTACATTATTTCGATGGAGGTCATGTATATTTCAAGTTCAATACGGAATTTAAGCCGGCTTTTCTGGGATTGTCTTTAGGAATTCTGTACTTAGCGAAAGATGTTCATCATTCTTATTTTAGTTTTCATTGTTGTAAAGCTTTGATTTAATAAAGAGATTTTCGCAAAGATGTTGTGAGTGTTTATAGCTATTGCTTCGTTTATTTGAGTTAGCTTCTTCACGAAGCTTAGAGTTAGCTTCCTATGGAAGCTTCAGAGCAAGTTGTATTATAATATGATCCTGACAGATTGGGATTTTCCATCGCTGTTATGAGTATTGAAGTTAAGATGGTCTTGTCATCTGCTCTTTCTTCAGCTGTGTCTAAGGTGGATCTATGGCTAGATCGCTCTGCGAAAGGTTATTCACTTAGCCAGATTTAATCTTTGGTGGACGCCTGCTTGTGGCACTAATTATGATTTTAAGGATCCTGCTAGATCGTCAGCTATAAGACTACGAGGAGACTGTGATCTCTCTCGTACCTGTAGACACTAATGGTGATATTAGGTGCCTTAAGATTTATAAGCGGTTTAAGAAACCCGTTAAGATTCAGTTTTGATGACACCGGCGTTCCTGAGGATGGTCGAACTAATTGTGTATTACATTATTTGAAATTATTCGGTTAGTGTTTTATTAATTTTTTAATTGCATGCAACCTAACTAATTATGTAATACTTTTACATATATATATATATATATATTTTTTTGGTAGATGAGGCTTCCCAAAGGATGGCATTGCTTTGTTTTTTAGTAAGACCATGTTTGGATCGGCTTAAGAAAAAAGTGTTTTTTTTTTAAAATTTGGTAGAAAGACTTAAAAAAAAGTGCTTTTCAGAGTAACTTAAGTGCTTTTCTATATTTTATATTTAAATAAGTTAATTCGAAAATACTTTTATATGTGTAAAGTTGTTTGGATGTGCATTCTTACAAAGACATTATTTAATGTCAAGTTACTAAAATAGACCTTCGTTGAGTTATTATAATAAATACTGATACTAATACTAATATATTAATACTAATACTAATATAGTAATAATAATACAAACACAAATATAAATACTAATATACTAACATACTAATACTAACACTAATATACTAATATTAATACTAATAATGATACTAACACAAGTACAAATATACTAATACTAATTCTAATCTAATATACTAAGGGGCCGTTTGGTTGGCGGTAATATTTGCACATTACTGCCTGTTACGTGGTAATCTTTTCACATTACCATGTTTGGATTAATGGTGGTGGTAATATTGATGGTAATCTGTGATTACTAACCTTGGAAGATTACCAAGAAATTTGGTAATTCCATTACCACCAAAATAGGTGACTATGTTGGATTACCAAGTGGGTGGTAATCTGAAATATTTTTTGGACAAATATGCCCTTTGTTTAAATATAATGATTTTCATATTTTATTTGTTGGATAAAAAAATTAAATTTTAAATAACATTATTTTTTTAATATGTTTAGCTTCGAAAATTTAATTTTTTATCCAAAATTTTATTTTATTATAAATTTAAACTTGCATAAAATAGTAGACACAAGGGTATTTTGGGAAATTTAGAACATTGCCAAGTTGATTACTATGTAGCATGAGTTTCCAACCAAACATGGTTATCATGAATTACCATAACATTCCTGGGCATATAACATTCCCAATCTTATTACCAAGGTAATCTCGTTACGTGGTAATATCAAGGTTGTCAGACCCGGCCCGGGCAATGACCCGGCTAAGCCCAGGGGTTAGGGGTCAATGGGTTCAACCGGGTCGAACCGGGGTTCAACCGGCGTCAATAATTAAATATAAAAAAATATTATAATAATTAATAATAAGCAAATCTAATATTAAATCCATAATTATATTATAAAAACCTACTCAAATTCGATATTTAAATTGATAAATGACCTTATATACAGTAGAGTTTTCTAATTTTTGTCATTTATTTTTACATTTTTTTAAATATTTACAAATTTAATATATTAATATATAATTATCAAATTTCTCTCGGTGTTATTTATTTATTTATTTGTTTATTGGTTGATTTTTGTTAAAAATAAATAAGAAATTTAATTCACTAATTTTTTTATATCTCAATTGAGTTTTTTTATTTTTGTTTTTAAATTTTCTTATATTTTTTTTATTTAATTAGAATACTTTTAATTTTATATTTTTTTATAATAAAATTACACTCATTTATTGTTTTATTTTTCTCAATAAATTAAATTTTTTTAGAAAAGTATTTACATAATACATTAATATATTTTATTTTTTTAAATGTTAATTTTTGTTGGTATATTATATATATATATATATATTGTAATTCTATTTATTGATTATAAATTATAAATTAATATTAATAAATATACATGATTTTTGTGGTTTTTTTAATGAGAAAATAATAATAAATTATTAAATATTGTAAAAAAAATTAAACATTGTGACCCGATTGACCCGGCCGGGTCAACCGGTTTCCGGTTGAACCGCCCGGGTCACCGGGTTAACACTGGGTTTTTTAATACCCGGGTCAATGGGGTATACCCGGGTCGGCCACATGGCCGGTTCCCGGTTTTTCCGGTTGAACCGGCCGGGCCGGTCCGGGTCTGATAACATTGGATAATATATCATTATCGCAAACCAAACGACCAATAATAGTAATACTAATACTAATATACTCATAATAATACTAATACTAACATTAATATACTAATATATATTAAAACTAATACTAATACAAATATACAAATATACTAATACTAATATTGATACTAGTAATAATAATAATAATAATAATAATAATAATAATAATGAAAAATAATAATAATAGTAATATAATACAAATACCAATACACAAATGTACAAATGTATTAATACTAATATACAATTTTACTAATAATAATGTATTAATAATACAAATACAAATACTAATAATAATAATAATAACACTAACCCTAACACTGATAGTAATAGTAATACTAATACAAATTACGCAAATGTACTAATATACTAATACACTAATACTACTACTACTACTAATAATAATAATAATAATAATAATAATAATAATAATAATAATAAACAAAAAGTATAAAAAGACATAGTCATTCCTTTATTTGATAAGGGTAACTTAGTAATTTAACAACCCCCATAACAGCGTTTGAGAAGTGCTTTTTTCAAAAGTACCACACTGCTAGGTTTTGAAAAAAATTGTTTTTCAGTTTTTTTACCAGCTTTTGCTTCTGCCTAAAAGCCCAAACAAACATGATTTTTAAAATCCAGAAGTGCTTAACTTATAAAAAAACATTTACGGGCAAAAAATAAACCCATCCAAACAACCCCTAAATATTCGTCTTTTGATGTGCTCATTAAGCATGTAATAGTAGTTTATTTTTTATTAGATTTGGAATTGAGACTATAATTTTTTTATTGTTAAAATTAAATGATGATTATCTATTAAACATGTACATTGTAAATCTATATAACAAAGGTCCTTTATATATTTGTGGAGGTTAACCGATTCAGTTTGGCTACTCTATGAGATTTGTTATAATTTATAGATGTATGATTCTCTAGAATTCAAAATGATTGGAATAAAGTTGTGGATGGCTGGAAGAACTCTTTTTAATAATAATAATAATAATAATAATAATAATAATAATAATAGTTCAATAATTACATTGTAACACAACTCTTTTATTTTTTAATGACATTTTTATTTTTATTTTTATTTTTTTAAATAAGTGGATAAATTATAAATTTAATAAAAATCATGAATATTTTTATTTTTTTATTCATTAAACTTGTCAAAAATAGAATATAATTAATGAAAAATGTTGTTGAATATACAAAGAATACATTTCCATATTTGGTTAAGAGATAAATGGCTTTGGGTATATAAAGAGTGTCTTTCAAAATATTTGCCTGCCTAACAAAGTGTGTGCCTAGTATTTAAAAGGAAAAATTGCTTGCATACCCCTATAAAACCATGAAATTGCTTAAATAACCCCATAAAAATACTATTTGCTTGCATACCCTCATAAAACTAACTTTTTTACTTATATATCCCTACCGTTAGTTACCGTTAGCCACCGTTATGATTTATGGAATTAATCATACTTCCCACATAACCCAACTTAACAAAATTACCTAATTACCCTTAATATCATCCAAGGTTATAATTTTTAGTATGAAATTACCCAATTACCCTTAACATCATCTAACTACACTTAACAATATCCAAAATTACCCAATTACACTTAACCATAGTATGAAATTATTTGTTATATATTGTTACACGTTGTAATTTTTACCTATTTTTAGGTTGTGTTTGTAAAGAGCATATGATAATCTAAAATGTTTTAGAGATGTTTGTAAAAACCTTAAAAATATGAATTTACTCAAAAATTCATAATTTTTAATAATTTTAAAAATAATTAAAGCGTATATAAAAAATTATATTGGTTACCTATAGTTTAAATAATTTAAGTCTATAAAATATAATAAAAAATTTTGATGGGTATATTAACAAACTTATAATGGTCATTTGTTGAATGAAATGAGTAATGTCTACAAAATAAGAAGAAAAAAAAATTCAAGGGGTATATAAGCAAACCCATTTTGGTAATTTACCCTTATTCCATTCATTGATTTAACACCATTAAGAGTCAACTTAACCATAGGGGCATAGAAGCAAATATAATTGATGGGTATACAAACAAATATCATTTTTATGGGGCTATTTAAGCAAATTCATGATTTTACAGGGGTATGTAAGTAACTTTGGCCTTGTTATGTTTGCTATTAGTAAATTCATGATTTTACAGGGGTTAAATAGCTCCAATAATTGATTTAACTTTGGCCTTGTTATGTTTGCTATTAGTAACTTTGCTTAGTCAAGCACCTCACAAATTAAACTTTACATATTTATCTTTCTTTAAAATTTAAAAGAAATGCCTATCTCGGCAGGCATATACTCATTGGAGCTTAAAATTTTCGTTAGTTAGGTTTGTATCTTGGAAAACCTATATATGCTCAAGTCAGTAAAATATTTCACTAGTATGCTCATAATTAATGTGATATATATAATATGGTACATAAACGTTTAAAGATACACAAGTTGAATGATTTGTTAATTACTTTCAAGGTATACAAGAGCTATCAGACGGCTTATTTCATCATGCATGTCTTGTTAACAAAATATATCTTGAACCATGCGCTTAATTGGTATGATTAAATTATTGTAATATAATATGATGCAGTGCTCAATGATTTACAAGTTGGATGATTTGTTTATTAATTATCTCATTTTTAAGGCATCCAAGAAGTGGCATACAGCTCACTCACCATGTCTTGTTGTGAAAATTGATTATATTTTAAGTGAGTAGATTTGAGAGTATCACCAAGTTGAATGATTAATTTAACTCAAGTTACAAGGTGTCTGAGAAAAGAAAATATATGTTAAAATAGATAGTACAAATAATCGCCTTGAAAATATTAATTTGGATTACTAAATCTAACCTGCTGTGAAGGTATAATTAACTAATGCTAGTTAAGAGTTATTTGCTGCATTCATTCTCACACTGAATTGGAAAACTTTATTAATACCTTTGCGTGGTCAAACAACTCACAAAACCTTCTCTTAATTTCTTTAAAAAAAATTAAAAACTAATTTCCATCCAATTACATACTTATCTATCTTGGCCCGCATATACTGATTGGAACTTAATTTTCTTTAGTTAACAAATTGAGTTGTATCTAGGACAACACCTATATATATATATATGTGTGTGTATCTTAAAGCATGTAACTAATTACTACGGTTTAATTATTGTAATATAATATGATACCATGCTCAATGATTTGCAAGTTGTAGGATTTGTTTCTCTTATTTTTTGTTGTGTAATTATTGAACTGGGTAGAGCAAAGTTACAGCAAAAGTACTTGAAAAATAATAGCAATAAAGGTGGACACAGGATGTACGTGGAAAACCCCAAAACAAATTAGGGTAAAAAACCACGAGCAAAGTAAAAGAATTTCACTATAGTGGAAAAGTAGGAGTTACAAGATTTCTATTATCAAGGAGAACACCAACTTATTCTCTCCTGTAATAGAAGGAACACAAACACTGTAATTTTTTCGTCCCACTATTTCCTCCCACTTTCTCTCTCACCCTCACACTTTCTCTCTGAAAATGGTACACTAGAGATGCATTTTGCATCTCTATTTATAGGAGAAAGTGAATGATAATTAACTCACCTAACTTAAAGATTAGGTGAGGATTAAGTGAAGATATATATATATATATATATATATGTAGCCACCATTCCATGATAATATTTTAACATTTCTGACACTTGAAGATTTGATTAACAGTCAATCAGATCTTCACACCATTCTTTCTACCTTGCCATTAATGTTCCTTACGTCTCTACCAGGCCACATGAGGATCGATACCATATAAATTTGTTAGTGTTGATTGCTTTTGTCAGAAAATCTGCTAGATTGTTCTTTGTATGAATTTTCTGCATATTCACTGTTCCTTCTTCCACTTTCTCTCGGACGAAGTGGTACTGAACTCTGATATATTTTACCTTTGAATAAAATGCTGGATTTTTTGCAAGATGCAATGCACTCTGGTTATCACAATATAGAGTAATATTCTCTTGTTTGTGTCCGAGTTCTTCCAACACCATCTTCAACCACACTGCTTCTTTACTGGCTTGTGTAGCTGCTAAATAATCTGCTTCTGTGGTTGACGTAGCCACGACTGACTGCAGTTTTGAAACCCAGCTCATAGTTCCTCCTGCTAGTGTGAACACATATCCAGTAGTGAATTTGCTTTTATCAAGATCACCTGCATAATCAGCATCAACATATCTGTTGACAAAAAAGTCAGATCCCCCATAACATAATGCAACATCTGAGGTTCCCTTTACATATATGAAAATCCTTTTGATAGGATTCCAATGCTCTCAACCAGGATTTGCCATGTATCGACTTACCACTCCAACTGCATGTGCAATGTCTGGTCTTGTACTGATCATGGCGAACATTAGGCTTTCCACCGCTGATGCATACGGTACTCGAGACATATTCATCCTCTCTTCTTCATTGTTAGGACACATACTTGAGGATAACTTGAAATTAATAGGAAGTGGGGTTGAAATTGGCTTACAGTCTTGCATGTTGAAGCGTCGCAAGATCTTCTTCAGATAGGTTTTTTTGAGAAAGCCAAATCTTCCTATTATTTCTATCTCAGTGAATTTGCATCCCTAGAATCTTGTTTGCCAGTCCCAAGTCCTTCATTTCAAATTTTCTAGCCAACTGTGCCTTCAATTACTTGATACGATCATTGTTGGGGCCTGCTACCAACATGTCGTCAACATACAGCAACAAGAAGACGAAATATTCTTCTTCAAACCTCTTGACATATGCACAAGGGTCTGTATTGAATCTGCTGTATCCAAGGCTCATGATGAAGGAATCAAATCTCTTGTACCAACATCTTAGCGCTTGTTTTAGACCGTACAGAGATTTTTTCAACCTGCAAACCAAGTTCACTTTACCTTTTTCTTCAAATCCTTCTGGTTGGAGCATATAAATTTCTTCTTCAACATCTCCATGAAGAAATACAGTTTTGACATCTAACTACTTAAGCTGCAAGTCGAATGTAGCACACATCACCAGGACTACTCGGACTGTTGTGAGTCGAACCATAGGTAAAAATATTTAGTTGAAGTCAATTCCTTCCTTCTGAGCATATCCTTTTACCACCAATCTAGCACAATAACGATCTACTTGATAATCACTATTGCCCTTGATCTTGTAGACCCATTTGTTGCCAATGGGTTTTCGCCCTTGTGGTAGTGACATCAATTCCCATGTCCTATTTTTATGAAGGGCTTCAATTTCTTCTTGCATTGCTGCCATCCACTGAGATGCATCTGAATTGCTCAGTTCTTCTTGAAGATTTGATTTCTCTCCATCCTCAGTTAGAAAACAGTACGCAATGTTACTCTCCGTAATATAGTCAGAATGCCAACTTGGTGTCTTTCTCGTACGAGTTGACCGCCGAATTTCTGGAACTTCAGATTCAGCTAACTCTTGTACCTCGTGCTTTGGTGCAGCTTTAGCTTCTTTTTCTACCTATAATGTTATAGTCTCTGTGATTTTGTTTGTAGTGCTTTTACCATCCATTTTCTCTTATTTTTTGTCTTCTATGAAGATAACATCCCTGCTGATTACAACCTTGTGGGCAGTGGGATCCCACAGGCGGTACCGCTTGACTTCATCAGCATAACCTAAGAACATACATTTTCTGGATTTTGGATCCAGCTTTATAGTTTCTTGTCTATTATACATTACATAGACAGAATTTCCAAATATATGAAGGTTTGAATAATCAACTGGCTTACCGGTCCACATCTCCATTGGTGTTTTTAACTCGATTGCAGTTGATGGAGCCCGATTCACCACATAACATGCGGTGTTGACTGCTTCTACCCAAAACTTCTTGTCTAGACCTACAGCTCCCATCATAGCTCTTGTTCTTTCCAATAGAGTAATGTTTATCCGCTCTGTCACTCAATTTTGTTGAGGAGTGTATGCTGTAGTGAATTGTCTTTTGATGCCTTTCTGCTTGCAGAATTCATCAAATTCTTTGCCAGTGTATTCTCCTCCATTATCTGTCCTCAAGCACTTAATCTTGTTGCCTGACTTAAGTTCCACCCGCGCTTTGTAAAATTTGAAGACTTGAAATACATTTGATTTTCTTTTGATAGGGTATACCCAACATCTCAAGGAATAGTCATCAATGAATAACACAAAGTAATTTGTTCCTCCTAGGGATGTAACTGGTGCTTGCCACACATCAGAGTAAACCAATTCTAGAATTACTTTGTTTCTAGAATTAGATGTGTTGAACTTCAGTTGATGCTACTTGCTCATAATGTAATATTCACAAAAGGGTAGTAGTACCTTTGTGAGACCTTGAAGTAGATTCCTTTTCGCAAGCATCTTCATTCCTTGCTCTGACAGGTGTCCAAGTTTCCTGTGCCATGTCATTGTGCATCTTTCACTTGGACTACTTGTGGCAATTGAAGCTTCTTCTTATTGCAAAGTTTCTCCCTTCAGCATATATAAATTTGCAGCTATCTTTTCTCCCTTCATACATACAAGTGCTCCTTGAATTATCTTCATCACCTTGTTCTGGTCTTCGATTTTGCAACCAAGATCATCAAGTTGTCCAATAGATAACAAGTTCTTTGTCAGGCCCTCCATATGTCAGACTTCTTGAATTTTCCGAGTTGTACCATCATACATCTTGAGTTTGATAATGCCAATTCCAATGATCTTTAGAGCTTGATCGTTGGAGCTGTACACAGAACCTCCAGAGATAGGTTCATAATGGTAGAACCATTCTTTTTTGGAAGTCATATGAAAGGTTGTCGCTAAGTCAAGAAGCCAAACATCAGCAAAACTTTTCCCTGTGTTTGTTGCTAGTTCACATACCATGGCATTTCCATCTTCTGAAGTGTTTGAAACATTTCCTTGAGGATTGGAATCCTTTTTATTTAAATTCCAACAATCTTTCTTCATGTGACCCTTCTTACCACAATTGTAGCATTTGAAGTTTTTCTTGCTCCTTGATTTAGATCTACCATGATTGTGGCTCCCACTTGCACCACGTTCCACTGATTTTCCTCTTGTTACCATTAAGGCCTCCGCTTGTTGCGAACTTGCCGACCTGTCTTCCTTGTTCTTGCGCCAACTTTCTTCTTCCAGAACAGCAGCTGCAATGTTGTCAAAGACTAGAATGTTCATGGAGACATTATTTGTTAAGTTGATGATGAGTTGATCATATGAATCTGGTAGACTTTGGAGTAGAATTTACGCACGTTCACTTGACTCTATTGTATGTCCCAATGATGTAAGTTGGGAAAATAGAGTGTTCAGTTTGCTCATGTGCTCTGTCACTGAAGTATATTCCACCATACGCAAGATATAAAGTCTTCTCTTAAGGAAAATCTTGTTGTGGAGTGACTTGGCCTCATACAGCTTTGTAAGGTGATCCCATATCTCCTTCACCGTCTTCTTCTCCGCTATGCTTGGTAGAACTCCATCAGCAAACGCCAAATGAAGATTTGCAATGGCATTACCGTCGATCTCATTCCACTTGTCATCTTTAACCTCAGTTGGCCTTTCTATAATGGCCGCTAAGCAATTATCCTTCCTTAGGATAGCCATCATTCTTAGCTTTCACAATGAGAAATTACTCCCATTGAATTTTTCAAATTCATACTTTGCTGTTATTGCTTCTTTCACAGACTACTTCAAAGGCAGTAACCAATTTCTACAAATGGTGAATAATAATATAACTTATTTTCTGATGTGGAGGATCCACTATTAGTGGCAACCACAGAGCATACGATAAGTAGATATATATAGACACCCTAAGTCTGGCTCTGATACCACTTGTTGTGTAATTATTGAACTGGGTAGAGCAGAGTCACAGCAAAAGTACTTGAAAAATAATAGCAATAAAGATGGACATAGGATGTACGTGGAAAACCCCAAAACAAATTAGGGTAAAAAACCACTGGCAAGGTAGAAAAATTTCACTATAGTGGAAAATAGGAGTTACAAGATTTCTATTATCAAGGAGAACACCAACTTATTCTCTCCTGTAATAGAAGGAACACAAACACTGTAATTTTTTCGTCCCACTATTTCCTCCCACTTTCTCTCTCACCCTCACACTTCCTCTCTGAAAATGGAACACTGAGAGATGCATTTTGCATCTGTATTTATAAGAGAAAGTGAATGATAATTATCTCACCTAATCCAAAGATTAGGTGAGGATTAGGTGAATATATATATATATATGTGTGTGTGTGTGTGTGCATCCACCATTCCATGATAATATTTTAACATTTTTAAGGTATCCAAGAAGTGGCATACAGCTCATTCACCATGTCTTGTTGTGAAAATTAATTACATTATGAGTGGGTAGATTTGTAAGTATCTGCGAGTTGAATGATGAATTTAATTCAACTTGCAAGGTAACCAACATGGGGGTTGCAGTTCATTGACTATACAACTAATGTTTGTGGACAAAATAAAATGTTTTAGTTATATATTTTAATAAAAAATTTCCCACACAATGGGTGTCATGCAATTTTGTATATTTCTTAATGTTGGAGAGAAACCTGACAATCAAGAGTTACTAGACGGAGTTTTTCCAAAACTAATAGAACACATAGCATGGTCACAGGCACTGCAGCAACTGTGTATTTTAACATGTTCTTTGGCTTTACCGCAACTGTAGAACAGTACTATGGCACTTGAAGAAAATTCGTAAACCTGCAATCTTCACGAGTGAAACACACAAATACACATAAAGAAAAAAAAGGAAGAGAAAGAAGTTTCATATAGTATAGGAAAAACAAATTTTGTTTCCCCAACTAGTTAAGAACTACCTTGGATCATTCCATCACCTTTGTTATAAACTGCATCACTAGTGTTATGAGCGCATAATGTGATTGAGAAATAAAAAAACTTTCATAATGATAGGCAATAATTATGTGAAGAAAGAAAATAACATGCCAATGGGTCATTAGAGGACCAAGATTCAACAATGTGTGAAGTTACTTCAATTACACCAGTAGGCACAGAAAACAACTCTTATAATAATGATAATCACAATAACAAATTTAACCTCATACCACAATAAAAGAAACCAAGATTATGTCTAGAAATAACAAATGGACACCACATCAAAAATCCAAACTAATAACCGATTACTCCATAATCTTGGTCATGAACCACTAGAGTTAGATGCAAGTGTGTGATAAGAAACCATCATAAAAGAGTAGTTGATTATGTGAAGAAAGGAAAACACATGGGCATGATCAATTAGAAGAACATGTTTCAACACTGACTAATAACAATTCAATTACACCACCAGAAAAGAAAAAATAACAACAACATTCTCCTAATATGATAATCACACTAAAGAGTATCTGTTAGACTACCTGTTAAACCGGTTAACAAAAATCAATGTGACGAGTACGAGCTTGAATCAGAGGCCAGAATGGGAGATGAACATGTGGGGGGCGCATCGACTTCGGGGAAGCAAAACAAATCAAAGGATGAACGGCGAGGATTTAAAGATGGTACCATGTGTCGAAGAAGTAAAGGCAGGAGAATGATAAGCTCGCAACTCCTCGGATACATTATACTGCCACCTAAACAGAATATAGAGACGACGGGAGAGAAAGGGAAAGGGGAGCTGATGATGGACTTTGAAGGCCCTGGTTTCTCTCATAATAACTGAGAACAGGGATGCAAAGAATTATCGTTATCTTGGGTTTCTTTCTGTTGTTCCTCGGTACTTTCATTTCCTAAGTGGTTGGCTGGTGAGATCGTTCTCATCTTTTAATTTAGTTCTTTATTGTTCTTTCTCTGTTAGTATGTGTGGAGATAATTTTGATTCTCTCTTCAATGTTGATGACTTGGAATACTTGCTCTGAGAGTTAGGCTCTAGATGTGCTGATCTTGAAATATCCATGTTCTTTTGCTATTGTTGTGAATCAATTACTAGCGGGAACGAAAATTGAAGTGGTTATAAGTGGAAATTTCACCATTGTATTCCATTGGGTAAGTGGTCTGATGGAAACCTGGTAAGGATTACGGACTCTGTTCATAACAATATCCTCACAGCACAAAGGAAGAAACCAATACCATGTTTAGATAACACAAATGTAATACCAGATAAACACCCAAACCCAAATATCATCCTAACTAGATATACAAATGCATATCTAACCGAGAAATATGTCATCTTATACACAACAGCCAATACCACTACAAGGGAGTGGAATGATCAATCAAATATACACTAGAATGTACCAATTTCCAAATGGGTTTCAGTTCATGGCAAAGGATAGCAAAAAAATAATAATAAATAAAAATAAGAAAAATAAGAAAAATAAGAAAAAAATAAATCACAAAAAATAAAGAAAAATACATTATTTAGCTGATCATAGTTGACATTTTAGTGTGTGTTTGGATTACCGTAATGGAATGAGGGGGAATAAGGTAATGAAAGAGGGGGGAAAGGATTAATAGGTAGAGGATGGTAATGAAAAATGTGTTTGGTTGGAGAGGTAATTCTTGGATTGAGAAAAGTAGAAGAATAACATATTGGGAATTGAAAAAGTAATGAAAAAATATGATGTAAAGTTACTTTTATGCCCTTAATATAAGTAAATAAATTTTATTATTTATAAAATATTTTAAATAATTTTTAATTATTTAAATTACTTATTAATTATTTATGGCTTATATTTGAAATAAATATTTATTTAATATTTATAATTAAATGTTAATTATTTTACAATTAATACATTTATATTAAATATAAATATTTAAATATAAATATTATAATTAAATATTAATTTGATATTAATATATTTATATCAAATATAAATATTTATTTAATATATTATTATATTATTATCCATCAATCCCCCCCCCAACCCAATATGGGGGGGAATGAACCATTACCTTGTGGGGGTTAATGGTACAAGGTAATGATTACTACCTTAAAATATTCACCAAACATGGGAATGGATCCAAACGCCACCTTAGAGTGCCTTTTTTCTTTCTAGCAATGGCAACCCTCTTGCCCTTGAGTGTTTAGCAGTTGTTCTTCATCCGATGGCCCCTACAAGGCAGCTAGCTGATCTCGCGCCTGATTTGCCGGTAGCACTGGATCTCCTTCAACCTCTAGATAGCTAGCTTATTAAACCTTCCCTGTGTATCAAAACCATAAGAAATCATCACCATTATCTCACAAACTATGCTACAAAGGGAATTTTGAGGAGAAACGCAAAAGGGGTGGTGCTTGAGCTCTAGAGAGAAGGTACCCACGTCGTCTGACGTTTGGGGATCAGCGGCGGCGGTAACTCTAGGATTAGGGTTTAGGGGATTGTTCGATGACAGTGGCACCACCGGGGTGTCAAAATTGGTGGCACCAGAGGCGTCGGATTTGAAGTCAGTGCGTTCATGGTGCAAGTCATCGGTGATGGAAGCCTTCGGTGGAGAAATTGGGTCAAGATCGGGTCAGTGAATCAGGGTTTGTCCGGGTCTCTAATCTATGATAGGGTTAGGGTTGAGATTGCGGATAGGGTTTGGGGACTGGCTAGACTCGTTCTTTGGGTGTGAGACGCTTACATCACGATCATGGCACTTTGGAGAGGCAATTTCTGATCATTGAATTGGAGATGGACGGATGACTTCAATGCGATGACCAAATTTAGGTTTCGAATTAAGGCTTTTTTTTAAATATTACAAAAAATTATTTACCAAAATATGCATGTTTGGGATTATTTACCAAAATACATATGTTTGGGGAAAATGGGAAAACTTTCCCCTTTTTTTAACTTTTTTATTTTTTTTTAAATATAGAAAATAGGAGAGTTTCTCCTGTTTTCTATTTTTTAATTAAAAATTTTTGAAAATGGAGAATATTTTGTATTTTTTTAATAAAAATTATAAAACAGGAGATTAACTCCAGTTTTCCCTTTTGTTTTTTTTAAATCTTAACGGTTGCATGCTGTACAGTTAAGATTTAAACAAATATTTTTTATATAATTAATTTTTTAAATAAAAAATAATTACTGAGATATGTAAATTTATTTTTAACATTTTACTTTTTAAAAAAAATGAATCCCAAAGAATATTATAAATAAAGCAGTCAAACTTGTACTAGTAAAAAATTATTACGAGAAATATCACAAAGTAGGACTGTAAATCATGCCCGGTCAGTAATTAGGACAGTAAAACTTACACTATATGTAATTACTATAAAGTAGGTTGGTCAAACATGTACTGTTCAGTAATTAGCACAAAGTAGATCGGTCAAATCTACACAGTTCAGTAATTAGTACGAAGTAAGTTGGTTAAAATTATACTGGTAATTAATTAGTACAAAATAAGATGGTCAAATTTGTACCGTAAGTACTTAGTACAAAGTAGGACACTCAAACCTGTACGGGTCACTAATTAACAAAGTAGCTAGCTAATGAATACATGTTAGCACAAGATTTTTTACAATTAAATTAATTAAACTTGTCTATAAGCACTATCTTGTCACGTGATATCTTCTTGAGATTTGGCGCTGAGTTGAATGCCACTATAACATGTGGCGACTTAAAATACATAGCATGGCTCTCATATTTCTGACTGGTGTCCAATTGGCAATATTATATAGGATTGTAGATCTCGATAAATATTAATACTTTATTGAATGGCTTTCACAGGAAGTTTTCTAACTTACATGAAAAAACCTATTCGTTTGGATTACGGAATAGAAATGGTAATGGTAATGGTAATGGACAAAGTAATGCTAATGGTAATGAGAAGAGTAATGGTAATGGTAATAGTAATGGTTATGAGAAAAGTAATGGTAATGGGAAGAGCAATGGTAATGGAAGAGGTGTTTGGTTGGAAAGAATAAATATTGAGAATGAGAAAAGTGGAATAGAAAATTGTATGTAAATTACTTTAATGCCCTTAATATAAGTTATGATATGTTAATATATAAAATAAGTACATATAAATAAAAATCTAGTCTTTATAATTATTATAATTAAATATTTAGAATAAATAATTTCTTCATACTATTAACCAATTAAATAATTTACTTTAATTATCCTCTTTAATTTATTATGAAGATAGTTAATTTGTTCTAATTATTTAAATTAATAATTTTATTTAATTAAATATTTACTAGGTAAAAGTGGCATTTCACTTACCATAATTAAATATTTTTATTAACCATTCTATTTAATTAAATCTATGTAGGGGCAAAATGTCATTTCACTTTAATTATTGTAATGTAAGATGTATATTAAACAATTCTTGTTAATTATTCTTTATTTTAATTATTATAATATTTAAATGACTCAATTTATGTTCAATATAATTTACTTTAATTAGTATAATTAGTTATTTCAATAAATGATTATTATTTAATTAAATCTCAACCAGAGGCAAAATTGTCGTTTCACTTTTATTATTATAATGTAATATATCTATGAAATAATTATTGTTAGTCATTATTTATTTTAATTATTATAATATTTAAATGACTCAATTTATGTTATTATAATTTACATTAACTATTATAATTAATTATTTAAAGCAGGGGCAAAAATGTCAATTTACTATCAACAGTATTTATTTCCCTCTATACCCCTCAATTATGAGGGTAATGAAATGTCTTTATTATGCATAATGATATTACCAATAATACACATTCCCAAGTTAATAGTAATATACTCAAACATAGTTATATATTACTATTTATAATCAATCCTATTCCAACAATGTTCTAACCCTCAATCCAAATGCCCACATGACTAAGATTACATTATACAACGCCGTATGAATCGTCTTCAACCTCCAAATGACTAACATCTTAAACAGAATTTTATTTAAATAAAACTCTCTGCAAATGATCTTCAAATTTGTATAATAATTACTGACTCTTATAATACACATAATATTTAATTACTAGATAAATAAAAACCCAAAGCGGAATAACCTCTCGAAAATAAATATTTTTACATAATTTTTTTATATAAAATCTATTTCTGAATAAATCAATAGAGCAAGGAAACTCCGCCAATATAACATAATTCTCTTCCATCATCTTAACCATATCATATCTCTCATGAAGAATTCCTTCCAATGTGTAACGGTGACATAAAATACGCAAATGGGATAGCCGCCATCGCACCATCCTACTAAACTAATAATCTTATCATAATGATAATATGCTCCATTTCTCGCAATTTTTACGAATAGAACTATCGATGCGGTCCATCTAAATTCTTTAGTAAATATATTCGAATATTCTTCGGATCAATCTCCATTATAATCTCCGATTTAGAAACAAGAGAGAGATCTTCAACAATGAATCTTATGACTCAGGGAACAAGTGCATTCGCCTATTTATAATATCAGTTAATCATATTTTAATCATAGGGGCTGAGTTGGCAGAATTTACTAGTAATGTCGCTCAGTCTGCTAAGCCACTATTAGTCAAGGCCTTATAACTTTTGAGAATATAAGTGGGCTTAAGCGTAGAGTCCAGTCCGAGAGGCCCATAAAGCTTCACACGTGCCAAGAGTGGCACACGTTTTGTAATGTGTACTTCATAGTTACGACCCAACTAATATGGGCGGAGCAGACTGAGCGACATTAGTAGCGAATTCTGCCATTGCTGCTACGTCAGCCCTGGAAATAATATATTAATTAACTGCCTCTATAAATATGCGAGTTCGCTTTGCGACCGAGCATCAAAGCTTCATTTGATAGATCTTTCCTCTCTCTCTCTCTCTCTCTAGTTTCTTTCTCTCATAGAGATGTATGATTATAGCTTTACTAAATATGATTTTTTTACATGTATGCCGGAATATAGGCCGACGGCGACCGAGGCTATTGTTTTAGCTTACCCTCAAAAGGCAATGTTAGTAGGTAATTATGATTTTGAAATAATCTCTACAGTTGTTGTAGAGATCGACAATTCGCCGGTATACCAGTTTGTACATCCTGAATGTTCTTTGAGATTTTTGACGGGCGCTGAAGTTAATGGTTGTCAGCCTATTACCTGGAAAAAGTTGACTTACACAAAGAAGGAACATTCAAGTTGGTCTACTTGGGTTAATAAAGAAGTTCTTTCATTATCATCTTCAGGGAGACATTCGTTTAATAAAGGATTTGGTTATGATATTAAATATGATACTCCAGTATGGTATCCTTCGTTTCTATTTGATGATACGATATATCATTTTACAGGGAGGTCTAAATTTAATTTTTATAATCCTGGTGCGTATGATAAATATTGTATATGTTTATTATGGGATTGTACCGATCAGTATCATTGGGTTACTATGGATAGTGTATCCTTTGAGGTTAAGATTTGGTATAATGGTTAGGGTATTGTAATTGCTAAGTGCTTGGACACTTATCCAAATTTCGTAAAAGGTGTTGTAAGATAGCTTCCTTTCGAAGCAATTTAATAAAAGATTTAATTATGTTCATCGAGATCTCACAATCCTAATATAATATTGTCATATTGCCAATTACATCTTCATATATATTATTTTTAAGTAGATGTTGTGCTAACATCTGTCGTCATATACAGCTAAGACTCTCTGACTACTTCAGAGGAGAGAAAAGCTTGGGCTTGACCCAATTTATAATTAGGGGTCTCTCTTTGATCCATCAAAGATTATCACGTGAATGTCAGCTGACATGCTGACTGGATAATATTATTTTTAAAGCAAAGTTTCCAACTTTGCCCCTGATGATGGCAATTAATTTCTGTACCTTCGCACTATAGTATTACGAGGGTTTGTCCCATGTCCCAGAATTCTGACCGTCCGATTGATTGCCCAGATAGCATCACACGTGCCAAGACGCATAACGCAACGTAAGCATATAATTCAATACTAGAGTAAAGTTCAATATCTATCTTAAAAATCTCATGCCCACATAGCTTTCACATGTGCCAAGAGTGGCACATGTTTTTGTGACGCGTAACACACCATAAGTATATAATTCAATCACTGAAGAAAGCAAGGTATTCGTGATTCGACCATTATCGACTCGAGAAAGATAGTGGGTCAGGGGGTGAGGGGTTCAACAAGCGTTGAACCGAGTCAATAATAATTTTTATTAAAAATAATATAATTTTTAGTTATATAAATTAAAAAAATTAAATATTGAAGAATAAAAAATTAAAAAAAAAAAAACATGATTTTTAAAAATTTAAGCGAGTATTTTATATAAATAAATATTGAAGTACACCACATTAAAAATGTAAAATACACCCAATAACATAAGAATAAACTAATATAAAATTAATTGAGAAGCATAAAAATATTCACAAGGAAATACACAACTAAAAAATTCATAAAAATTAAAATAAAAATATTCCCTTGGTCTCTCCCTTCCTTAGTTTTATAATTTTACATTATAACCCCCAAACATTAATATATTATAAAAACAAAATAAGAATTATTGGTGCAAACCCGGGTTGATGACCCGGCCGGGTCACCGGTTCGATCTTCCGGGTTGCCGGTTCAACCCCGGTTTTATCAAAATCCGGTTTTATTTATTGAACCGGATCGGTTTTAAAGGCAGTCCGGGTCACCTCAGTCCCGGTCGAGTCCGAAAAACATCTTGGAATAAAATCCAATATCTATTTTTAAATCTCATGTGTACATCAAGTTTTTGTAACGCAGTAACGATCGTAAATATATAACTCAATATTATAATAAAAAAATCTAATATCTATATTTAAATCTGATGCGTACACATACGCCAATCTCACTCGATCAGAATTCTTGGACAAGGGACCGATCCTCGTAATTAGAGATAGCAATAATACCCAAATCCGACCCTATCCAACCCGACCCAACCCGAGTTTGACGGGTAAAACCCTATTTCGATCATGTTTTGAGTCGGGGTTCGGATAAAAACCCAATTTGTATGAAGCGAGTGCAGGGTGCGGGTATGGGAATTCTAATACTCGACCCGATCTCAGTCAAAATTAAAAATTACTTAAATATTTATATATATATATATATATATATATATATCTAATATGTTCTACAACTTAACAATCTATAGTTTTTTATTTTTCTTTTTTGTTTAGTCTTGTAATTTTATAATTATTTTATTTTATTTTATAAAAATATTATAATTACTTTTAAATTTTTTTTCTTAAAAAAATATATTTATTATTATTTTTTTAATATGGAGGTGACGACTGGTATACTTGTGGGTACCCGATTACCCGTCGAGTGCGGGTGTGGGTTGGGGTTTTTAAAACCAGTCGGGTTCGGGTTCAGGTTTGGGTATACTAGCGGGGTAATGGGTACGAATATGGTAAAACCTGCACCTGACCTGACCCGTTGCCATTCCTACTCGTAATACTATAGTACGATGGTCTGTTATAGAAATTAAGTGCCATCATCAGGGGCAAAGTTGGAAACTTTGCTATAAAAATAATATTATCTAATCAGCATGTCAACTGACATTCACGTGACAATCTTTAATTGATCAAAGAGAGAGGGCAATTATAAATTGGGCCAAGCCCAATCATCTCTCTCCTCTGACATATTTAGAGAGTCTAGTAAATGACGACAGATGTTAGCACAACATCTGTTTTAAAATAAT
Source organism: Dioscorea cayenensis subsp. rotundata (assembly GCF_009730915.1). Classification (NCBI taxonomy): domain Eukaryota; kingdom Viridiplantae; phylum Streptophyta; class Magnoliopsida; order Dioscoreales; family Dioscoreaceae; genus Dioscorea; species Dioscorea cayenensis. The sequence goes on from NC_052473.1 coordinate 15,839,521, forward strand.
ATATATAATTATATAAAGATATAATAAGCAATATGACAATATTATATTACAATTGTAGATCTTGATGAATATAATTTTTTATTAAATTGCTTCCAAAGGAAGCTATCTTACAACACCTTCAACGAAATTTAAGTGTCAAAGCACTTAGCACTTAGCACTTAACCAATTACAATACACTCAATGCTTCAAACGACAAATCATCTTAAAAATTAGTCTCACCACTCTTCCCATAAGCAACATTAATCCATGAAACATCAGATTTACCTCCACCAATTAATAGTAAAAGAGTAAACCTTCTATCATACCCTCCAACATCTAAATTTAATTTAACATGCAGACCTTCCTTCTCACAACAAGTAAAAGATGAAATACCAGCATGAATATAACCTTCTTGATGGATAAGACTACACATATCACCTTCTATAGAAACATATCTTTTACAGATCTCGTGCTGGTATTCACCGCGAGTAATCCATGCCACATAATATTTCATATTATCACAATAAGAATTTTCAACACCTCTATCAATATCTCCGACAGCAGGAACAGCAAGAGCTTGAACATAAGCTCCACTAACTAAACCATATCCATATATCCATAAATCAATATGAAGAATACCACGGGTATTCTCTCTCGTAACAAAATCCCAGTTAAAAAGATGAGCCTTAGCTGAACCGCTAGAACTAGAATGATAAAATCCTTGAACAATATAACTCATATTCTTCTAGAGAGAGAAACTAGAGAGAGAAATAGATCTATCAAATGAAGCTGTGGTACTCGGTCGCAAAGCGAACTCGCATATTTATAGATTCAGTTAATAATATTTAATTTCCAGGGCTGACGTAGCAGCAGAGGCAGAATTCGCAGTAATGTCGCTCAATCTGCTCGGCTCATATTTTAGTTGGGCCGTAAATATAATATAACTCAATATTATAGTAAAGTCCAATATCTATTTTTAAATCTCATGCATACACGTGACAATCTCAATCAGACAGCCACACACGTGCCAAGAGTGCACACATTTTGTAACGAGTAACGCACTCCTATAGGCTCAAGGGCAAAGTTGGAAACTTTGTTATTAGAATAATATTATCCAGTCAGCATGGATCCGTCTTGATGGTCCATAGGAATATGTTGTATGGATATCCGGCGATCGCTCTGATGAATCGGCCGGTCTGAAAGTTGATGTTCAGATGGTTACGAAAGGAAGTACTCTTTAAGAGATCTTAGAGAAAGATACTAACGTATACTCATGTCATAAAGGCGTATTGAAGAAGGCTCCTACTCTCTTTATGTTTGAAGGGTTCAAACATTAATGCTTTGCATCTCTTGATCTGCATCCATGACACAAAGATATTATCAAGATGTTAGAAGAAGAACCTGATTCAAGAAAGATCATATGGAGCTATGGTCCAACTGGAGGTGAATAATAATAATAATAATAATAATAATAATAATAATAATAATAGTTCAAATAATTATATTGTAACACAACTCTTTTTTTATGACATTTTAATTTTAATTTTAATTTTAATTTTTAAAATAAATGGATAAATTACAAATTTAGTAAAAATTAGAAATATTTTTATTTTTTTTTATTCATTAAATTTGTCAAGGATATAATTAATGAAAAATATTGTTGAATATACAAAGAATAAATTTCCATATTTGGTTATGAGATAAATGGCTTAATTTGGGTATATAAAGAATGCCTTTCAAAATATTTGCCTGTGATGCCTGTGATGCCTTACAAAGTGTGTGTCTACAGTATTTAAAAACATTGTCAAAATCTTTCATGAGTTTTTGTTAAATCAAAATATATGATGAGTCTTTGTTTAATGCATCCAACATTTTACCAAGACAATGGTTTGGTAAGCACGAACAAGTGGCTGAACGACTTTGACTATAAATGTGAAAGTAGGAAGTCCATTGGAATTTCATTTGTCTTTGTTTAGGTGTAATGACATTATATTACATTATAAAAATAGCCATGGAAACCTGAGGCGCACAATTAATGAAAGATGATATCTTTCTTGCGCTTAATATGTATGTGGCTCATTGCATTTTATTATTTCATGTATTTTGTCTTGTTTGAATTATATATTTAATTTATTTTTTGATTTGAAATTAATCTTGTCACATGTACTAGTTATATCTTCAGTATTGTGATATATTCATGTGTTTGCATTACAAATATGCTTTCACAGAAATGGTTTACTTCTTTACTTATTTCTTTAATTTGCATTGTGAGTTTGAGTTTGAAATTCAATGATCTCTGTGTTTGTTACAGCTTAATTAATTTACACCATGAGTTTTGGAGATTGATAGAATAGCATGCCAGTTATTTTTATTAATAGTTAATTTCTTTTTTATTTTTCTCTACAAAAATGTGTGACAGTTCCTTCGATATCTATATATACTATTGTTGCGTGGAAGCTCTGTTTTTTCTCTTGAAAACTCAGTAACAAAATCTCTCTATATATATTTTTTATTTATGTTTGTGGATACATATGATATATGTGCAACTGTCTAGAAAACTATCTGCTCAACAGAAAAAGAAAATGTTAATTTTGAAAATTATCAGATAAGAAGAACAAGCAAACAAGTAAAAACATGAATGGGCATCAACAAAAGCATGCCTCTACAAAAGCTTCTGATCTAGACTTCCTTTGTTTCTTTTTTGAGTTATATCTTAATGGACTTTCACTGCAATTCATATGCTCTGAATGATATATCAACATAAAACGTTTGATAAACTAGTTACAATAGCCCAAACTAAACATAGACAGCTACTCACAGAATATGGTCCACACGATGTCATTGCCATCCATAACTTTTTACAAAAAAACGACACAATACCGACCCATAAGAGGTGTCAAAAAGACAAATATGTACGAAAGTGCACTCATTACGGTAGTTTAATAATCTTTTAAAGATTTATCATATGTGGCGCGCTAATACGTGAGACAATTAGAATCTACCACATGTGCCCAAAATAATAAATTAAAACCACAATACCACAATGATAAATCCCCCTACCTTGCAACTTTGGATAGGTGAAGAATAAGACTCTTCACATAGTGGACCTTATAAATAGTGGATGAACCGTATTTATATAGTATTTGTATATGCCTACAGTATTTGCACATTACTAAATAGTACTAAAGCACAAGGGATTTGACTTTGCACCACTTCATCCAAAATTCGAACTAACTTCCACTAAATTATCTGCATGTTTTTTTCCTTTTTTTCCTCTCTATATAAATTTATTTCATAATTTTGATTTCAATTGACATGTTTACATTATGTGGCATAGGAACATAGGGGTACGACAACTTGAATTATGATTAGAGCACCAAATGAATTAAATGTGACATGAATGACTTGATATGTACGTGGTAAATTGCATTTTTAGTATTTCATGTATTTAGTTTGTTTGAATTATTTATTAAATTTATTTTCTTATTTGGAATTAAGCTCATCACTCTGTATAGTTGCATCTTGAGAATTGTGATACATTCACGTATTTGCTGTACAATTGTTTTTCACTTAAGCTAGAGAAGGTTGTTGAAAATATTTGTGTGACAAACATGTGATTTTGTTATCATGAAATGGTTTTCTTCTTTACTTATTTCTTAACTTAAGAATTAGTTGAACTTGAAACTCGATGATCTTCTTGTGCTTGTGACAGCTTAATATATTTACACCATCAGTTTTAGAGATTAATAGAATAGCATGTTAGTAATTTAATAGTTAATTTCCTTCTTTGTTCTACCCATATATATATATATATATATACAATTGGTTTGAGGAAACTCTGTTTTATCTCTATGAAACTATTGTAACAAAACCTCTATAAATCCTCATTATTCATGTATGTGGATATATATGATACATGTGCAACTGCATACGTAACCGATATATGGTCCATTTCCTTGGTTACAATTCAAATTGATGACGATGAATCTTATGCTCAAGCAAAGGATCAAGACCAAGACGAAGCATCGATTCTAGCTCATCAGCAAAGGTGTATACTCAGTAGGATTGAGATGTTGCAACATTAGTGAAACTTGCAAGCATATTGAATTTGAATTTAACCCAGGATTCAAACTACAGTTATGATTTTTGCTCTTTCGTTTGGAATTTGTGAGAGTTAATGAAACTTTGACCTTGTTATGTTTGCTATTAGTAACTTTGCTTAGTCAAGCACCTCACAAATTAAACTTTATTAAACTTTACGTATTTCTCTTTCTTTAAAATTTTTAAAAGAATGCCTATCTTGGCAGGCATATACTGATGGAAGCTTAAAATTTTCGTTAGTTAGGTTTGTATCTTGAACAACGTATATATGCTCAAATCAGTAAACTATTTGACTAGTATGCCGATAATTAATGTGATATATATATATATATATATAATATGGTACATAAACGTTTAAAGATACAAAAGTCGAATGATTTGTTAATTACTTTCAAGGTATACAAGAGCTATCAGACAGCTCATTTCATCATGCATGTCTTGTTAACAAAATATATCTTGAACTATGAACTTAATTGGTATGATTGATTGAATTATTGTAATATATATAATATGATGCAGTGCTCAATGATTTACAAGTTGTATGATTTGTTTATCTCATTTTTAAGGCATCCATGAAGTGACATTCAGCTCACTCACCATGTCTTGTTGTGAAAATTGATTATATTTTAAGTGGGTAGATTTGTGAGTATCGGCAAGTTGAATGATTAATTTAACTCAAGGTTCAAGGTGTCCGAGAAAAGGCTTGCAATTCATTGACTACACTGTTAACTTTGAGGACATAATAAAATGTTTTAATAATATATGTACCAGATATTGATGTAGCTTTTATCTTCTTTATGTTTTTATCATCCACTAATTTATAAAATATATTATATATTTTCTTTGAGCTCATGGAAAGCTATTTATGGGGTGTAAATTTTTTAGTAGGCCACTAAACTTTGGCTTATTTTCACTTTGATCACTGAACTTCAATTTGTATCAATTTGATCACTCAATTTTAATTTGATTTCAATGGTTTGTAAATCAAAATATTTCAACCCCAAATAAATGATGTGGCTCTTTTTCGATGACATGGACACCTCTAATAGACTTAATAATGTGTCATGGGGAAGACTGATTTAGATTTTTAGACAGTCATGTAATCAATTAGGGGTAGAAATTTTTAATTTATTGCCGGTTGAAATTAAATTAAAGTTGAGTGACCATATTGATACAAATTGAAGTTCGGTGATCAAAGTGAAAATAAACCAAAGTTTAGTGAACTACTAAAAAATTTACCCGCTATTTATGAATACCTTAATTGTAGATTAGTTTCCATACGACTTGTGATGTACGTTAAATTGTGTGCTTGGGTACAGGCTACCAAAAATTGAAATAAATACAAATTAGGTGAAAAAAAATAACAGCAGTACATATACCTATCACATAAACAAGAAGTTCCATTTTGACTAATTAATTTCAAGATGCTTTAAATTATTGGTTTAGAGTTGTTGCTTGCAGTAATATTTTTTTGAGTTAAGTGGAGAAATTGTGAGTTTTTCTTCAGTAAAAATTAAGATGTCACTTGCGTGTTAGGTATATATTTATCAATAAAAGAAAAACATGTTAAAATAGATAGTACAAGTAAACACCCTGAAAATATCAATTTGGATTACTAAATTTAACTTGCTGTGAAGGTGTAATTAATTAATGCTAGTTAAGAGTTGTTTGCTGCATTCATTTTCACAATGAAAAGGAAAACTTTATTAATACCTTTGTGTGGTCAATTAACTCACAAAACCTTCTCTTAATTTTTTTTAAAAAAATTAAAGAAATGATTTCCATCCAATTACATACCTATCTATCTCGGCCGGCATATACTGATTGGATCTTAATTTTCTTTAGTTAACAAATCGAATTTGTATCCGGGACAACACCTACATATATATATATATATATATAATACAAGTCACAATACTATATGACTGGTATAAATGTCCAAAAGTCCAATGTGATAAAGTTGAATGATTTGTTAATTACTTTCAAGGTGTACAAGACCTGTCATACAGATCATTCATTATGTTAGTTAACAATATCTATATATATATGCATGTATCTTAAAGCATGTAATTAATTAGTACGGTTCAATTATTGTAATATAATATGATCCCATGCTCAATTATTTGCAAGTTGTAGGATTTGTTTCTCATTTTTAAGGTAGCCAAGAAGTGGCATACAGCTCACTCACCATGACTTGTTGTGAAAATTAATTACATTATTAATGGGTAGATCTGTAAGAATCTGGAGTTGAATGATTAATTTAATTCAACTTGCAAGGTGCCCGAGATGGAAAGCTGCAGTTCATTAACTATGCAACTAATGTTTGTGGACAAAATAAAATGTTTTAGTTATATATTTTAATAAGAAATTTCCCACACAATGGGTGTCATAAAATTTTGTATGTTTCTTAATGTTGGAGAGAAACCTGACAATCAGAGTTACTAGACGGAGTTTTTCCGAAACTACTGTAACACAGATCATGGTCTTCAGCACTGTAGCAATAGTGTTTTTAACGCACTTTCTTTTGCAGTTGATGATCTGTAGCAATTACTGTAGTTGATATTAAAAAACCAGCAGAATGTGCTGCCAGAAGCATGCCCGTGCTTTCCTTGGTTTTACCGCAACTGTATAGCATTGCTGTAGAACAATGCTATAGCACTTGAAGAAAATTTGTAAACCTGCAATCTTCACGAGTAGAAGCACTGTCACTGTGATACACGTGTTTTTTTTTTCTGAATTTTTAGGGTCTTGTATTCTTTTCCTCTTAAAGTATAATTTTTGGGATCTATTTAGCACAATAAATGTATCAAACAATAACAAGCAAGCAAACAAAGTTTCAGTGTAGAAAACCTTTCGAATCGAGGAAAAAATCATGGGACTCCTTAGAACCACTTAACAATACATCCCCTGTGTCAACAATAGAGTCACAATGGTTTTTCTCTAGTTAATTAAAGGTTTACATATAACCAATGGCAATAACATTCACCAAGAGAGGTTAATAACACAAGCATCATCATCATCATCATCCCTTGATGAATAACAACCACCAAGTAGGGCCGGAAAGAAAGATCAAACCTAATCAATTCCCTTTCTTTAAGAAATCTACAATCATTGTTGTGAATGTTTGCATCATATCCTGTAATTAAGAAAAATTAATCAAAACACCATATTAATATAAATATAAAGATTAGGGATATAATTAATTGTGACTTAATATATAACCTTGAATGGTATGGCATAAGTTCACATTTCCATCCCTAGGATTTGCACAACCAAACTGGAATCCACTAAAAAAAAAAAAAAAGCCCTAATAAACATTATATGAATTAAGTTACATGGAATTAGTGTTTAATTAATCTAAAAAGGCTAATTAAATTACCCATAATTCCACTATGCACAAACATAAGGACCAATGTGAAAAATAATACAGGGTTCTGCACCTCCTTCATAAACCTAACCAAGTCCAAGTTGCATTCAAAGTTATAATACAAAAACGGAACAATCATCAATATCATATTCATTGAAAAAAACTTAATTAAATAGTAATTAAGTACTAATTATTTACCTGACGTTTGGCAAGCTCATGAGCGTTCAAAAAAACATATGTTTCAATTACATCTAGACCTTCTTCTTTTGCCTTATTATCAGTTCTGGCTACATCTAAACATTTAAATCATTGAAATCAATAAAATATTCAGAAATGATCTCAGAAATTACAAGCATCAATACTATGTAATTTTTATTAAGAAAACAAATATAATATATGGTTTTGAACTCAATTATAATTTTAGGTTAGATAGATGATCTCACACAAGCATATATACAATAAAGCATTAAAATCAAAAACATAAAAGAATGATATCCATATAAGGAATAAATAGGAAAGAAAATCAAATAGAGAGAATTGCAATGCGAAACACACACATACACATAAAGAGAAAAAAAAAAGGAAGAGAGAGAAGCTTCATATAGTATAGGAAAAACAAATTTTGTTTCCCCAACTAATTAATAACTAGATCATTCCATCCCCAACTAATTAATGTGATTGAGAAATAAAAAACTTCATAATGATAAGTAATAATTATGTGAAGAAAGTAAATAACCTGCCAATGGGTCATCATAAGACACTACAAGAAATAAGACTTATAGCGGTGGAAAAAAATCTACCGCTATAAGCCCTATTTTAGCCTTATCCAATTAACCCCTAAATCTTTAGTCGATATTTATTTTTTGTGACAAATGTACTCTTTTCCTGCTATCTCATCTATTAGGGTTGGAGATGCACAATTATTTGTAGCGGCGGAAAATGTTGCCGCTATAAATTTTTTAGCAGCGGCGGAAAATTTTACCTCTATAAATTCTATAGTGGCGGAATATTCCACCGCTATAAATCCAATAGATTTGTTTAGTATCCTATAGCGGAAAAAAATTTGCCACTAAATTGAATAGATGTTTTTATAGATAATTTAAAACAAATATATATATATATATATATGTATAATATTAATATTTTAATTTATTAATCTCACAGCATAATGGTTAAAAAAAAATAAACTAAAGAACAAATTTTTTTATAATTAGTATGCATATTATAAACCAATAAACATTCATATATTCAAATAATGTCTTACAAACTGATAATTGACAATCAGATGACCTTCAGCATAGCCACTACCAACCGTGTCAATCTGTTGAAACACACTCCAATGTAATTCTAGGCCTTCATTAGCACACTAAACCACTATTCTTACTGTTACTTGCATTGGTAACACACTCTAATTAGACACTCTTTGTAAGCATGTTAAGCTTGCATCAATAACATGAACACAAGAGTTTATTGTTTGAACTCAGCATGGAGAAATTATTAAGCATACCTGGAACTGAGACGTAAAAGCCAATCTGGTATAAGCCTGTCCTTGATGTCTCTGCAACAACAAGCATGGGCATCCTTAATAAGAGTAAAGAAACATCATATAAGAACTAACAAGCAATTTACACATACTTCTTGATGTTGCTTCTTCAAAAGGTAGGGCTTTGGAAACAACATTCAAGGAACAGATATAAGGGCTAGCGCAAGTAATACAAGCTGATAGAATGATGAGAAAAGTTAGCACTTAGAATGACATTGTACAAGTGAGAAAAAAATGATATGCCAGTATATATGTACAAACCTGAAGCATCTTTTGGCTAGGAAATAGCTCATTCTCAACAAGTTTATCTGTTGGGCTAAGAAACATGTATATCATCACATGGTATAGATCTGCTTTTGAACCAGTGCATCATTTTACAATGATGAGTAGAGAAAGGTAACCAAACAGGCTGTTCAAGAATATCAACTGAGGAACAAATAGATACCTGGAGCAGAAATGAAGATGAGTAGATAATTAACACCAGTGAATGAAGAGTGATTTTAAAGAATAATGCAAAGCATACACAGAAAGTACTAAGCCTTCAACTGTAATTCCAATTGTGATACATTAAGCAACTAGCCAACATAAAAATATTATATAGTGTGAGGTAGAATCATTTTAAGGCATTTCAAGAAAATATGTTAGTTATGTAGATTTCAAGAGTGGCCTTTCTCGTTCCATAAAATGGTTCACAAATTCTGGGAGTTACACAACAAGATAGGAAACTAGGAGAAAATCAAGAAACATGGAAAATTCTGAGAAAACATACATCTTCTTCATGTAGACTGCCTCAAATAATAACACATATCCAAACTTCCATACAGCTAAAACTTTGATTAATGACATTCTTAAAGGGTCCACACATTAAATATACAATACTATATCATGAATTGTAGTAATGTTAAGTAGTTGGTGAAAATTGACTTTGGTCATCAACATATGATCACAAAGAAATGGTCAGATAGATTGATATGTGTTTCTTATACCCTTAAGTCACATGCCTTCCAAGTCTTCAAGAGGGAGAACTTTCAACTTTGGTAAGAGAAACTTCAGAAGTGTGCTAATAACATGTTACCATCAAACCAAGAGAGACTACATAGATTTCCACAGTTGAATGAGTTGAAACGGTTAATAGACAATGCAGGTACCAGAGTCTACATGATTTTATACGCATATTAGGACCTGAATTGGAAAATCAACTCACCAAATATTAATACTATTCCCAAAGAACTTCGCATTGAAATAGCTCAAGAAAATTCCAAGGTTCATTTGGGCAACTCCAAGAAGGATGGGCATTTTCATCTCAAAAAATTGAGAAATAGCATCTCACTCTGTGTACCATGCCATTTGGGATCAACACCAAATGGATATGTACGTCTCATCTTAATCAACACCTTAGTAGTAGCATCCCTGCATAAATAAATACAGATAAGAATGATTAGACCAAAGCAAACACAATCCACAGGCAACATACGAAACATCAACATTCTCAAGAGAATCTCCTATACCTACAGGAAGCATCACGTCATGCATAGGCAGATGGACCAAAAACTTCAAATGGGACTAAATAATTCATTGTAGATTAGTCTTGAGAAAACCGCATCATCATAATTATATAGCGACAACCCAAGGTCATTTCCATGATGTTCCCGAGTTTCTATTAATCCCAAAATAGAGCATCTTTAATTAGATCAAACTTTCATAAAATTAAAAAAAAAAAAAAAAAACATAACAAAGAGCATGAGTAGGTAGCTACAAAGAACAACATGAAAACATATCAATTACAAAGGTAAAATTAATTATCCTCCGTCCAACTCAAAAGAAACAGTTAGAAACCTATACATACAAGCATAAAGCCAAAAAGAATACTCTAAGGCAAGTATTCTCACTTAGAATCAACAATGATATAAACCAAAGAACCCAAATTTATCATCAAGATAACCTATGATAATTTCATAATTCATAAAGATGATTGACTATAAGTCCATGACAAAGATAAGTAAGATCAGCACCATAAAGTAGATCTTAATTAAATATGTTATTGTGACAGAAGCCTAGTGTTCAGTTACACTGACCATATAATAAATAAAAGAAAATACATAAAACAATAAAGGTAAACTAGCAATCAATAAATCAAACCAAATGAGGTTGGCACCAGACAATAATAAAAAATAAGATTAAAAACAAAGATGTGTGATCTTGGAGATCAGAAGGCTTGAAGAAAATGAAGACTACTACAACATTATGGCATGATCCTATACATAATCAAGATAAAACCACTCAGCATTATGAATCTTATCATACCTTAAAGAATGGAGAGAAGAAAATAGAGGTGTATATAAACTCGGGAATGAATGCAGTGTTGGTTTAATCCACATGGGGCCCACGAGCATATGCAAATCTCAAAGGGTGATCTATTTTCTCTGTATGTGACCTGCATGGTACTACTTTGCGTGTGTTGGTGTAGTGTCGTACTGGTAGCAAGTTTTAGTTTATTAAACTTCTGGATCCCTGGTCAGTCTCCTGTGACTGTTGGTTGTATTGAAGCTTAGTCTGGTTTACATTTCCCTAGACTTTGTTTTCTTCTTTTGAACTCTTGTAATATTTTATCTTGTATTCTTTTGGCTGAATGAAGTGAGTGTGCAAGTTAGCTGTGTTAGTATTCTGAGTGAGGTTGCATTATCTCCGGCGGTGAGTGCTGTTGAGATCACAAAACTCAGTCCAGTTTCAAAACCTACACGTGGTATCAGAGCAAAGCCAGGTGCATGCCAAAGTATCTCCGAGCAGAAGACATGGCGATTACTACTCAACAGGCGACCAAAGATGGAATGGTGCCGCTGTAGTATCCTATGCTCACTCCCACTAACTAATCAACCTGGGCAATCAAGATGGAGGCAAACATGGACGCTCAAGGAGTATGAGAGGCAATCGATCCGATTGATGGAACGACGGTGGATGTAAGGAAGGACAAGATGGCTCGCGCTTGCATTTTTCAAGCAGTGCCGGAAGACATATTGCTGCATATTGCAAAGAAAAAAATGGCGAAGGAAGTTTGGGAAAGCATCAAAATCCGGTTTCTTGGTGTGGATAGGGTGAAGAAGGCTAGAGTGCAAACACTTAAAAGCGAGTTTGGAGCCCTAAGGATGAAGGAAACTGACTCTATAGACGAGTTCGCCGGGAAACTCAACAGCTTTGCAAATAGGATCAATGAGCTTGGAACAACCATGGAGGATGCCACACTTGTGAAGAAGCTTTTTGGGTCAGTTCCGAATAAATTCCTACAAGTTGTGGCCTCAATCGAGGAGCTCCTTGATGTGGATACCATGGCATTCGAAGAGGCCATAGGGTGACTGAAAGCTTACGAGGAGTGGATAAGGAAGGAAGAGACTCAAGGAGATCGATTGTTACTTACCCATGAAGAGTGGAGTGCACGAGCAAGAAGAAGTGACGAGGAGGCATGGAAGCGTAACAGCGAGAATATTGAGATGCGGAGCTGGGGAAGAGGAAGGAGTAGAGGTCATGCACATGGTAGACGGGGTCTTGGGATTCCTAGCACCGTACACCAGGAGGGAAGTAGCCGCGGGAACAGAGACAAGAAGCACATCAAATGCTTCAACTGTGATAAACTGGGACATTATGCCTGTCATGCCCCGAACTCGGCTCACCAGACCCGGTGCGCAGACAAACGGCCGCAGACCCACAAAGCGTGAGCCCCATAGGCCTGCAAGGTCTCAAAATCTGATCTAGGACAGGTAAAACTATAATAACCCAACTGAGTTGCAGGATTACAAACTCTACAAAGTACACAAAATTGGGATACAGAAGTCCAAAATACAAAATACAGGGACATAGTGATAGACAATGACAAGGACTACAATTTTACACATGACAAGCAACATCTACAGGCAGTCTTTCAAGATCCACCACGGTCTACCACTCTTGATCTGAAAAGGATTTAAAACAAATCCATGAGCTCACTAGCCCAGTAAGTAATCCAGAAATTGTTTTAAAACAACAGGCTTTATGAATCTCGATTTCAGATATTAAGAATAATTCAAAGTTTAAACATAGTTTAAACAAATACAAAATAAATGGTTCAACAGAGGTATAGTTCTCAAGTAGTAACGCTATTCAAGATAACTAAAATCAAAAGAATACCAGGTTTCTGAACTGCGAATAATTATTCGCCAGAAATGAGCATAGGTCTTCAAAACATAATTTAAACAAAACAAAATACAAAGTGAAATATTCTAATAAAGAATATTTACAAATATGATTTACCGGAATTCAAAACCCAGATATACGATATCAAAAATACAGAAAATTTCAAGGCAGGACAAATATTTGTGTTTTTGCAGAAATTCAAAATCAAAAGGGCAAACCCAAAAATAATAACCAATTCAAGAGTATGTCTCCAAATTCACTGTAAGTGCCAAAGGTCATTTGTTTATCCTCAGTGATGGATCCGAGCCAAAAATAATGAGATATCATTTATTTACCCTCGTGACACGAGACCGAATACCGGTGGTCGTTGATTATTTCACCGTCATCGGACACGGTGCTGAAAGCTGCGATCTCATTCTCCCAAAAATTACTTGTCGACAAGGTCGGGGTTTAACCCCCAGCGATGGGGTTGCATATCATTCATTTTGGAGACCAAAAATATTCGGATACAAAAATATTTGCAGAGTACAAGTTTAGAAATTTCTAAAAATTTCTCAAGTTCATATATATTCGGAAATACTAATAAATATCAAAAATCTCACTTTAGGGAAAAATAAATCAATAACCATAAATGAAATATAAAAAAATTTAAGCACATGAAGTATTTAAAATTATTCAAAACACCAGCTCCTTCAAAACTAAATTAAATGCTTATATAAATAAATAAATAAATAAAGGAATTGACTAAGTCAATTCAAAAGATAGCAGAATCATTAACCCATGCCTACAAACAAACGAATTTTATAAATGTCGAAGTAATCGTTTGAATGTAACCACACACTTAGTATAAATAATAAATTAATAACCAAGTTAAAAAGAATAGCAATTATTTAATTAGCATTGCACCAATTTAGATTTACCAAGTCAACAACTAAATAGAAATAATTAATTAAAGAAAATACCTCAAAATACATATTCTAGATAAATAATTTCAATATTAACAAAATAATAGATATTCAAAATAAAATAACAAAATACTAGATAATTATTTTACAGAATAAAATAATTTCTCAAATACTGAAAATACGAAGTTATCGGTAGATTACTTACCTGATATTAGCTTAAGCCCAAAAAAATGAGAACCAAGACCACTCCCTAAAACGATCCTAAAATCCAATGATTTACCATAGTTAAAACAAAATTACTCTAATCGCAAGTTTAAACACTCATCAAGTATTACCCTAAGCATTTTCTAGAGAGCAACCAAAAATAAAAATAAAATAAAGTAAAATAAATGACAATAATTGCCTTGCATGCACTCATGCAGGAATTTAAAACACACCCTAAAAGCTTAAATAATTAACATGATTAAATTTAAAGTGATCCAATGCTTAACCTCCACTCATTTGACATTTGCCTTGAACTAATATTTTAACTTGATGAGAACATCTCCACCATCCAATTCTAAACACATTCCCTTCCCTCATTCTCTTACAATGCCTTGACTAATAAAAACAAAAATATGCAAACCATTAACACCAAAAACATTTATGCAGACTCACAACCAAGCTCTAGTCTTTAGACACATTAACACAATAATGCTATCAACTTTACAAAACCACTCCACCAACAACAAAAGTTGTAGAACCAAACTAAGAGAGAAAAAACATATCTACTTATACAACCAATACATATATAAAACACACACACACACACACACACATATATATATATATATATACATGGAAACATACACAATGTGCAAGGCTTTTAGCATGTTGGTTCTACCCTCAAATAAGGTCCAAAAAAATCTCCACCATGCTTGGGTGAGCAAGAAACAAGCAACTTAACACTCATTAAACTAATGCCAAGGCCAAACCTTTCTCAAAAACAAGGATGGTTAAGCACAAGCCCTTGAGCTAACACTAAGCTCCAAGGATTTCAACAACAATTTTTGAGCTATGAACTAAGAGAACAACAAGCATGAACAACTCCGAATTTAGCCATCAACATGCCAAGGTTTCTAAATAAAAAAAGAGCTAACATGCTATTCCACAAAAACATGGCAAGCTAATCAAAGGATAGAGAAAAAGTCATGGTTTTTTTAGTTACCAAAAAAACAACACTACTAAAAAGAATTTAACCAAGAATGGCTAGGGGCTTACTACGATGGCCGGAAAAGAGAGTGTTGAAAAAGACAGCCCTAGCTGAAAACCAAGCTTCAAAAAAATCTTCTAGCAAGCAACCTCCCTTACAAGACAAAAGAAATGAAGAAGAAGCACAAGAGAAGAAGAAAAACAATGAAGTTAAAAGGCTCAAATATCAAAGGCACAGATGTGATGGAAACCCATGAATTCCTCATTACCACTAGATTGGAGAGCCACATGACAAAAGGATAGGGAATAAGTGGGGGAAACAATGCTTTTTTTTTTTTTTAAATGTAGTCAAGCTTTGGGCGGGGTCCACAATGCCTCTGAATGTTGGAACGAGAGACGAGGTGAGGAGGTGAATCTTATGCATGATGAAGAACCTGCTCTTATGCTAACCGTAGCACAAGGAGAAATATAGAGTCGGGAGAAGAACCAGGATGTGGTGATGTTGAACGAAGAGGAGGTGATTCCTGAACTACATAGCATCGAGATGGAACAACTCCATACTCATACTTGGTACTTGGACAATGGAGCCAGCAACCATATATCGGGAGATCGGGGGAAGTTCCAGAGGCTAGATGAAAGTATTACAGGTATGGTGAAGTTTGGAGATGGATCCACTATAGATATAATGGGAAAAGGGCTCTGTCTTACTTAAATGTGAAAATGGTGATCATCGGGTCTTACAGGAGGTGTATTATATACCGAGACTTCGCAGTAACATCATTAGTCTCGGCCAAATGACCGAGGATGGTAATGAACTAGAGATGACGGGAGAGTATCTAAAAGTTTATGATGAAAGTGGAGCACTGTTGACGTCTGTGAGACGATTACCGAACCGGCTGTACAAAATCCAACTTGAAACGTGTGATGCAACCTGTCTCATGGCGAGCTTTGATAATCTGGCATGGCTTTGGCATGCAAGGCTTGGGCACATCAATTTTCATGCACTGAAATTTATTTGAGAAAAACGAATTGCTAGTGGTGTCCCGGTGATCTCACACCCAAACAAAGTTTGTGAAGGGTGCATCGTTGCTAAACATACAAGAAGCCTGTTCCTGGCCTAGGCGAATTACAGAGCAAAGGAACCAATGGAGCTACTACATATGGACCTGTGCGGACTAGTATCACCTTGCACCATTGCAGGTAACACATATTATTTTTTAATAGTAGATGATTGCACTCGTTGGATGTGGGTCTATTTCCTGAGGTCCAAAGCTCAAGTATATTTTGAGTTCAAAAAGTTTAAAATTCTCGTGGAGAACTCAACAGGACACAAGATCAAGATGGTGAGGTCGGATCAAGGTGGTGAGTTTATGTCAGCTGATTTTACAAAGTTGTGTGATGATTGTGGCATCAAACGGCATCTCACGGCACTGTACTCTCCTCAGCAGAATAGGGTGGTGGAGAGGAGGAATCGTACCATTATGGACACTGTGAGATCACTCCTAAAAAGCATACGTGTGCCCGGGAGATTCTGGGGAGAGGCTGTGAGGCATGCTGTGTACCTGCTAAATCGGCGACCGACAAAAGCTTTAGAAAATCGCACACCATTTGAATCTTGGAATGGAGTGATACCTCATATGGGTCATGTAAAGGTGTTTGGCTACGTTGCACTCGCCAAGGTGACAGTTCCGCATTTAAAAAAGCTCGATGACCGTAGTGAGTCCATGGTTTATCTTGGAGTAGAAGAAGGGAGTAAGGCTCATCGCTTGTATAACCCGCACAATAATAAACATCATGTGAGTCGGGATGTAATATGTCTAGAAGATACGGAGTGGAAGTGGAGTGAAAACTGTGAAGCAAACACCAGTAATCATATGAAATTCGTAGTTCTAACAAAAACCATGGGGACAGAGACCATGAGTAACACAGTGAGTTCAGAGTCTGGAAGTCAAATAGACTCGTTGGATGCCACTCAAGAACCAATGGGTGGCACATGCGAGGTTACTAGAGGTGATGGGATGAGGATCCCGCTACAAGAAAATGTGACTCAAATGGCATCGACCCCATCACTCACTGAAAGGGCTGCGTCCTCTGACTTAGAAGTGATAACCACACCCGGCACAGTCGAAAGAGAAGATAGGTATTGATTACTTACTGATATATATGCTGAAACAGAAGGAGAACAAATGTTTGAAGATCTTCTCTTACTGGAGACCGAAGAACCCACCTCTTATAGCAATGTGTCGGGTCAAGCCATATGGGAACAAGCTATGAAGAGAGAGATGGAAACCATTGAAGAAAACAACACTTAGACCCTAACCGAATTACCACCGGGTCACAAAGTCATAGGACTGAAGTGGATCTACAAAACTAAACAATATTCCGAGGGGAATATCGTCAAGCACAAGGCGAGGTTAGTGGCAAGGGGTTTTGTCCAACAGCACGGAGTGGATTTTGATGAAGTTTTCCCGCCCGTAGCGAGACTTGATACTATACGTGTGATACTCGCTATCACAGTAAATCAAGGGTGGGAAGTCCACCATATGGACATGAAATTAGTGTTTCTAAATGGGATTCTGACGGAGGAGGTATATGTTAACCAACCTGATGGGTTCTTGGTGCTAGGCAAAGAACACATGGTGTATAAGTTATCAAAGGCCCTATATGGACTCCGTCAAGCCCCAAGCGACTGGAATTCGCGGTTGGATGCTCACCTAAAGGATCTAAAAAGCATTATACACTAGAGAAGAAGATGGTGGTGCAGTTATAGTGGGAATTTACGTGGATGATTTGATCATCACGGGAAAAAGCAGGGAGGATATAAATCAGTTCAAGGTGCAGATGATGGATGAATTCAACATGAGTGACTTGGGACTCTTATCCTACTACCTGGGTATTGAGGTTGAACAAGGGGAGAAGCAAATCTTACTCCGACAATTAGCATACGCTTGCAGAATCCTGAAACAGTTTGGCATGAGTGAATGTAAATGCAACATATGTTCCAATGGAGCACAAACTAAAATTGCACAAGGACAGGGAAGGTGAGCCTGTGGACCCAATAGAATATCAACGCATCATTGGTAGTCTCAGGTATCTCCTGCATACATGACCTGATCTATCATATTCTGTGGGAATGCTTAGTAGGTACATGGAAAGGCCAATCTTGATACATCTTAAAGCTGTGAAGCAGATTCTTAGATACCTAAAGGGTACTATCTATTTTGGCTTGACATACACAAGGGGAGGAAACGATGTGGAACTTGCCAATTATACAGACAGTGATCTAGCAAGTGACCCAGACGATAGGAGAAGCACCGGAGGCATGGTTTTCTACATCAACAACAACCTCGTGTCTTGGGGTTCATACAAACAAAGGACAGTGGCTTTGTCTTCCTGCGAAGCTGAATACATGGCGGCAACCACTGCTGCATGCCAAGCGGTGTGGCTGGCGAGTGTGATTAATGAAATAACAGGGAACAAACTCAAGCCAGTGACTCTGTTCGTGGATAACAGATCAGCTATCGCTCTGATGAAGAATCCTGTACATCACGATCGCAGCAAACACATCGACATGCATTTTCACTACATTAGAGAATGCATAGAAAATGGTATGATCGTGGTTGAGCCAGTGAGCTCAAATGATCAAAGGGCAGACGTGCTGACTAAAGCGATGCCAAATATGAAGTTTGCTATCATGCGTAAATGTCTGGGTGTGCAGGATCTTGAGGCTCAGGATGTTGATTAAGGGGGAGTTTGTTGGTTTAATCCATATGGGGCCCACTAGCATATGCAAATCTCAAAGGGTGATCTATTTTCTCTGTACGTGACCTGCATGGTACTACTTTGCGTGTGTTGGTGTAGTGTCGTACTGGTAGCAAGATTTAGTTTATTAAACTTCGGATCCCTGGTCAGTCTCCTGTGACTGTTGGTTGTACTGAAGCTTAGTCTGGTTTACTTTTCCATAGACTTTGTTTTTCTTCTTTTTGAACTCTTGTAATATTTTTATCTTGTATTTTTTTGGTGAATGAGTGAGTGTGCAAGTTAGTCGTGTTAGTATTCGAGTGAGGTTGCATTATCTCCGGCGGTGAGTCTTTGTTGAGATCACAAAAACTCAATCCGGGTTTCAAAAACCTACATGCAAGACTAAAAAGGATCGAGAAGCATATTAGTTTATAATTCTCTTTGGTCCTAGTTCTCTGCAAGCACCAAGAAATCTAGACAAAGCATCTGGAGTATGAGCATAGGAAAGAAAATAAACAAGAATATAAAAGCATTTATTGCAAATATAAAGCTGTTTTATCTTCTGTCATTTTGGCTAGGAGTTCAGATGGGCCAGACAAGCTCAGCCTGATAGTGGGGCAGGTTTTTTTTAACCAGGCCGATTTGTTTTTCTCAAAGGCTGTTTAGACTGAGACATGACCCATTGATCAGAACTTTCTATGCAGTTTGTAGTAATGAACAAAAATTAATGGTAGAAAATTATATGAGTGCCCAGCTTTGGCCAGATGTCAAGTTGGATAGGCTTTAAGAGGTAACCAAAGAGAGATGGATAAAGGTAGAGGTAAGGCAGGAGTGCTTACATTCACCGTAATCTTTGGACATCGATACCTCAAGTCCCGAAACTACAGAAAAAACTGCACAAAAGATACAAATACAAGGAAGCCAATGTTTTATTTTCCAGCCATAAGGAATCATAAAAATAAAGACCGCAGAATTTTAGAAGAAATTTCGTTACCTGATATGGTAGGTGTAAGAACACCATCACCAATTATCATGCAAGTGCCTATCATAACCACTGCTAGCAATGCTGTATGTAATTAAGTTCATGTGCTTCTCGAGGCAAGTTTTGACCCTTGAACCACTCTTAGTTTCCAGAGGGCATTCCAGATGTAAGTATAGAGTTCTTCATTAACCACCTGTTTATTTGGCAAGAGGATAATATTGTTGGAGAAGATGAAGATTATCAGTATCAAAAGAGATACTAAACTTCTTTCTCTGTTTGATGAAATGCCAGGGAAGAGAAAGAGGTAAGTAGAAGCAAAGGAAATAATGGACTTTTCAAAGATATCCAACTGACCAACCAGTCATCCTCTCTTCCATTCATATATATAATAAATCAAAAAGTAACTCCACTAACACATGCATACCTATTCTCATTGGCCGTCATTAACCCACTAACCATCTAGTTATTGGCCATCACACACAACAAGAGATATGGTCTCCACTAACTCATTAAACTAATACTAAAAATACTCAAAAGATGCAACATAAGTCAAAAATATTAAGCTTCTCTTCAGACCCTGAATCCAGCTACCATGCTTCGCTTCCATCCTTCTATCCTCCTCGATTGCAGCCAATGCACGACCCAACTCCACACCGTCTTCAATCAACATCAACATCCCCCCTTGATTGAGATGATCTCATCCCAAGCAAGCTTCTGAACATGACAAACTTCTTAGTGAGTAACGGTTTGGTGAAGATGTCGGCGATTTGGTCTTTAGTGCTGAAATGGTGCAGAGAAATCACTCCTTCTGATACTAACCCTCGGATGAAGTGATATCTCATGTCTATGTGCTTCGTTCGACCATGGTGTGCGGGATTCTTGGCCACAGCAATGGCTAAGAGATTATCAACCCATAATTTAGTAGATTCAGAGCATGGTTTCCCACAATTTTGTAACACTCTCCTCAACCAAACAACTTGACAAGCTGCTCCCGTGGATGCGATATACTCTGCTTCGGTTGTGGAGAGAGCCACAACATCCTTTTTTCGGGATCCCCAAGAGATAGGACATGAGCCCAATTTGAAAAATACTCCAGATGTGCTCTTCCGATCAACCTTAGAACCTCCCCAGTCGCTGTCAGAGAAAGCCTCCAATTCACCATCATCTCCCCGTGAATACCACAGACCCAGCTTTTTGGTACCTGTGAGATATCTCACAACTTGCTTTGTAGCAATGAACTGAATTTTGCTTGGTTGATTCATGAATCTAGATAGATAATTGACTGGAAAAATAATGTCTGGTCGAGTGTGTGTAACATAGAGTAACTTCCTAATCAAACTCCTGTAAGTTCCAGGATCTGAGAACTTATCACTATCACCTTCTTCAAGTTTCTCATTTACTGCTAATGGTGTACTCACGGGGTTGCAAAGCAAAGTTTCATGTTCATGTGAACTAATAAATCATCAATATAGTTCTGCTGTGAGATGAAGAAACCCTCAGAATTTTGCTTCACTTCAATTCCCAAAAAATAGCTCATTAAACCCAAGTCCGTCATCTTGAAAGTATTCATCATGTCATTCTTGATTGAGCTAATAAAACAGAAGAAGAGCTTGTATATATAATATCGTCTACATAAAGACTGATTAGCAATAATTCACCATTCATGCCCTCCTTCCTATATAATGTGTGTTCACTCTCACTCTTGACAAATCCAAGCTCTTTGAAATGCTTATCAATTCTGGAGTACCAGGCTCTAGGCGCCTGCTTCAGACCATATAGAGCCTTTCTCAATCTATAAACCAGATGTTCTTCACCCTTCTTCTCATAACCCTCAGGTTGTGAGACATATACTTCCTCCTGTATTTCTCCATTCAAGAAGGCTGATTTCACATCAAAGTGAAACACTTCCCACCTTGCTCGAGCTGCAAGTGCAAGGATTAATCTAACTGTTTCAATTCAGGCTACTGGTGAGAAGACCTCATCATAATCAATCCCTTGAGTTTGTGAATACCCCTTGGCCACAATTCTGGCTTTATGCTTCTGCACCTCACCCTTTTCATTGAATTTGGTCTTAAAAATCCACTTAAGACCAACTGGACTCTTCTCAGCAGGCAACTCACATAACTCCCATGTATTGTTGCTTGTTATTGAGTCCATCTCCAAATTCATAGCATCTTGCCATTCTTTACTCTTCACAGCTTCCATGTACTCAGTTGGATCAGCAACATGCATAGCAAATGTGTATGAATTGTATACATTTGTGAGCAATTTGATCTTTCTAGGAGGAGTCCCATCAGTAGGAGCCACACGAGATCTAGAGACACTAACAGCATCACTGTGCTTAGACTGCATCTTAGTCTCCACTCCTCCACTTGATGTCCTGACAGAGATTGGAGAAGATTGAGGATGATTTACTTGCTCCTCCTTATCTTCTTCAAACTCCAATACCTGCACATTTGATTTAGGCCCTTCCCAACACCATCGAGACCCTTCATGAAACACAACATCTCTGCTGATGATGATCTTGCCTGTCACTGGATTGAACAACTTGTATGCCTTGGATTCTGAAGAGTATCCAGTGAATATGCACCGTTCTGATCTCTCATCAAGCTTGTATAATTTCTGGGAGGGAATTAAAGTAAAGGCAATGCAACCAAACACTTTTAAATGACTCACTACAAGCTTGACTCCATGCATTCCTTCATAAGGTGTCTTTGTTTGTAATGCTTGTGTAGGTGATCTATTGATCAAATAGACTCCTGTGGAGACAGCGTCACCCCAGAACCTTGTTGGAAGATTCCCAGTCTTGAGCAAAGCACGAGCCATTTCTACCACAGTACGATTCTTGTGCTCCACTACACCATTCTGTTGAGGTGTATATGGGGCTGTGTATTCCTTTTTGATGCCGCGATCATCACAGTAGTTCTGGAACTCAGCTGAGGTGAATTCACCACCACAATCACTCCTCACCACCTTGAGCTTCCTTCCCAGGTGTTCTCTCACTTCCAGATTTTGACAAACTTTTTGAGGTTGAGTGTGATGCTTCTAATGTCGGCATTGGAGCTGTTTTGAGTCAAGAGAAGAAACCTTTTGCATTTTTCGGCGAGAAGTTAAGCGATTCCCGCAAGAACTACTCTACTTATGACAAAGAGTTTTATGCCATTGTTCGTGCTTTGGGTCATTGGAGTCATTATCTCCTCCAAAAACCATTTGTACTCTTCTTAGATCATGAAGCTTTAAAGTTCATAAATGGCCAGCATAAGTTGAACCGACATCATGCATTACGGGTGGAATTTCTGCAGGCTTACAGTTTTGTCATCAAGCATCAAGCTGGCTCTCAAAACCAAGTTGCTGATGTATTGAGTAGAAGGTACACATTGTTGTCCACTATGCAAATAAATGTTGTTGGGTTTGAAGTTTTAAAAGAATTGTACAAGGATGATCCCTACTTTGTTGTCATTTGGGAAAATTGTTCAAGAGGGCCATACAAACAGTTTTTTCTGCAAAATGGGTTTCTTTTCAAGAAGAATTGCTTGTGTATTCCTCAATGCTCTGTGAGAGATGCCATTCTAATGGAGGCCCATGATAGTAACCTTGGAGGACATTTTGGTAGAAACAAGACACTTGCTATCATAAAAGACAAATTCTTTTGGCCAAAAATGGAGAAGGATGTAATGAAACATGTAAAGAAGTGCAACATTTGTCATGTGGCTAAGAGTCACTCTCAAAATGCAGGTTTGTACACTCCTCTTCCAGTCCCTCAAGCCCCTTGGGAAGATGTTAGCATGGATTTTGTGGTAGGATTGCCAAGAACTCAAAAGAAATAAAGATTCGGTGATGGTAGTAGTGGATCGATTCTCTAAAATGACCCACTTTGTATCTAGTTGTAGAACTGCAGATGCTTCTTACATTGCTGATTTGTACTTCCGTGAAGTCGTGTAGCTGCATGGAATTCCGTCATCGTTGCTTGTGACTTTGCTCTCCGACATGGTGAACATAATCTGGCTTTGAGACCAAATGTTGGATTTGTATCAATGCACCCGAATACACACACACTCTAACATTATTACTCAAATTGCTGGAGATTTTTGAGATAACACATAATGAGATGATTTTTAATTTCAACAACACTGTCTACGAAATACATGGAAGACCACTTGATGCACGTACGCTCAGCAACCAACTTGGCCGGTTCTTGTGGCAGTACTTGGATGTGCTCCACGATTCCTAGAAACACTACTACATGTCATGCAAACCCATGCATGACTTACACGTCATGCAAACACCTGCATGACTTACACAAGTGACACGTTATGCAAATACATGCATGAAATACATGAGTGACACGTCCTAATTAATTACAACAAAACAACCAACATACTTCTAACATAAAGACCTGAAAATGAACAAGATTAAACTTAATAATATAAGTGTCTTGACACATTGTTGTTTTCAGTTACTTTGTAAAGCTTCCTTTGGAAGCTATATTGTACTTATGGTCGGAGAAGCTTCCTGTGGAAGCTACTAATAAAATATCATTTGTATCCAGATCTATACCTGGCCATTATTATATCTATTATTTATAATAGATCATATGCTAGTATGAAATACTCCTTCTGTACCTTTCTTATTTGTCATGAATAAATCTATATTTCTTTTTATATTCTATTATTAAGAAGTATATATTGTTTTTTTTTAGTTATCTTTAACACTTTATTCAGCTACCTTCTTTGAATTAAATATGAGAGAGAAATGTGAAGATATGTATTAGGGGTTAGTTTAGAAAAATAACTAATTTTTTATAAAATTTTGTAAAATAACTAACTTTCTTGGTATGTGAGATTCGATTAATGCATGTTTTGTTTCCCTACTCCTGGTGGGCTGACTGTTGTCACCCTTCACTGGGGCTTTGTTTGCTTGTGATTTTTTTCTTCTTAATGCATGTGGTTTAT
Organism: Dioscorea cayenensis subsp. rotundata; assembly: GCF_009730915.1. Classification (NCBI taxonomy): domain Eukaryota; kingdom Viridiplantae; phylum Streptophyta; class Magnoliopsida; order Dioscoreales; family Dioscoreaceae; genus Dioscorea; species Dioscorea cayenensis. Next base: position 15,864,446 of record NC_052473.1, read on the forward strand.
CCACTTTTTTTTAAAAAAAAGATTCAATTAACCATCATAAAAAAATGACGGCGGGATTATAACAGAGTTATTTTTGCACACAATAGATGTATAAGTGGCACAAGTTGAGATGTTCAACACTTCGTTGATTTTCAGGTTTGTATGTAAAGCTTCTCCTGGAAGCTGATAATAAGAAACTATTATTTTTTGAGACCTATGCTCCTCATATAATATACATTATTCGGATAAGATCTTACGCTAGTACGTATGACATTGGTTGTCATAGTTACAAGATGGGCATGGTCCATTAGAGGATTATTGAGTTGTGTGAACCCAATGTTATAATCCATTAACAACTTGTGGACCCCATGTATGCTGACTTGATGTTAATTGCTTATAAGAGAAGTTTCTGTCTTTGTCCCTGGTTGACACAGCAGATACACAGTTATAATCCTAGAACTCACACTCAAAATAGAGTAAATAAGAAAATCAATTCAATTCATCAATTCCTCTTTTACAAACCCTAAAACAAGTATTTATAGAGGCCTGGACTAAGGACAAAATAGTAAATAAAACTAAAATAATTAAAATAAACACAAAATAATAGATAATTAAATAAAACTAAAATAGCTAATAAAGCTAACACAATTATCAAATACTAAGATAATTTAAAATTATAAAATATTAGGCACCATACTTTGTCATTCACCCCCACTCGTGAAAAACTTGACCTCGAGTTTTAAACTGGGCAATTAAGCTTGTGATTGGATATTTCATCAAACCATCACCATTCGAAAATTTCAATTTCTTGATCTTGAAATCTTTCCATTTAGTAGCTTTCTTTCTCTTCCTCTTCGAAAATAACCACATCCTTAGCTTGGATTCTTTAAGAACCTTCGAGAAATCCTTCTCGTTGGTCTTGTTGTTCTTCTTTCTTTCATCAACACTTTTCAAATCTATTTTTTTTTTCATTTTTTTACTCAGTTTTAAAAGCTTCCCTAATTATCTTTTCACAATTTCCATCATCAATAGTAGTATTGAACACCTTATTTTTAATCAACTGATTGCTTTTGGGAGTTGACATTATCTGCCTTAAAAGATAAACTTGCCTTTTTCTGCTTCATATTCTTCTTCTTCATCACCATCTAGCTCACAAATAATCTCTTCATTTTTCTCTACAATGTTCACAGTCTTCCTCAAGGGACATTTGTTTGACTTGTGTCCCGGTTGATTACATTTGAAACACTTCCCCATAGTAGATTTGGAATATGGATTTTCTGTTATTCTTACATCTTTATCTTTCCCTACAGTCTCTGCCATCTTGTTCCTTCCATATTTGTTGTTGTTCTTGTTGCTACGATTTTTAAACTCTCCTGTAGACTCTACAGCTTTGTAATCTTCACGGTTCCACCAACTTCTCTCTTGTTGCATTAACTCTGCCTTCAGGGCCATATTTTTCACCTTAGATAAGGTTCGAATAACTCGCACACTGATTCCGTCTCTGAGTGCTAGCCTCAACCTCTCCAAATAACTCGTAACCTGCTGCCCTTCTGACTCCAGGAGGTTATTTTTCTTTCGATCCAGTCTCATTAATTCCATAGTGTGTTCATGGACACACGAGTGCCTTGCGACAATGTTGCAAGCTGTTAAAAATAAGATCCTGCTCAAAATCGGGGGTAGAAATTCCTCTTCAATAAATACCTCATCACGTACTCACGTTCAGTACAAGACTTTTTACCTTCACGTTCTCTCCCGGATTGAATTCGCTCTCACAGATGCAAATGCTTCCCCTTTCAAACGGCATGCTACTAATCGAACCCGTTTCTCTGGAGGTCATGTAGTAAAAAAATCTATCAATCTCTGCAGTCAAATCCAAAAATTCATCTATAGCCAAGCTTCTGTTGAAAGACGAGATATCCACCTTTAAGCAAAAATCTCCACCATCCCTTTCAACATGAAAATAATTATTTCTCGCCATCTGGCCTTCATATTGGTGATGTCGTCTAAACCAATTTGGCTCAAAATCATTTTTTTTCCTCTGAATCTTCGTCATAGACATATTGTCTATAAATAGGGACAGGACAAAGTCTGTCAAAAGGAACACCACGGGACAACTCCACCACTGGCCTTCTATCGTCATTCTATCTCATGTGTGCATCAATTTGTAGAGCATCCGGATGATCTACAATTTTTTCAAAGTGCTTATCAAAACACTGGAATCTAAGATCCATCTGTTGCTCTAAACGTCGCTCCAATCGTTGCAACGCTTCGTCCCCAAGAGGGCTTCAGCCTCCTGATCACAGTCACAAAGACCATCACCGTCACCACCAATTGACATCCTCTCTCTGATACAACCTGATGCAGCGGATACGCAGTTCTAATCCAAGAACTCACACTCAAAATAGAGTAAATAAGAAAATCAATTCAATTCATCGATTCCTCTTTTACAAAACCTAAAACAAGTATTTATAGAGGCCTGGACTAAGGAAAAATAGTAAATAAAACTAAAATAATTAAAATAGTTACAAAATAATAGATAATTAAATAAAACTAAAATAGCTAATAAAGCTAACATAATTATCAAATACTAAGATAATTTACAATTCTAAAATATTAGGCACCATACTGTGTCACTGGTAATGGTACATATTTTTCTATAACGATTACAACAATCTGCGAGAGGGCGTCGAAAAAGTGAAGCAAGACGTGTTACTCTTCCTTTATGAGCGAGACTCTATTGGAATCTATAGATAGATCTACTGATCTAAAGAACTAAGCGAGCAAACCCGAGCGAGCGCTTATAGTATTAAAAAAAGATGTGTTTTACTCGTCCTAAAAATTATGACTCTTTCGGATGAAAATAGTACATGTGCACCTGTAGATGAGATCTAGATTAAAGTATTATATGGACGTGAATTGCGAGCTATATGAGCTATTATAATTATTTTCACATCCAAAATTATTGTAAGACCTCTAAAATGTAGTTGTATTATTTTATAAGACAATCATGGTGCTTGACGGATGTTAAATTAAATGTTGTTGTAAGACCTCTATAAATAAAGGTCTTTGGGAGTATTTTATAGCACCACCATGGTTCTTGACAGTTGTTTGACAATCTAAGGGGTTGTGTGATTGTCTATAAATGAAATCACATGTAATTGAAATTATAGGGTTTAATTCTCCGAATAGTCCTACTTTTTCAAATATGCCTTTTTAGATCTTTATATTTTAAACTATAACCTTTCAGTCCAACTATTGATTAAATTGAGCCATGTTAGTCACTATTAGGGTTAGAATTTAGGGTTGAAAAAGACTAATATAGATCAATTTAAGTAGAAGTGGAAATATTACAATTTAAAAGTATAGGAACCATGAGTTGATCGGACCCGGCCGGGCATTGACCCGAGTCGAGGCTCGGGTCACGGGTCAATTAGTTCGACCAGATCGGTCATTTTGGGATCAAATCTTGGGTTAATAAAAATATTTTAAAAATATTATTTTTAAAAATTATAAATTAGTTTTTTTAATTATATAATGATATATCATAATAATATCCATGAATTATTAGTTATCAAATAAATAATTTGATGGAAAAAAATACAAAAACAATTGCTAATATTTGATTTGGAAGTAGTAGAAAAGAGGAAAAAAGCTCAAACTTCACATAATATCAATACATAACAATACTAATTCACAATAAAAGTTTAAATTTATTATCAAACTATCAAAACCAAACTCAATCCAATATATAACCAAAGTTCAAAATTAAGTACAAATCAA